>NC_133751.1:26149303-26449303 GCF_036562045.2 Rhinolophus sinicus
CAAATGTAGCTCAATACAAATTTACTAAGTATGTACTATCACTCCCCCCCTGTATTAAGCGCTGCAAAAAGACCACTGCTCTCACAGCACTTATGATCTAATTAATTAAATGGGCAAATATTTATTGAGCACAATACTGTATGTGCTAGACACTGTTCTAGGAACTGGGGATACATCAGTGTACAAAACAGAAAAAAATCCGTACCTAATGGACTTAACATTCCAGTGGGAGGAAATAGGCAATAAACAAGATAAATTGATGAACTATATGTTATCTTAAAGCGTGATAATGTTACAGAGGAAAAAATAACGACTGAGTTAGAGAGTGCTGGCAGGATTGTCATATTTTAGTTTCACATAATGTGGTCAGGAAAGGCTTCACTGGGGAACATTTGAAGGAATACTTAAAAGAAAGTGAATCCATTCATTATCTAGGGGAAGAGCATTTCGAACGGAGAGACAGCAAGCCCTGAGGCAGGAGCGTACTTAGCATTTTGGAAGAATAGCAAAGAGATCAGTGTGGCTGGAAAGAGTGAGAGAGAGAGAGTAGAGGGAGAGGAGGTAAGAGAGGCAAGAGAGGGTCAGATCATGTGGGGCCTTATTGGCTATTGAAAGAATATAGTTTTTGCACTGAGTGAAAAGGAGAGCCAAGAGAAACTCTTTCCAGAGGAGGGTCATGATTTGATTTAGATCATTCTGTCTGCCACATAGCAAATAGACTAAAGGAGTGGGGTCGGTGGGGGAACAAGAGTAGAACCAGGGAAATCAGTGAGAAGATCAATAAAATAATCCAAAATAATGAAGGTAGCTTGGATCAGGAGACATGTGGTACAGAGGAGTTCGATTCTGGATGTTACAGGTAGAAGTCATGGAGTCTGCTGACATATTGGATTTGCAAGTGTCCTGCATCAAACAATTAATGAACGGTATAAGGCAAATTTAACTCATGATGGTAAACTGAGTCTGGATGTTGGTGAGAAGACGGGCCTGCATGAAGGAGAGGGTACGTATAGACAAGTAATGGAAGACACGGTTGGGGATGATGGATGAGGATGATGGTGTCAGAGACAGAAGGGAGGAATTTGGGAGGAGGAATAGGGTTAATGGGGATAATTTTAGACATGTTGAATTTCAGGTGATGGTGGGAACTCAAAGTCAGGAGGTGTTAGAAGTTTAGAATATAGAATTAGAGGTCAGGTGGGAAAGGTTGGTGTTAGACATCAAGACTTGGGAGTTCTTATATAGAGCTGCTGTTCAAAGACAAGAGAATGAAGGAGCTGCTTTATATCAAGGGATAAAAGCAGAGGATCAAGGACCAAACCCAAGAAAATTGCCCACTGTCATGAGGAAGGTGGAGGAAGTAGAACCAACGAAATAAATAAAAGGACCCAATGGAAGCCCAGTGCATTTCAAGAAGGGGTAGATCAATTGTGCCAGATATTGAAGAGAGATAAAGGAGAACGTGGCTAGAGGAAAAGCTATCAGACATAGTAAGGAACATTTTAGTGAGGTAAGTGATTTGGAAGCTAGATCATGAGTGTTGAGAAAGGATGGGATACAGAGAAATGGAACAAAAAGGCCTCGGCTCATTGTTCACGATGATTTTTTAAAGTAAGGTATGTGGAAAGCACTTTTCAGAAACCTGCATCAGGAGATAGGAAATCCAGTTCATTCTGTGGATGGACACACACACACACACCTTACAAGTAGCCTATCTATTGTGTAGCAATATGTACTTCAGTAATGTTACATACCATAACTGAGCTCAGTGATTTCTAGTTAAGTATTTTCCATTGTTAACTAATTCAGATTTAACTTAGGAAAATTCTGATTTCCCCAATAAATATAAATGTGATTATTCACTTTCCACAATAAATCTTTGCTTAATGGAAAATACATTTCCTCTCCCTTTGAAATAGGAAGTTGTTCATTCACTTTAAGATATAAACTGATTCACAAACACTGCAGTTGTTCGTACTGGGTCTCAAGATGCACACCCATGTAGAATACAAAGAGAGGCCAGGGTTTACCACTAAGTTTTCTAAACTTTTTGGGAGAAAATATTCCAATGTCCTTGTCCACTTTCCCTTTTCCTGTGCCAATTTTCCCTATGGAACAGATCTTTCATCTTTCTTTTCTACTTACCCTTTACAACACATCTTTACTTTTAGATTGTGCTGGAATGACCTTGTGGAAAGAAATATTTTTCAGGCTCTCAAGATAATTCTTGGGGTCCCAGACCCCTCAGCCCTCCAAAAGCAGAAACAAATTTGTCCCCTCCCCAGATTCTCATGGGCATGGAGTCTGGTCTGAGTCCCCAAGTTGGAAAGAGAAAACTTTAGGATTAGCTTTGCGTATCTAGAAGCAACCACAAGACTGACTTTTAGCAAAATTCCTCTCTAGGCTGTATATGTTTTTATTCCTTTTTGTCTATTATCCTTGTTCAGCTATCTGAGATTTCCTAATATATCACAAAATGTCCACAGAAATCCAGATGTGAACTCTCTCAGCTTCACAAGTGGTGGCAACAAGGGACTCTGTTACCTGTGCTGTATTTGTCTTTGCTAGCTTCCCCATTCTGGGTGCACCCATCTGTCATCCTGGGACCCAGACAAGAAACCAATATGCTGCTTCCATTGTATCCCGTGTGCTGGTGGACACGTGTCATGGGAACCAGGTAGAAATGGTCATTTTCTTCATTGACATAAAAATGAAATTAGATTAAATATGTTTTGGCAAAGAGATTCTTGGGAGCCTTCTAGCTAAATAGGTGTGAATAACTTATAACAAAAATCGTTATAATCTATTGGATGGTCTGTGCAGTGTGAAAAAACACAATACTGGGTTTCAATGCTAAAGCTGCGATAGTTGGAAAAAAACCCCTGTATTTATGAATTTAAGAGAGGAAAAAATTTTAGTATGTGAAATATGAATAAGCAGATTCATAAAAATAGTATTTAAAATTATTTTGATTTATGAAATAGACATTAGTTACAGAAAAAATAGTAAATAATTGGAAAAATAAGTGAATTAGTTTTACTATATTATCTCTAATTTGGAACTATAAGACCAAGACTATTGTCTTAAAGCCATAATTACTCAAAGTTTGTAGGACAGAAGAATCCTGCAATTACTGCCCTATGAACTCTTTACTACAACCTGCTGAATTGCTGCTCTACAGGACCAGAGTTTTTGTTGGGCTGGTTATGCTGAGCCTTATGAAGCATGTTGGAGCCGGTTTATTTTTATCTCTACCTTCTGTTAAAGATAACACAAATTGTACTTGTCTTTTGTCAAAAGTCCCTCAAGAGCAATTCATTTAAAAGAGAATTTTAAAAGTGTAATAATGTCCCCAATTGGAACATAAGCACCATGTAACCTGAACAGTCTCTGCACAGTGACAGCAAGAGAAGTCCAGTCCAGCAGTCAGAGTGATTAAAAGGGAATTCCAGTCTGTGCCTGCATCTTTCAAAGAATATGAAAGAGATCCATTTCATAGTCTACCACAAATTTATCTCAAACAGGTTTTCCTTATGTTGCAATATTCTCCCTTAGAGCCTCTGCCCAGCTGAAAGCCTCAAACATTTCCTCAACCTTAGTCAACATGGTCATTTTTGTTTCTCCTCTTATTCTCAGTCTTTCTGTACCTCTTCTCTCAAATCTACATCTGGAGGGTGGGGAGGGCAAAGCTGATTGGGCAAAGACAAAATTCTCTTCAGTAGGTGAGGATGATACTGAATGGAAGACTGAAAACACTACTGTTTTAATTAACCTAATCCTTGACACAATTCTCTTGATTGTTTCACCTCAGTAGCTTTAATTTTCTCATACATGGGAAATCATCTATGAATTATTCTGGAGTTTATGAGGATGCACACCTCCCTTCTCAACTGGATAACTGGAAGAGAAAGAAAGAGGAATCTTCCTGAACAAAGCCCAGGAGGAAAGGCTGAAACCAAGAAGAGAGACTGAATTTCTGAAATTGAAAATAAGTCTCAACCTGTAATAATAGCTGCATACTGTAAGACCATTTTATCACTGCCTGTTGGGAGATGTTATATATTCTATATATAAAGGGAGCTCAATGAATCCTGCAGGCCTTTGGCTGCTCAGAGCTATGACAGCTGAGGGGGTCAGTTGGATTTCTTTGCAGTCAATCCACTCTTCTTTGTCCATTAGGTCAAAGGGAACAACGTGGTGAAGACTATTGGTCAAACGCACAAAGGAGCGAGTGTGTGCTGAAAGAGGTGGAATTCCTTGCTTATGACGAGGCCCTAGGGTTCGCGCTTGTCATTTTCTCCATCTTTGGGGTGGTTGGTGGTCTTGGCTGTCGCAATTCTGTAGGTGATACACAGGCACACTCCACTTGTGAACGCCAGTGACGGGGAGCTGAGCTTTCTCATGCAGGTTTCTCTCGCCGTCACGCTGCTGTGTTCCATGCTTTTCATTGGCAAGTCATACCACTGGTCCTGCATGGCCCGCCAGGTGGCTCTGGCCTGGGCTTTTCTTGTTGCCTGTCTTACAGTCTTGGAAAGACTATTTCACTGTGTTTAGCCTACAGAATTTCCAAATTCAAAACCCGACTTATATCCATCCACCCCCCTTTATCGGAAAACCATTGTGTTAACCTCTGTTCTAGTCGACATTGGCATATGCACAGCCTACTTAGTATTGAAGTCTCCAAGGGTGTACAAGGACATGGAATGTCAAAATGTAAAGCTCATTCTGGAATGTGAGGAAGGTTCTATAGAATTTTTATGCTATGTATTTGGAATTGGTATCTTCCTGGCCTTGCTATGCTTTTTTATAAGCAGTTTTTAAAAAAATATATATCATGGGTGTCTGATCTAGAAATTTACATTAAACAAAGTTACCTTGTGGGAACCAAAAGATACATCTTATTCTATATTCTGTTAATGCTTCTGTGGAATAGACAGCTTTTCTCTGACTGAGGTAAGAATTACATTTCACAAACTTTCTCTTGCAACAGGACATTTGATAAGAGAATTCATGTTTCAAAGGACTCTGAAACATACAGAAAATATTGAAGAAATTAAGATATGAATAAAACTCAGTTCTTTTTTGAATTCATAATGGGAATAGACAAGTTTCTCCCAGAGGGAAGGCAAGGCCTACCTGCTCCAGAGTTTCCTGGAGAATAAGAAGTAAAATAGTTGAGTTTCAAATATTATTCTGTTTGAAAAATAGAAATGAAGGAAATTAAGATGTCAGCAAAACAGTTATTAGGTTGGTTATATAGTGAATACCTGGATGGCAAAAAAAAAAAAAGAAGCAAATGTTTACCTAGAGCAGGTAATGCAATATTTTGTAGGATCAATTGAATGATAGATATTTGCCTTTGAATTATCCATAGTTAACTGGAATGCTATAAAAATATTTTCAGCCTTCTTCCAGATATGAATCTTTGAAAATTACCTACATGTATTTATGTGCATATGAATTAAATGTATGGAAAAACAGAATTTGTAGACATGCTGATAAACCAAATACCTATGTGTGTACTCGATTCTAGGAAACCAAAGGGATCAGAAAGAGCTCTTTTTTCAGAAGAACTTAACAATGTTTGTGAATGTCGATTAACCAAACTGGGCAGAGATTCATGCAGGCTTGTGGAAACAGAAAGCATGACAACTAGTTTAGTAGGATAGGTCTGTCAGGAATTTATTGATTGATTTTTAAAGAACGATTATTCCAGACAAGACGAAGGGGATGAGGTTTCTGTAATTTAAATAAGAAGTTTAAACCAAGGTCCAGCAAAACTCCAAGTGAGCTCATTTGTTATAGGACTAATGGCATCCCAGTACTTTCTGGGAAGGCACCCATCTATCTCCCAAAACTCCTACAGTGCTTTCCTCACAGCCCTGGGATTCTTAGAGAAGAGCCAACATTACAACATGAAGAGTGGGGAAATTGCTTCCCTTGTCCCTTCAATGGAATTGACCCAGGGATGAATTTTGGAAAAGAGAGGATAGTTTGTCAAAGTATCACATAATAGGAAAATGAGAATCTGGGTCAATTTCCTACTAACTTTCTTGTTCAGTTATACATACTGCTTGAGTAGTCTCAATGATCCATCTTGGGATTTTAAAAAAGGTGAAATCTGGCTGAAGTCTAATGACTCACTTTACTTTTATATTCAAAATAGTTCAATCTCAGAATAATCCATTTCTTTTCTGAAATTTTGATTAACATATGACATCTAAACAGATAATTAGATGGATTATCTAATATCAAAATCTCCATTATCTCTTTTCATACCACATGACTTGTGTTGTTTGTAATTATTTACTTTTCTGATCAGCAATAGGTTTGGGAAATTAGAGAAAATAAATGTTATTTAAAAACAAAATATCAATTGAACTTGCATGTTTAGCTTTAATGTTTACGTGTACAACTTCACAGTTTTAAGATGTAACTTGTATCTAGTGTGGCCTGAAGTTATCACTTGCTGATTTGGTACATATACATTGTCATAGGAACTGGCTTATGGTCGATAAATGAATAACACGTGATTATTGAAGGGTGATGGTCTAATTTTTAGTATTGATTTACTCTTTATAGTTAATTACTTATCAAGTATTAAAACGTTTATTATAACATTGAAAGATAATTTCTCTTTGGATAAATGTGTCATTTAAAAATGATTTCTAGTGAAAAAAAAATGTTGGGAATCTCTATTGGTACATCTTGCTTTATAAGAGAATCTCGTATAGAACTCACTAGTGACAATCCCTGCTGTGGGTGAGCATTTGCTGATAAACATATGCTGGGCCTTGGGGAGCTGCTCAGATTAATTTCAGGGTGTTGGATCAAAATAATGCAGTTGCTGGCTTGGGGAGTAGCATAAAGACTAATTGCTTGAAAGAAAAAAAATTGCAAACCAGCACTTGATTCGGGGCTGACCTAGACACATGTGAGTTTGAGCTATTTTAGAAAAAGAAATGTTTATCAGGGCTGCTCAAACCACACCATAAGATTAATTCCTTTGGATTAAGGCAATGCAAATTCCTGATAGGAAGTGAAAGTATTATCGAAAAGGGAAAGATATTCTATGTGTCAGATTAGTCTCCTTAAACAAGAGCTCTGATCTCATACCCTCCCTGTTTGTCAGCGCCCAGTGGCTCTCCACTCTCTCTCTGTAGAATGCATTCAACTGTCCTAGCCTGACATTCAACCCCACAAACTGTTTTCCTTCTTTTATGTTCAACATTTGTCACCTGCCACGTTTCTGCTCACATCCTTTTAATACAATCCAACGGGACTTCTGCAACTTCTGGAGCCTACATTCAATTTTCCTGATTTCGTTTGGCTCCGTGATTCCCTTTTGGCTCTAATAGTACTTCAGCCCTCCCTCCCTCCCTCCCTCCCTCCCTCCCTCCCTCCCTCCCTCCCTCCCTCCTTCTTTTCTTCCTTCTTTTCTTCCCTGTCTCCCTCTCTCCCTCCCTTCCTTCCTCCCCTCCTTCTACTCACTCATTACTGAAGGTTTGCTGTGCACCAGATTCAGCGTTAGGCATAGAATATGTACAAAGACAAAGCTTTGTGCCCCACTCCCAGGTACTTACCATCACTTGCTTTCTCTCTTCTCCTTTTATGATGAGAATGTTGTTATGCTTGATGTCCCAGAGGTCTCTTAAACTATCCTCATTTCTTTGGAATCTGTTTTCTTTTTGCTGTTCTGATTGGGTGTTTCCTGCTTGTCTTCCAAATCACTGATTCAATCCTCTGCTTCATCTAGTCTGCTGGTGATTCCTTCTAGTGCATTCTTCAATTCAGTTATTGTATTCTTCACGTCTGACTGGCTCTTTTTAAAAAATCATTTCTATGTAATTTTTTATGCTTGCTATCTCTCTGTTGAAGTTCTCACTAAGTTCCTTGAGCATCCTTATAACCATTGTTTTGAACTCTGTATCTGGTAGGTTACTTGCCTCTATTTTGTTTAGTTCTTTTTCTGGAGTTTTCTCCTGTTCTTTCATTTGGGATGTATTTCTTTGTTTCCTCATTTTGGCTGCCTTTCTGTGCTTGTTTCTATGTATTATGTAGATCTGCTATGTCTCCCAGTTGTGGCTGGCTGGCCTTATATAGTAGGTGTCCTGTGGGGCACTGACACAGTTTCCCTAGTCACGTGCTCTGGGTGCTCCAAAGGTACCACGCGTGTGGGTTGTGTGTGCCTTCTTGTTAAAACTGAAACTTGATTGCTATTGGCCTGTCAGTGGTAGGGATTGGCCCTCAGGCTGATTGGCTATGGGGTTTGGCCATGTCCACAGTTTATGGGCTGCTGAGGGGAGGGGGGGCTTACCCCACTGAGTGGGATTTGCGTAGGGGCTCTGGGGCCTGGTGAGACTGCCCTTTAGGTATGCTGCTTGTGGGGCCAATTGGTTGGTGTTCTGCCTTGGTCTGAAGCCAACTTCCAAGTATGTTGATTCTGGGGCCTCTTGGGAGGGACTCTGGTGCAGGCCCTGGTCACCCTTCCCTGTGACCGGCCGGGTCTACCTCTTAGGAGCTACAAAGCAATCCGAAGTTGTTTGCTACCTGTGCTACTCCTGGAGGCATGTGGGAGAGGCCAAACTGAGAACTGAGGACTCCCATCAATACCAGGCCTGGGGTAGCTCCAGAAAAAGCCAGGACAACCCAAGGTCTGCTGCCACCTGCTGGCCCCCTTAAGGTTCAGCTGCTGATAGAGCTTCGTGTGGTTCTTGCATTGGGTGAGGCAGGGTCTCAGGGAATCATTAGAGTATTAAGTGTTATAATTACCAGGTTAATGTAAATTCTGGTTTGGTGCCAATGCTGAGCCTGGAGCTACTCAGCAAAAGTCTCAGAGCATACCAATGCTAATTGCCACCCATGCGGGCCTAGGACTCATAGTTTTTCAAAGAAGAATGCAATGTGGGTGGGGCTGGCTGCTTGCAGGAAAGTGTTTCCAGCCTTGAGGGAGTGGAGTGAGATCTCAGAAGAGCTCACCAGGCTAATAAGATTCAGATTTGGCTGTGTGGGGGGAGGGCTCAACATAGGAAAAATGGCGCCCACCTCCTGGCTACAAAGGGAAAATGGCAACTGTCCTCCAGCCCTTGCTTTATTGCTACACACTGCAGTCTGCCCCCCATATGCCTCTGACACCCCTCAAGTTACTGTCCCTCCGCTGGAGCCCAAGGTGAGTGCCTGTGAGTGAGAGAGTCTGTGTGTGGGCTGTTTAAGAGGATGTCTGGGTTTCTCACAGGCTTCCGTCCCACCTGGATGGTTGGAATCACCAATGTTTTTCACAGGCACATGTTGTGGCCTCATTTTCCTGGCACCAGTACTCTGGGCTGGGGAGGCTGGTGTGGGACTGGGGTCTCTTGCTCCTCCAGAGGCAGCGGGAACCTCCATGGCTGAGATATCCCTCTTGGCTCTCAACCATCACACAGAGGTTTGGTGCCAGCCCGTTTTATGTCTCTACCCCTCCTACCAGTCTCAGTGTGGCTTCTTCTTTATATATCCTTAGTTATGAAACTTCTGTTTGACCAGACTTCAGAGGATTCTCCAGGTTGATTGTTCTATAATTTAGTTGTCATCTTAATGTGTTCATGGAAGGATGCAGGCACAGTGTTTATCTCCTTCACCATCTTGGATCCTGGTCCATATCTTTGCAGGCTTAACATCTAGAGTATATCTAGCACTTAATTGGTGCCCAATGATTTTATTTTATAAATGAATGGATGAAGGAATAAAGTTATCAAGGTAGCTAATCACTCATCTAGCAAGGCCCAGGTGTAATGTTTCAATGTAAGTTGAGGAGGCGGGGAGCACAGCATGGGTGCAGGTGGTAGGAAGTGGAAAGAGCCTGCTGCGGAAACAGTACATTTCCAAGATATTAGGGGCTAGTGTGAGAGTAATGGTCACTTCAATGGGGAAACAGAAGGGAGAGCAGACTGAAAGGAAGGAGGTGAGTGGAAATGGGAATGTACAATCTTGAAAAGAATTTTTTTATGGTATTCATTTGATTATTTTCTCATGGTATTTTGTCTTTCTGATGTTCTCATATTTAAAAGAAAAAATGCAATACTTTGCCCCGCCCACCCCCAATTTCCTCCATTTTGAGCTTTCATTGTAAAAAGCAACTCTTTGGAACATCCAAAGGCAGAGTAATGGTTTGTAATTTCCAGGTAGCATTATTAACAATTTATATAAAATATTTTTGTGAAATTCAATCATTTGCGTTTTTAGAGGATTGTTGTACATTTTCCCTGATAGTTTTGGAAAAACAGTTTGGATATAAAAGGCATAATGTGAAAATCCATATAGACAAGATATAGCAGCTAGGGTAGGTTAACTGCTAAACCCAGCAACCTGTTAAACTTAGAGATTTAACAGATTAACATTTAACACACGCCAAGACTAGTGTGGGTATTATTGGTCAGACTGTCTCCTAGGTGGCCCCCTTCTAGGTAGTGACTCAAGAATCTGCTAGGTCACCTGTATTTGCCCCACCTGACGCATTCTCGGCCTTCTCCACTCTGCTCTGTGCCCCCGTATACTGCATCACATAAACTCCCTTGCTCTTCCAGTGGGTTTTGCTAATGAGAGGCACTAGTGGGAGACAGGAGAGTGAGAGGAGAGGTCAAGGTCTTTGCTATTTCAGTCATGATGCAGTCCCCTACCTAAGACCCCTCTCCCATGACTGTAGCTCTCACGAGGTGCCGCATTTGCTGATCTATCCCCTTCTCCTTCCAGACCTGAGTATCAGAACTACTTCCCGTTGTAGTCCCAGGTGCTTCACCATCCTTTGTTAGATCCTCTAACTTTGTCCACTCATTCAATAGTCCTTCTTTAAACTCTCTTCTCTTCTGAGCATACCAGCTGTTTCCTGCTGGGACCCTGACTC
The DNA here is from genome assembly GCF_036562045.2 of Rhinolophus sinicus. NCBI lineage: Eukaryota > Metazoa > Chordata > Mammalia > Chiroptera > Rhinolophidae > Rhinolophus > Rhinolophus sinicus. The sequence goes on from NC_133751.1 coordinate 26,160,183, forward strand.
ATACAATCTCCCAAGTTCCTTTCATTTTATGGTGCTGCTGTCTTTAGTGCAAGCTGGGAGAATACTTTGCAGGCCCCAGATCATGGATGAGTATAAATAGACTGGAAAGGTCTAATGGCGGCTAGTCTGGGGACTGGGCCTTAGGAATTCTTGAAACTATTTTTTTTATTAGTTTCAGGTGTACAAAACAATGTACTAGTTAGACATTTATCATTTATGTCCCTCACTCAGTGACAACACCCCTCCCCCACCCACCACCCCTCTGATATCACACACAGCCATTACATTTCCATTGTCCCTGAGGAATTCTTGAAACTATTAAGCCAGAGTACCATTCCAGGAAGAAGCCTCTACTGAAGAGAAAATACTGGGAGTAGAATCCAAACTGGTCAGGACAAGGAAAAGAAGAGCAAAGAAAGAAAGGTTTCAAATCCATATAATCAAAGTTAACCTTACTGATTGAAACCTGTGTCATATGAAACATATGATAGCACTGGACATGAATGAGAACAAGGTTTTAGGTGCTTTAGGATAATGAACATAGTTATTTTTGCTAATAGGGCAAAGCAGTGGCAAAGATAATCTCAAATTACTTAAGATATTACTGCCATATGACTTATTTTATCAATAAACATTCCAGGGCTACTCAGTGTTTGCTGCAAAATGTTGTGCTATGTTGCTACCTGTTTCCCCATCAATACACCATCACTCAGAACACTTTGGGTTGTCTCATGGAAATGCCTGTGGAGTTTCTAACACATGGTTTTGAATCCTCACTTATGAAGGATCTTTACTTTCAGAATGATTAGATTTTTTTAATTGTTAAACATTGGAAGAAAAATGTAAAAGAAAAACTGCAAGACGGAATAAGAAATGAGGTAAACAAAGTAAAAATGCAATGTTAATTACCACTTTGGAAAACTATTTTCAATATCTACTGAAGCTGATCAAATACATACCCTATGACACAGCAACTGCTCTCCCAGGATATGCTAACTAAACTATGCCTGTGCTTATCCAAACCACGCACTGAGTAATCGTGATTACCCAGGTAGGAAATAGCCCCAATGCCCATCAAAATTAGAATGGATAAATATATTGAGGATGTCCTTACACAATGGGGTCCTGTACATCAGTAAGAATGAAGGGGCTGCTTGTGGGGAGAAGACTATAGTGGGTAAGGTTGAGAGCTGGCACACCAATTTAGAAGTGATTACTGTCATCTAAGCAAGAGATGATGAGGGCTGGGACCAAGCTCAGAGCTCTTCACAATCTGTGGCTAATTGGACCCTGTCACACCAGATTTCCTGACTTAATTTAGACATTTGACAGTTGCATACTTGAAGTGCATGTTCAAAGGAAAAGGGAGCACATTATTAGAAAGCTACAATTTAAGCACCTAACGTCACTTCCCAAAGTAATCCTATTATTTTGTACTGGCTTTTACTGCCTTTTGAAATTCTGATCAATAAGAAAATCATTTAAGCTGATAAAGCCACCTGCGTAGAAAATTATTATCTCAGAGTGGTTTGCCAGAGCTCACTAGCAATTGAAAAACATGAATGAAAAATTTCCTGCTTCTTCCCTATTTAAAAGTTTAAATATCTGCAAGGAAACACAGATCTTCTCTCCTTTCTGTCTTTATTGTGTATATTGATTTATAAGTGCTGCTAGAGAAGAGAGCCGTGTTCTAGGTGGTGTCAGGACAACGGGCACGGACGTGGATGAAAATGCTATGCCTGTTCTTGGAGAAAAAAAAAAGACAGGCTAACAGAAATCATCACTCGGCACAAATGACGTGGGAAATAAAAAGACGCAATCTCCTTGAGTCACTTATAGACCTGGATGATATGCAAAGAATTTAGACTTACAGCCTAACCAGCCAATGCCTTTTTTTCTCCTCCCAAAGACACCAAAGTTGATTTCTACTTTTCTTTTTGAAACTTCTCTGTATGGTGCCCCACTTCTTTGGGCTGGAGTACATTGATTTGTAGGTCAAACATAAGGGTTTCTGCAGTGAAGCACAAATTACTACTTTCTTATTAGGTTATTGTTATCACTTGCCTTCGCTATTTTAACTTCAGCTTAAAAGTCAATTTCCTCAGTACTGTGTTTCCCCAAAAATAAGACCGGGTCTTATATTAAGGTTTGCTCCAAAAGATGCGTTAGGGCTTATGTTCAGGGGATGTCATCCTGAAACATCATGTGAGGGCTCATTTTCCAGTTAGGTTTTATTTTCGGGGAAACACGGTATTGAGCAGACTGACAGAGGGCCTTGGCTGGGGAAGAAAAAGACAAGGAATTACTTTGGTGCCCTGGTCTCAGAACTGGTTGGAAACAGCAGAGTGACATGACTAAAAGCAAAGAGTTTTGAATAGCATGATTTGGGATCAACAGTACACTTTCTTGCTGTTTAATCCTACGTAAGTTACTTTACTTCTCTAAGCACAAAGCCTGGCATGTAGTAAACATTCAATAACTGTTAGCTAGCATCTTAGTCTGTTTAGCTGCTGTAACAAAACACCACACACTGGGTCTGGGTAGCTTATAAACAAAACATCTGTTCATTACAGTTCTGAGCCTGGGAAGTCCAATATCATGGCATTGGCAGATTTAGTGTCTGGGAAGAGCCTGCTTCACGTGGTGGAAGCGGTCTGTCTGGGATTCCTTTTACAAGGGTGCCAATCCCATTCCTGAGGGCTCTTTCCTGATCACCTCCCAAAGGCCCCACCTCCTAATACCATCACCTTAGGGGTTAGGATTTCAACATACAAATTTTGGGGGGACACAGACATTCAGACCACAGTAGCTAGTTACACTAGTTATCTTAACAGAGTGATTTGAACTGTTAGCTATTATTATTAGCTAGTTGTCTCCTATGTCTGTTTAGTCCTAACCCCAAGGACTAAGCATTTTAAACTCTAGTGGAGGCAATGAACCCTCCTCTAATTCGTGAGATAGTCAGGGACACTTCTCTGCCTCGCAGTTCCTAGAATCAGGAACCTGGGAATTATCAACATATCTATTTTGTTCAGCTCTCACCTCCATCCTTCTTCCAAGCCCTGCATACGGCACAATTATCCATGAATTCCTGTCAATTCCAACCTCAATATTCTGTCAGGTTAGTCTTTTCCTCTTTGTTCACCCAATAAGTAAGATACTTTTGGCTCCAACACTTTTTCCTCTCTTACCCTGCATCTCTCTGCAGCAAGTCCTCTTTCTAAGATGTATATTTAATTTTGTCACTTCCTGACTAAAATCCTTCACCATTCTGTTTTTGTTTCGTTTATCTTTCTCTCCTGACATTCTTTCTTTCCTGACCCGTTGTGGCTTCTCTTCCCTGTAGTTACATTGTTTACAATTCCCTGAATTCATTTCCTCAGAGAAAAAGGTGGCTTCTTTTTCTGGAATCTTCCTTCTCTGTCCCTCATTTGCCAGCTATCTCCCTCCAAGCCTTGAAGATCGAAGTAACATAACTTCTCTGTGGAAGCCTGCTGAGCAACCTTTCTCCACTAAGCTGGCGTTGGGTACCTTCTCAGTGCTTTGAAGCACTCCATGCCTACTTTGATTACAGCATTTACCATCTTGTGTTGTGATGGACTTTGGGAGGCAGCACTGGAGGTCCAGGGAGCTCTGTGTTGTTCATCTCTGTATTTCTTGTTCCTGGTAAGGGCCTGATACATGATAGGTGCCCCATAAATGCATCCTGAATATCACTATACGGTATCAGGTGGCTGCTGTCCTGGGAAGCTGGTGTTTTGGGTCAGTGTAATCAAGATACAGAGAGAACTATACATAATAAGTTTTGGTTCATTTTTAAAGTTCCGAAGAAGTACTGGCATCGGGTTGTATTTCAGTCCCTTGGTATGGCCATATTGAAACTTCCTCACACATGACTCTGCCCTGTAATAAATGCTATACTAACAGGTACTTAAAACAGCATTACAGTATCTGAGATGACTTGCTTCTGGAGAAAACCTTTAACCTATGGACAAAGCCACAATTAGCCATAGTCACCCATAAAGGTCAACATAGAATTGCCCGCCTAGAGCTTTCCATCCATTGGCCCAGGCTACAGCAGCTAAAGCTGGCTGAATATAAGCCTTTACAAGCCACTAAGATCAAAATACCTTGCCTGCCCATTAAAGCTCAAGGCTGACAACCACATTTCCTGGCCCTACCAAAAGCAGGTCTACATGAATATTTTGCCCTCCTCAATTTAATTGCTTAATTTTTAGTGTGGGAATTTTAAATTCCCAGCCCATGAAATGTTGTAACCATTGAGAATGCACCAAAATAAATTAAATCCTCCTCTTTTTTTTCGATTTATAACAAATTAAGATATAAGTCAAACAGTAGCAAAATGCAATTTTTACTAGAATAAACACTGAGTTGAAGATGTAACTTATTGTGAGTGTCAAGTGGTTTTCCTAAACCTGATCCCAAGAATTAAGTCGATTTAATCACCTAGTCACAAGTAATGTGGGACTAGGACAGGCCTCTCCACACAATGAGGAACTGCCCGTGGGAAAGCAAGGGGAAAGTCCCATGCCCTGTGGACAGTCCATTCCCAAAGAAAATGACAGATAAATTGTCTGAACTCAGCTAGGTCACTCCACTTCCTCTCAGCGATGAGTAAGCAGTGGAGAGGGGCCAAGGGTGTTACACTAGTTGAGTGCCCTCAATATGAAAGGAGTCAGGAGTAGGGAAAAAGCGTTCACACCCAGCTAATGATAGGGGCTCAAATAACTTTTATGATTTAATCAAATAAATGAATATATTAGGAAGCACTACTATTCCACAGCAGTGTTTTGCTTCTTTTGAATTCCTGTAATTGCTTGCTGTACTGGACTACATATGGATAAACATATGGCAATTTTGCAGAACTCAAGAGAAGTTAGGATGAATTATCTATGTGTAGCTTACCATGAACTCTAATGATGTCTGCCATATTTCTTATCTGTATTTTAATGTTATCCAACACAACACAAGCTGAAAAAGTTTCTAAGCCTTGAAGCATGGAAAAAAAAAATAGAGACATTTTTTTCCATGATTTTTAAAATGTTTTGCATTCTCTATTTTCTACTTTAAAAAAGTGAAATATCCAAAAGAACAAGTTCAGTCAATTTATTTTGAAACTGTAACCTCCTTTCAGATTTCTAATTTAAAGACCAGTAATGGATACATAGCTTTGACCTTCATACATTAATGTTGCATTTTAAGAGCAGGGTAAGATGGGGCCATGTGATGTTTCTCAGATTTAGAAGCCTGATCACTTAATAATGTCACTGTCCCTATCACTATACAGTATCAGGTGGCTGCTGAACTGGAGGCTGATGTTTTGGGTCAGTGTAACCAAGATACGGAGGGAACTGGTGAGGGTAGCTGACCCTTCAGATGGCCTTAGAGCCTATGATGCCAAAATGTGCCAATTGGCAAGTTTATCTACCCAGGGCTCCCAGAGAAAGTACAGGGTAGTGAAAAATAGAGAAGTACCGTGCCTCTGTTTGCCCATTCATGATGAGTAGTCATTTCCCTGGCAGAGTGGGATATAAAATCTGGGCTTGGACTAAGTGATTGATGAATATCCTTTTGGGCAGTTAATGACAAGAATTAGGACTCCATTGGTCAGTTTGAAAAATCACCAGTTACTTGCTCCTTACTTGCTATGACCCCAGCAGTGAAGTGAATTTGCCAGTGAGGGAAAAGGGAATGGAGAGATGAGGAGAAGCAGTGGAGGAAGGAAGACATGGACCTCCTCTGGGGGGCTATGTTCTAGCCAGGGAAACAGGCTAATACAGTCATTTGGAGAATGTCAAACATCTGGTCAGTAAAAGACACAGTTTAAGGGCATATAAAATACCTTGGTCATACCACTTACCATCCCTGAGAGTTTTATGCTTTCTGTTTCTAAATTTCCTGATCTGGTATATGGGAGTCTTCATAGCACCTATTTTGTAGAGTAAAGAGACGATTACATGAGATCATGCTTATAAGGTGCTTACAATGCTGGGCTTTAAAAAACCACGAAATGCTAGACTTGTGCCATTAAACCGTTGCAAAGCAGTGTGCTTGGATCATGTTTTCTCTGGTTCCTGAAGAAACATTTAACGGTATAGCGTTGGTTTTTTTGTGTGTTTGTTTTTTTGTTGTTTTTGTTTTCGTTTTTTTTTTTTTTTTTTAACAGGGTTGATATGAGAGAAACATTTACTTTCCTTGAAACCAGAGTTTTGCATTATCCATTATATGATTCTTCTGTAATCACCTGAATGATAAATCCTTCCAACTCGAAAAGTGAAATGAGTAGAGGATATGAAAAGGAAATTCACAAAAGAAGAAATACAAACAGCTAGTGAATATAGCAAAAAACAAAGATACTCAACATCATTAATAAATGAAAACTGAAATATCAGTGAGGCATTGTTTTCATGTGCCCCATCGTAAGGGTTAAAATGTTAATTCTCAGTATAAAAGGCAGAAATGGGCTTTCTCATACTGTGTAGGTGAGAATTGGTGCAAACTTTCTGGGAAGAGACTTGATGATATGTATTAAATAGTCTAAGATTTCTCCCGGTCCTAACCCAGTAATTCCACTTACAGAAGTTTATTTGTAGGAAATAGTTATGCATGTATGAAAGGACTTATCTTCAGCATTGCTTTTATTTGCTGTACTCTCCCCACCAAATCCATAAGCTACAACAATAGGAAGTTGTTTAAATAAATTATGATATAGGAATACAGTGAAATACTATACATACAGCTATTTTAAGGGCTATTTAATGGGGAAATGTTTTCTTGATGTAGTGCTATATAAGAAAAAGTATGGGTGTTCAAGATTTTATTAAAAGTTCGTACTGAAAAATGACAACAGAATAATCATGGTTCTAATTATCTAGGAAAATGTTCATAATATATCATGTAGTTAAGACAGAACATTAAAAAACAATATTACAGTACAATTTTAATTTTATATAAAAGTATGTTTCTAGATAATATTAGAACTCCACACATCTGAGGTGAGCAATGACTATTTCTGGAAGCTGGGATTATGTATGATTTTAGTTTCACCATTTATGTTTTCCTGTATTTACTGATTTTTCTCTTAAAATTTAGCTTTAATCACAAAAGTAATGACACATATATTCACTGTAATGAAATGTTCAAGCTATACAGACGTATAAAGTGGAAGTCTGCCTTCCATTGCATTTCACGCAAGCGTCCTATCACTGATGCTCTCTAGTTCTAGTTTTAGGGTGTCTTTCCAGAATTTTTTCTGGGGGTTCAGGAACCCCACACTGTATTCTCTGTACTATTCTACAGTTTGCAGGCCACAGACTGGCTGCTTTCAACCATTTTTCCTGGACTCTTCTGGATGCAGTGCTCTGATGAATGTGGGGTTCCTCTGTGAGGCTTTCAGTATCCCCTGGCTATGCCAAGGGACTAGGATCTTCCTGGGAATACCTCCTGACCCTCAGAGCATCTAATATTGTGTCCTTTGCTTCTTTCCTCCTCCTCCTTTTGCACTCAGAAATGTCTCTACCTCCTAAGGTGGGTAGTAATTCTTTTTTATTTTAAACTCTCAATTTTTTTTTTTTTTTTTTTTTTTTTTTTTTTTTTTAATTGGGGAAGGGGAACAGGACTTTTTAATTGGGGAACAGTGTGTACTTCCAGGACTTTTATTTTCCAAGTCAAGTTTTTGTCCTTTCAGTTGTAGTTGTGGAGGGTGCAGCTCAGCTCCAGATCCAGTTGCCTTACTAGTTGCAGGGGGCACAGCCCACCATCCCTTGCGGTAGTCGAACCAGCAACCTTGTGGTTGAGAGGACGTCCTCCAACCAACTGTGCCATCTAGGAGCTCAGCGGCAGCTCAGCTCAAGGTGCCATGTTCAATCTTAGTTGTAGGGGGCGGAGCCCACCATCCCTTGCGGGACTTGAGGAATTGAACTGGCAGCCTTGTGGTTGAGAGCCCACTGGCCCATGTGGGAATTGAACCGGCAGTCTTTGGAGTTAGGAGCATGGAGCTCTAACTGCTTGAACCACCAGGCCGGCCCGGGTATTAATTCTTGAGTTTTCTTTACCTTTGGATTTTTGGAAACTTTAAACTCAGCTGGCCAAGTCTTGGTTTATAAGGGAATCTTTAGGATAATGGAATCCATTCTCAATAATCTTGGCTTTCAAGACTCTCTTTCTCATTTCCGTGATCCTTCCTATCCCCCACCACCTCCTTCCTTGTTTTCTGCTCTGAACTAAAACTTCCTCATTTATAAGTCCTCTGTCTATCACTGAATTCTTCTTTCATTTCGTATTTTTGCTCAAACAACCCTCAGTCTCTAGCAGAATTGGGAGAAGTTCAAATACAAGGAAGAAAAAAAAAAAAAGCACAGTGGCATATTTAAAAATAATACTTATCAAAGCATAGAGTTAAAGAAGGTTATACTGTGCATACAGATTTTTTGTAAGGTGAGGTTTATAGACGTCTAATTTATAGAGAGTAAATCCTTTTTAGGTGGACAGTCAATTAACTTTGTCAGAGGCATACAAAGTTGTATAACCAAGGCCACAACCAAGGTGTAGCACAAATTCATCGCCCCAAACAGGGCCTCCATGTCCCTTTGTCGTCAATCTCTTCCTCTAACCCTCAACCTCTGGCAGCCATTGATGTGATCTATGGTTTTGCCCATACAAGGATGTGATATAAATTACAGTATACTGGGGATTGATTCCTTCTAGTGCATTCTTCATTTCAGTTATTGTATTCTTTACTTCTGACTCCTTTTTACGGTTTCTATGTCCTTCTTTTATGCTTGCTATCTCTCTGGTGAAGTTCTCACTAAATTCCTTGAGCATCCTTATAACCATTGTTTTGAGCTTTGTATCTGGTAGGTTGCTTGCCTCCATTTTGTTTAGTCCTTTTTCTGGAGTTTTCTTCTGTTCTTTCATTTGTGACGTATTTCTTTGCTTCTTCATTTTGGCTGCCTCTCTGTGCTTGTTTCTATGCATTAGGTAGGGCTGCTATGTCTCTCAGTCATGGCGGGTGGCCTCATGTAGTAGGTGCCCTGTGGGGCCCTGGCACAGCCTCCCTGGTCACCTGCTCTGGGTGTTCCAGGAGTACCCTTTGTGTGGATTGTGTTTGCCCTCCTATTATAGTTAAGCCTTGATTGCTATTGCCATGTCAGTGGGTGAGAGTGACCCTCAGGCTGATTGGCTGTGAGGTTCGGCCATGTTCACAGTTTATAGACTGCTGTGCAGGGAGCTTATCCCACTGAGTGGGATTCACTCCGATGGGCTCTGGTGCCTTTTGAGACTGCCCTTTGGATGTGCCACTTGTGGGGCTAATTGGGTGGTGCTCCACTGTGGTCTGAAGCCAATCTCCAAGTATGTTGGTTCTGGGGCCTCTTGCTAGGAGCTCCAGTGCAGGCCCAGGTCACCCACTATCTGTGACTGGCCAGGGACTACTTGGTAGGAGCTACAAAGCAATCCATGGTTGTTTGCTACCTGTGTTAATGCTGGAGGTGTGTGGGAGAGGCCACACTGTGAACTGAGGATGGCTGCCACAAGTACCAGGATGGGGGTAGCTCTGCAAAAAGCCAGGACACACCAAGGCCTGCTGCCACCTGCTGGCTCCTTTATGGTTCAGCCCCTGATAAAGCCTTGTGGAGTACATGAGTTGGGTGAGGCAGGATCTCAGGGAGTCACTAGATTGTGAAGAACTGCAGTCATCAGGTTAATGTAGACTCTGGTTTGGTGCCAATGCTGAGCCTCAGCAAAAGTCTCAGAGTACACCAAGGCCAGCTGCCACCCACCTGGGTCCTGCGGACTCTGAAAGTTTTTTAAGAAAGAGTGCAATGTGGTTAGGCAAATTGGGTGGGGCGGGGTCTCAGGAAGTCAGCAGGGTGGAGCAGCAGAGCTCACCAGGCCAATCAGATTTGGAATTGCCCTGTGGGGGAGGTCTCAACATGTTAAAGATGGTGGCCACCTGCTGGCTACATGGGAGGAGGACCTCATGCAGGGAAAATGGTGACTGTTCTCCAGCTCTTGTTTTGAGGATACATACCTCAGTCTGCCCCTTATATGCCTCCGACACTGAGTTATTGTCTGCTGGAGCCCAAGGTGAGTGTCTGCAAGTGAGAGAGTCTGTGCTTAGGCTGTTTAAGAGTACATCTGGGTTTCCCACAGTCTTCCATCCCACTTGGATGGTTGGAATCTCCAATGTTTTTCACAACCAGATGTTGTGGGAGGTCCTCTTCCTGGCAACAGTACTCTGGGCTTGGAAGGCCGATGTGGGGCTGGGGTCTCATGCTCCTTCAGGGGGAACCTCTATGGCCGAGATATGCTTCTTGGCTCTCAACTGTGACACAGAGGTTTGGGGCCAGCCCATTTTGTGTCTCCACTCCTCCTACCAGTCTTGACATGGCTTCTTCTTTATATCCTTAGTTATAAAACTTCTGTTCAGCCAAACTTCAGATAGTTTTCCAATTTAGTTGTTCTATGATTTAGTTGTAATTTTAATGTGTTCACAGGAGGAAACAGGCACAGTACTTATATATTCCACTATCTTGGATCTTTCTCTAGAGTGTAGTGACATCAGGTAGTGTGAATCCACCAACTTTGTTTCTCCAAAATTATTTTGGCTATTCTAAGTCCTTTGCTTTTCTATATAAATATAAATAGTCAGCTAGTCGATTTGTACAAAAAAAAGGCAGGCTGAAATTTTTTATTGAGATTGCATTGAGTTGATAGATCATATTGGGGAGAATTGATGTTGTAACAATATTGAGTCTGCTCATCTCTGAGCATAGTGCATCTATCCATTTACTTAGATATTTTTTATTTTTCTCATTATTGTTTGCATTTTTAGCATACAAATTGTGCACATTCTTTGTTAGATTTATCTCTACTTACCAGTGAAGTTGAATATATTTTAATATATTTATTGACTATTTGTGTTTCTTTTGAGAGTTGCCTCCATTATTCTTTGTAAAAATTTCCCTCGATGGTTTAGTTTCTCTTATTTGATTTGAATGTACTTCCAAAGAATCCTGGTTGTTAATCTTGTGTATATTGCAACTATTTTCTCCTAGGATGTTGCTCATCTTAATTAATATGGTGGGCTTTGGGAAGTTTTAAATGTTATGGAGTCAAATATGTCAGGCTGTTTTTCTTTTATGATTTCTGAGTTTGTAGTTCAATTAAGAGGGCTTTTCCACCCTAAGGTAATACAATGTTATCTTATAATTTATTCTTATAATTTGTAGTTTTACTTTTGAACATTTAGCTCTTTACTCCATTTGAAAATTTTGTCTCTGTGTATATGTGAAAGATGTAGTTTTATAGTTGTACAAATGGTTAACCAATTGTTCCCCACCCATTTAATTGAATATCTTGTATTTTTCTTCACTGCTTTGAAATGCCATATTTGTCTTTTGCTAAATGTTCATATATTGATGAGTGTCTTCCTGGATTCTGACTTTTGTCCCTTTGCCCTAGCTTTCTAAATTTCTGCTAGTACCACATAATTTTTATTTCTAGAGGCTTTCATATATTTTGCTATTGTGTAGAGGATTTGTACTGTGGCAGGTTCTGTGGAGAGGCTCACTCAGCACCCATTCCAATTCCTTTCAAAAGTGGGATGTTTAAAGGCTACATTGCATAGATTCTCTTGCACTTGCAGTTCTGTTGGAAATTTAATATTTAGAAGGAAAAGTGGAATATAGTGTTTTGGAGGCTGCTCTCTGCCATCTGTGCTGGTGAGCACAGAGGAGGGCATATTTTCTTTTCCTAGAGCAATTGTAGCAGAGGTGCCACTGTCTGGCCCCCACTTTGGTGAAAATTGTGACAAATGTGGGGCATTAAGCAGTCAGTAATTCCTTGACTAAGATTGTGACAAATGTGGGCCATTAAGCAGTCAGTAATTTCTTGACTCTGTGAGGAGCAGATGCTCTATTGGTGGCCTAGTTTTGTTTCGAGGCTTTGTGAGGTGTTCCTGGAAACTCAGCCTAGGTTCTCTTTTGTTCACTTTCCCAGAGAATTTGGTACAGTACTCAATATCTAAAATGATTCTCCTTGGGTTAATCAGATAGGTTTTGTTTTCTGGAAATGAGCCCTAACACAATACATCTGCCATCATATTTCTTCTTTAGCAGTTGGGATGTACAGGTGGAAGGAGGATTTAATTATTATAATGTGCTTTTTGTCCTTTTTGTCTTCTGTACCAATGTATATGTTACCTATTCTGATGATGACGATGATGATGATAAATAATAATATCCCAAGTCTACAAAATATTTATGAGTGATGCAAATTTTATTGTAAATTTTGTAGGGAAATGGATTAGACTAGTGTTTGCACACCTCTTGGTAAAAATTAGGAAAAATCCTCCATAGAGCCTTCACTTCTCCCAAAGTTCTACTTAGCTGTCATTTTTCCAAATTTCTTTCCCAATTCTTTCCCCAGAGGTCTTTCTTACCTTCTGAGCCCCTCACTTTCTTCTCCTCTTCCCACATGTCATTCAATTACATTTATTGCAATATTTAAATACTTTAGAATAAACAAACTCATAGAGATATGTTTCCTTGGAAAAGTAAAAGAAACCACACAGGTATGCACTGTTTTGTGTAGGTGGTGTTTCACAGTAAAAGATTCAGAATTCTAAGCAGTAGGTGGAAAGTGTTCTTCCCAAATTTGCGTAGAAAGACCGAGGCCCACTCACCTTGCCTTGAAATTAAAGGAGACCACGTGATTAACTTCCTCAGGATCTATCTATGTCAGTTATTAAAATATTGTCTTTAAGATCCAAACCTACCCTTGACGCTTTGCTTTGCGATGTTAGGGCTGGGACTGCAAACTGCATGTCTGCTTTGCTTGCTGGTTCTTTGTTAGACTCCGTCAATAGGGGGCGCTAAAGGGAGCCTGGAGATTGGAGGAGGGAAAAGAACTTGCTTCCGGCTTACCTTCTGATTCTGAAAGTGTCATCTCAACAACGCTTCTTTACCCTGGGAGCAGCAGTTCATTCCCTTAGGAGCAGCTGAGTCCAGTGTGCAGTTTTCTAGCATATGTAAAACCAGCTTTATTACATGTTCCCTCAGCGACACCAGCAACTGCTGGCTGATTTCCCCCAGCGTATTGTTCATTGGTTCACTGTTGTATTTCCAGAATCTAGAAAAATGTTTGGCTATAGAGGGTGCCTAATACATATTTTATGAATAAATAAATTAATTAATTTAGACAGACCAGAAATATGGTAGATTTCAAATGTGAAAAGAAATTCCTCAGCCCCCCCACCTCCAGATCCAAACACTGTCTCAGGGACTTTGCATTAGTCTTACTAAGTAGGCATTATTTGTTCTATTTTTAGATGAGGAAATTGAGGCTCACAGGCTTAAGTAAATCAACTCATTCAACCAACTTTATTATCTTTATACACAGCAGATTGGGGTTCAAAGTCTGCGTTCCATCTGAGTTCTAAACCTGAGTTCTTTTCCCTCTCTGCCTTACAACAATTGTGATATTTTGAGGACCAATAGGGAGAGTCATTGACAAAGTATGAATATTTTGATGTTACACATGTATTTCATTAAGAACGTGTAAGTATGAGGAGCAAACATTTATTAGAAATAGCACTATTATAATTTTCATATATCCAACAAAAGCTCATAGAAATTGGGAATAAATGATGCTTTATAAACTTTGTGAGAATGATCAGCAGCATACATTTTGGGGAGTCAGGAGACGTAGATTCTATTTGTGGCTCTGAGGTTAATTAGCTCTATGACCTTGGGTATGTCCCAGTATCTCCCTGTGTTTCACTTTTCTCATCTGCAAGGTGAGGGAGTCAGTCTCTGGGATGTTTGATGCACATACCATTTAGCCTTGTAATTTGGCAGTTCTATATATGATATAAAAATGAACCAACTTATGCCACGCAGACAATGGGAACCATCCAAATGTAAGTCAGGTAATAGATAAGTGAAAGCATAGAGCCACTATTCTCCCATTAAAATGTTTGTATTGCCACACCTGGAAATTTATTCTTACAATTTATGACTTGTGCTCTAAAAAGAAATTGCAAAAACATTAAGTAATATAACTTTTTTTTCTTTCTTTTTAAAGCTGGCTTGAGGCTAAAATGATTTCTTAAGGTCTGTTTTGTTTAGAAACTGTTTATTCTTCACATTGAAAATTAAATAGAGGATTCTGTTTTCTGTTACTGGCATCATGGAAGGATTTTTTGAGAGGTTTATCCAATTAGGTGAATGAAGTAAGGCCTCATTTATTTGTTCTTGAATTATTTCTAAATGGAAGCACTAGAATATTTTGATTACATTCTCTCCTCTTTGTGGCTTTGTAATTAAGTTATTATTTGGGGAATTTATTCTTTATTTCTGATTGGGGGATGCATCAGAAATATTCTTTAAAAATGACTCAACCAATTAAAAAGAATAGTTGCATCACAAATTAAATTCAGTGAAATCTCTATTAGTTGGGTATCTTGGGGACTTTTGACATTCTCAAGGATTTAGCGATCCCTGAAATCTGTGATCACTGTAGTGGGCAGCTAATAAAGATGTGGCCTCCTTTCCCCCAAGGTACCACTTCTATCTTCCACCTCCAAGGGAGACACTGAAAGAGAGAAAGGCAGACTGTCACTGAAAGATTCCTAGACTGGGCCTTGGTGTCCTGAGTTCTAGTTCTACTTGGATGGGGCTTTGCTGTTACTTTGGGCAAGTGACCCTCTTTCTGAGGACCTCATCAGTAAAAGGAAGATTGGAGCAAAATGTCCCTGAGATCCTTTCTGGATTTTCTAGTCTATGACTTTAGAGCTGTATTTTGGGGGCATTCATGGTCCAGAGGAGACTGGATGAGAGGGGCTGGTTGAAAGAATTGCCTCAACAGAGGGCTATTATGAGTAAGGAATGCTTGAAACTAAAAGACCGAGATCCCCCCACAATGGACTTCTCCCAGTGGCTGCATTTGGATTCCCCCTGTTGACACAGCACAGAGCTACCTTTGGATGGTGTCGTGTTGCAGATGGACAAAGCTCACGAGGGTGATTCTAACGGGGCCCAGCTAGGTGTTTGCAGGGGAGTCAGGAGAGAGTTATAATCTGGTGCAGGATATTTGACTAATTGGCTTTGTGCAGCTTGTCCTGGGAGGAGCAGAAAAAGAACCAGGTCTCCCAGGAGGAGAAGTGCTATTTGTCCCAGCAGTTATATTTAAAAACCCAAGACCTCCTGGGGCAGAGCCTGACATGAGAAAATGTTATTTGTTTTTTTCTTCACAATCCAGTGTCACATTCTTCTAGGTCAAAGCTGTATCTTTCTTTTCTACCTGATTTTAATGCAGATCATTTCTATTTTAATAACCTCCAAGAATCCTGTCTGTCAAGGAGAGAAAGAGAAAAACAGGACTACAGAAAAAATTCCTTAGGATACATGTTTTCAATTTACATTTTTATTTGGGTGTTGGTGCAGTAAAACTAAGTGACTAGATAATGGTCCCATTCCTTTCAGACCTTTTAATCTATTTGTTGTATTATGGTTAGTCATGGTGAAGAGTCAGGGGCCTCGAAGCGCCTTCAGAGACAATTTAGTCTGTGGTATGCTGGTAAACTGGCTCTCTGAAAAAAAAAAGGTCTGGATTTGTAGCATTTGCTGATTTCTGTGGTATAAATACTCTGACTGAGGCAGTTGCAAGGCATAAGTGTGATGTCACTGAATGTGGAGCTGGGAAGAGATACGCACAATTGGCTCTCATGGTCTGGAGAGAGCACATCACTGAACATTCTCAATGAATAGAAATGCTGAGGAATGCAGAGAGGATGTGGTGTATTGTTTATGGAGGATAGCTAAAGGGCTGCTGTGATTTAAGGAGTGGGCAGCTTATAGGGAGAGGACTGCAGGATCTGAATACAATCAAAATGAAAGCTGCAAGACTAAGCAAGCATGAGTTTCTTGGCCTAAATCTGTTAGATATCATCTTAGGCTAGTAGGCAAACGAATGGAACCAAACTGTTCAGAAACTGATGTCAGTACACATAATACATGTACATGTATTTACCGTGTGACGAAAGTGGTGTCCCAATGAGTAGGAAAGGAGGTATACATACTAATTATGTAGTACATATGTTTATAATACATATTTACGAGTATATTTTATATATGTATCTATAAGTTTATTTGTGTTCCCTATATTTATATATAATTATGCAATGTTAATTATAATAATTAATATGACCCATGAGCCTGTTTTCTCTGAGAATAGGAAACTTAATTTGGCTAATTCCATGTAACCCAATCACCTCTCATATAAACTCAGTCTCTTAGGGCTTTTCTTTCCTCTTCATTTCCACCACACTGGGCCCATCTAGCTCGTCTAGGGGGTCAGGCATGGCCTTAGAATGAGTGTGGGTCTCAGGTGTGAATTCCTCCTGTCTGCCGCACCAATGTGTAGCTTGCACTTGTGGTTGCAGAGCGCTGGCTTCTCTGTCCGCAGCATCTGCTCCAGACGTCCATGGTTGAGGAAGCTGTGCTCTGTCCTCTCAGCCATAGCGACTCCTCCACGAGCGGAGTCCTCTCCTTGCTGACTTGGATCGGCCTCACTGTAGCTGGCCCCTGGCTTGGGCTGCAGGCCATCACCCTGCTGCTGGTCGTCCTGGCCCCAGCAGTGTGGGCCTTGGATTCTTTATTACTTTCTGCATGTCTCTCAGGGGCTAACAGAAAGCACCCAAATCTCTGCATCATTCTACTAGGCGCCGGTGGAGGGCGCTATTCTTAAACCTGTGATGCTGCCATTTCTACTCTCTTGTGGCTGTCCCCAGTGGTCCCGGGCACGAAAGACTGAAGCCTTGGAGAGTTGGCCCTTCACAAACTTACCTAAGCTACCGTCCTGATGCTCTTGTGTTTGGCTCAAAGCTCCTCCCAGTCTAGAGGGGATTCTTATGTCCACTCTTGCCCTTATGAGAGCTCACTCCTGCTTCTCTGCTTTCTGGTTCAGAGTTTAAAATCTGGGCTGCAAGTCTTCTTTCCAGGCTTTTACCTCTCGAAATGTGCAGCCCTTGAAAACTTAAAAGGACTTTGTCTTCTAGACTGCTGTTTCTACTTTGGATTTGAAAAGCCTGTTTTTGTACTCAAAGCCAAGAATTTTGCTTGTTTATTTGTCTGGTTTGGGACCCTCCCTTCCTTGGTGCCATAAGCCAATGTAAAATTTAGGTGCTTATAAAAGAATGAAAAGAAAGATCATGTAGGTGAATACAAATGTCTGGTTTTGGGATGAAAAAACAGTTCTATCCTAAATTTAAAAGTAATAGAAATTACAAGAAAAATGCCAGTAGTTTTGATTACATAAAAATTAAAAACTTTTTAATGCTAAACACACACAATACTAGAGGAATAAATAATAGTCTGGGAATCTCTTTATCCAAATATGAGAGATAAATGATTAATAACCTTTACATGTACGAAGTTCATACAAATCAATTAAAAACATTGAGGCACAATAAAAAAAATGAGCAGAGCCAATATAGAGAGAATATAGAAGAGGAGATACTAATAACTAATAAAATGAGATACCAAATATATGCAAATTAAAAATTAACATGTTAAAAATGAGCATACTCAATTCTGCTTAGCATATTCTGAGAAGTGCATTCTCATGTTGCTAAAAGGTGTGAAAATTGATAATTATTTTTCTGGTAGCAAATTAAAATCACGACCTTTCTGATATCAAACTGAAATTTAGACCCTTTGATTTCATAATTCCACTAATAGGAATTTAGAAGTTAAAAAAAATGAATAGATACAAAGGAAAAATCAAACTAGTTGGTCATTATTTATTTTCTTTCATCTTTCAAAATGATCACATGTTGCTTTTATAATTAGAAAGAAAAGTATTGTTAGGATACTTAGGATAAGGGGCCAGTGTACTTTCCTTTGGGTAAACTTTGAAAAGGCTTCTACAAGTGCCATTTTCTTTTCACATCCCATCAATCAGACTATTTGTTTAGTCCCTTATCAGTAAGAGAAGCTTTGTGATTTACAAGCATAAAATAATGTAAAACATAAACAAACCAGTATTTAAAATTCCATGGATGAGAGAGGATTTCCAAAAATGTTAAAAATGAATACCTTTGAGAAGACACATGTCTTTGACATTTTGAAAAACGTTTAACATTTTTAATAAGCTATCAAGTGATGTTAGCTATTTGTCAAATTGAGCAGCATTTGTATTGTGCTTTACCCTTTACAAAGCACATGTTCTGTCATTGTCTCACATCTTTATTAATTCTGTAGCACTTTAGGACAGGAATAATTATGATGTCTCCAATTTACACTACAAAGCCAGCTCAGGGCTCTTAGGTAGTAGAAACATGATTCAAATCTAGATTTTCTCATGAGAAATCCCAAGCTCACTGCACTGTACTGCACTATTTTCAAATAATCCAATAGAATGCTGACAACAAAACAGAAATGTAAAATAAATTTTTGTTACAAGAGTTTTTAGATTTGCAGTTCCGTTTTAATTTTTGAGAATGTGATGCCATCTGGACGTGGTATCCCATTTTAAAAGTGAGACAGTGATTCATGATTTCCTGATGGCTATAAATTGTTTACTAGTTTTATTCTTTCTTCTTCCTAAGATTCTCTGTATCAGACAGAAGACAGATGGCTGAAACATTGTGCCACCAAGGGCTGCTGCATTGTATACTCCAGGGAACACCATTCACATCACAGTCTATATGAATGGCGCTTTCGGGAATTGTGCTGTGCCCAGCCTGTGCAGCTGTATATAGCCCTGGTGACACTGGGATGAATCATGCTTTTCATTGTGGTACTCAGTTCAGCTAGTGTTAGTCCTGAGGATGGTTGACAGGATAGGGGTCTAAATCCTTACACCCTAAATTTTATCCCACGTTCTATGGCCATTGCACCCTCCCTGAGTCCTAGGGGATATATGTAACACAGAAAATACTATAAGAAAACAAATGTTTTGTTATTAGCTAAGCTACAAATCCCTTATCCTAAATCAGTGGTTCTCAATTCTGGGCACATTGGCAATGTCTAGAGATATTTTTGGTTGTGACAAGTGGGTGTCTAGTGCTATTGGTATCTAGTGGGTGGAGTCCAGGGATATAAATCCCAAAGAGCATAGGAAAAGCCCCTCATAAGAAAGAATTGACTGACTCAAAATATCAGTAGTGCAGACCCCTAAAAGTACTCTCTTCTTGATGAGTTAGGCTGGTCCATTTGTAAACCTTGAGCATTTTCGTGGCTCTTTCCTGACTCTTTTCAAGCTTGTAATAGAAGAGGGTAGGGGCTCCTTTCCCCTAAATTCACACCCTGTGGCTTCCTCTTGGGAATTTTCCATTTTCTCTGTGAGAGAGAGAAAGAAAAGTCCTTCCTATGGAGAGTTTTCCTGAGTCATTTACCCAATGCCCTCCCTCTTTTCATATAAGTTTTTGTGTAGCACGTATTGTGAAATATTTCTTAGGGCAGGAGTACATGCATGGCTGGAATCCCCCAGAGTGCAAGAGGGCATGGCCTTGAGTGCCCCCTGGGAGTTCTCACTGCCTCCATCCTGAATCCCTACAAGTGGAGAAGAAGGAATTCATACTCTGAGGGAATGAAGGACCTAGCCCAAAGCAGGCCATTCCCAGAACTTTGAATTTTCTCATTTGATCTTAAAAACACATGTGAGTTTTTATTTTACTCTGTAATAGCCATGTTACTTTTTATAAGATTATTAGATACTTACATGATTTGTTTTTCCATGTCTTTGAATAAAATTGAAACTCCATGCACGTGTTTACCCTGTTGCCTTGCTTATATGGCCACAACACATAGTTTTTCTCTATTGTCCCTCTTCAGGCGGCTTGGAAGATACTCACCCTCTTCCTGCATTAAGGAGAGAATACCTCAATACTTTTGTTTGGACCAGCGCTAGAAATGTTGAACTGACCCGTGGCATCTAGCAGCATCGTGACACCCAGATTCCTAGGAAGGGGATGTTCAACACACTAGTGGTTACATCATGAGTGAATGACAAAGAGCCTCTGAATATCCTTCAAAAGGAGTGGGATGAAGGGAAGACAGCTATAGTCTTGGGACTTGAGTTACAGTGAGAGTATCAGTGTTTCAGTCAGAAAGCCAGGACTGTGTCTTACTGAGTAAGGTACCTGACTAGTTTCTGCAGAGAACTCCGGGGGAGATGTCCGGAAACTGGCCCTTGGAGGGAGGCAGATGCCCTGAATCGTTGTCAGCCCCCAGCGTGATATGACAAAGTTGGTAGAATGGCTCAAGCAGCATTGAATCTGGTGACATCCACTGGGACCCTGGCCAGATGTCCTTGAACTGACAGAAGGACAAACAATGTGGCCTGCGCTGACATCACCAGGTAATAAAACCGAAATATTTTTAATGGGGGAGGGGAGCTCAGAAACGGAGCCTATGAAGGGTAGAACATACTAATAAAATATTACAAGGGTGCAATATCTCAGAGACAGAGAATTTAGGTGGGTTATGGAGAACTTTTAAGACTCCACCTATAGGAGGTCTGTATGTTTAAGGCCCAAATCCACAGAACCCAGTGCCTTCCTGGGTTGATTTCAAGCAAATCCCTGGGGGAAGAGGGCGTGGTGGTAGAAAATGTAGCAACATTCTTGTCTTCTAGAAGCCATAGGATAAAAAGTTTTCTGATTAGTGGTGAGATTAGGGAATTTCTTTTTTGGTTTGCTAGAGAAGAGGCTGTGGAACATGTTATAATGGACTGATGTGCCGACGCAGGTGAGAGCCACCTGTGGCGGGATCCTCTTAATTGCTTTCCAGCTACAGGACTGGCCTGAGCGTCTTGACATTTCTCTCTGTTTTCACAGTTAATTGGAAGAGGTGGGGATAGAGGGAAACCAAGGCAACAGAGGACTATAAAAGTGTGGGGGATCATAATATGCCACCCAAAATTATGCCCCATGTGGCATATGGGTGTGGGGACAGAGCAAGGAGTACAGTTTCCAGGCTCTCGACCTCACGTAAAAAGGTACTCACTCGGGTAGTCAATGGCCATCAACTGTGATTGGATGGCCATCAGCTGTGGCTAGTTGGACGTCAGCTGTAACCAGTGAGCCATTGGCCACTAATATAACTGCTGTGGCTATGTTAGCAGCAGATGGGGGCTAGCAAGAGGATGGTGGCTGGCAAGTGTGGATTGCAGTTAGCAAGTGGGGTTGGTTGGTTGGCAGAGAAGCGGACGGCGGGTTGCGGGTCATGTGGCTCCTGCTTCCTGTGTCTCCAACCCAGCCGCCAGTGAGACTATAGTGGTATGACTCCCATACCTATGACTCCATGGGTGTTCCTTTTTGGCCTCACCATGTCCTGTGTTCTTATGTGGGGAGCGGGACCAGAGACCCCGCATGACACCCTGCATGACAATGGGTTATTTTGAGCTGAAGACAATTGAGAAACAGTAGATGCCAGAAGTTGTTCTCTGTCCTCCCCAATTATTTGCCTAAAACCAGGCTTAGACTCTTAATCACCAGAACAACTCTGGCGTCTTAATAGCCCAGAGAAAGCACCAAGAGGAAGCTATACAACAAACCCTACTAAATTAACCCTTATCTGCCATTAGTTTCTCCCTCTATATTTATATCCCCCAAGTTAGCTGACCCCAAAAGCCTGAACTCCTTTTCCTTTATCTTGTCACTTCTTTACAAGTATATTGTTCTTTGTTAAGATGCTATATAAGCCCAAGTTCTAAGCATCTCTTTGAGTTACTGATCCCTGAGTGTTCCCCGTGTGTGTGTGCTGCCTGTGCTAATTAAACTCTGTTTTTCTCTTGTTAATCTGTCTTTTCTCACTTTAATTAGCAGGATCCCCAGCCACTGCATCTAGGAGTGTAGAGGCAAAAAGTTTTTCCGCCTCTATAAGTGGAAACCACAGGATGAATGTAGAACTGAGCTCAGGCTTGGCGAATGAGCCTGACCTAGCCTCAAAGAAGCAGGCAGGCCAAATGTTGGCTGTTGACCTGTGGCAGTGGAGAATCTAGAGTCTCTAAGCCTCTAAACTGGAAAAGATGTACAAGGGCCAGAAGGTGGTCAGGAAATGAGCTTGGGGTGTCATGCGAGAACTAACTGGTCCCTATGGCATACTGCTCTTCTCCCGTGGCCACTCCAAACCCCTCCGCATACAAGGGCTGCTCAGCAGTTCTGCCCTTCCTTCTCGTCTCCAGACCAGTGGGCTAGTGGATTATATCAGGCAGCCTCTATCCAGGAGAGTAGTGCCCTCACCAGGTAGTTCGATAGAGGGAATTTAATGTGGGAAGTGGCTATGAAGTGTTTGGAAGAACTGTATGGCCAAACAGGAGACAGGAGGCAGCCCAGAGATGAACGATGGCAGGAAGCTACCACCCTTAGGCTCAAGAGGCAAATGGAAAAAGCCCTAAAGCCCAGGAGGCAGGACTGCACGGTGGGAGCTGGAAACAAGATGGGGAGCTGCTTGGTGGGACCTGGGAATACAGAGGGAGGGGTAGTCTGGTGGGAATTGGAATCCGGGAGACGAGGCAGTGCTCCTGGGGATGTTGCCCAAAGCAGAGAGAGGGGAAGAAGTATCCTGGCTTTTCCCTTCTCTCCCAATATCTCTCCCCAACCTGCCTGCAATGCCAGGTTCTCTTTGGCTGAACCCAGATGGAATTCAGTAGGAAGGGAACGTGAGACATGTAGCTTGCAGGTGTCAGCCTGCTGCATCACAGAGCAGAGCAGGGAAAGGGCGGGGGAGGGACATGAAAGCAAATGGAGAACTGGTCAGCATACAGGTAGTAGATGTTCGTATAGAAGAAGGGTGCTGGGCATGAGTTCTCAGATGCTATGGTGTTTTAAGTTAGTCTGTGCATAGATTCTTACAAGACCTTATAGGGCTAGCCTCTGCACTCTGAGTGTTCTTGGACCTTGATTGCCTAAAGGAAGTTGTGGGAATCTTGATTGCCTAAAGGAAGTTGTGGGAATCTGCTCTCCAGCTGAGGTGGTGAGCACAGATGTGGTCTGGCCTGAGTGGGTCTTAAAGATGACCAATCCCCGTATCTCTGCTTTGTGAACTAGCGTGTGCGTCACATGAGAAGCAGGAGGTTCGGAGAGGCACTTCTGGTGAGTTCTAGCCAACAGATGCTCAGTAGGATAGGCCTGAGAAATGCTTTGATTTCAGTGAGTTCCCGGGGCCTGAGGAATGGAAGGCAAACTAAAACTGGAAGCTTTAGGCAGGAGCGGGGGATGCAGCTTGTAGATGCAAAATGACGCTGAAGACATTTGTCTATCATTTGGGCAGAATGCTTCTCAAATCTTCTCTTGGACATCTAGTTGGGAAACAACATTTTGATGACATACGTTGGTTGGGCTCATTGCTATTGTTTAAGAAAATGCCTCTATTCAAATCCAGATGACTAGATCTGTTTTCCCAAAAACGTCTACTTGACTTGTGTACAGGAGGTTGGATGGTATTTACAATAAAGTTTAAAAATCTGTGTGGGTCTGCAGGCTTCTTACTTTCTGTAAACATTAAAGAGGAAATAAATTCCAATGTATGTTAAGTTTTAAATCAGTCTGTCCTCATTATAGCAATGGATGCTAGTTAAGTCGTTTGCTCACAGGATGTCAATGTAAAATGGCTTTCCAACAGAACACCAAGCAATTACTTCTGTGTAGAGTAAACTTTCCCATAGTTTTTACAAATGGACAGACTGTTATGTTTAAACACCTATCTTTTTTCTAAATAGGATATGGGCTAGTCTTACATCCTTTAATCAATAATATGCCTTTGAGGCTCGTGGTTATACAGAATGGTGTTTCATTGCACCACGTGTCTAGCCTGAAACAGAGATCATGAAGTCAATTTAGTCACATCAGCATTCAATTTAGTTCCTTTTCACTAAATTCAGTTTGGAAATGAACAAAAAGAGTTTATCGGAAATTATAAATGACTATGAATACATTAAAGGTATAAAACCAGCTAGTCTATGGAAAAGAGCAAAAGATAAATTAGTCAAGAATTATATTAAAATATCAATGAAGAGATTAAAAAATTATTATACTTCTCATTTCCTTTCCTCCTTTTTAAGTTTTGTGATTCTTTAATGTCTTTTTAGCTTTAGATGCTCTGGTTTAAAAGAATCACTTTCTATATAGTTTCTTCTGATTTCTTGATGGGTCTTTCTTCAAAGACCCAGTTTAGCCTTTCTCTAAACTTAACCTTCTGTTAAATTTGGCCTCTGAAATCTAATACTGGTCTAGGAAAAATGAAGCTTATAAGAATTGTATAAACTTCACATGTACAGACACTTTTTAAAAAAATCTTTCCTCTGAAAAGCATCCACATCAAGTTTGCAAGAGCAGACAGTAGCAGTCACCCACCTACTAGACCACAAATGAGGCTAGCTTATCACCTTCCTTCTGCATTTCCAAATTCTTCCTTCTCTTTTTATGAACCTGTCTAAGTCATCACTGTCTGCCCATGTCTTAAGCTTCAAACCTTATAATTGGAAACACAGGCTTCACTTTCCCCTCTTTCCATTCAGTCCAATTAGCCACTAAAGCCCAATTCCACCCATGCATTATTTTTCTAAATAAGAACTGTGTTCAAATCACTCTTATGAACAGAAAATATTTGATCTTCCATACTGTTTACAGAATAAAGATTAAGCTCC
This sequence comes from Rhinolophus sinicus, assembly GCF_036562045.2. Taxonomy (NCBI): domain Eukaryota; kingdom Metazoa; phylum Chordata; class Mammalia; order Chiroptera; family Rhinolophidae; genus Rhinolophus; species Rhinolophus sinicus. Next base: position 26,184,858 of record NC_133751.1, read on the forward strand.
TCAACCTGACTTTATAGAATCTCCATGTCTTCATTGCAGCCCACCTTTAGCTTTATGTCTAATTCACCCCTGTATTTATTTTGTGCTCCTGGGAAACCAGGTTTGTAGGGGTTTCCTGATGACATCCAGTGCTAAATCATACCAATTTCTACCATTATTTTACTTTAATTTAAAAAATTATAGAGGAGCACATGGCGAGTTTAGAAAACAGAAAATACAGATGAACAAAATGAAAAATATAAATATCTATAACAAATTCTCAGAGATAATTACTGCCAACATTTGGCTATATTTTCTTTTCAGTCTTTTTTCCATGCATATTTATACATACGTAAATTTATAAAACTGAATTTTACTGTGTATACTATAATGTAATTATTTCAATAAACATAATTTCATGTTTATACTTCCACATCTTGGCTATCAAATGTATGGATGTTTAATTATCTGATCTATTTTGATCACTTAGGTTGTTTTCAATTTTTTCCCCCACAATTTAAAACAATTTTCCTACTGACTTTCTTCTTGGAGAAAACATTTTGTAAAAATTCTTAGTTAATTCTTAGGGTCGTGTGCTTAGACGATTCTGGCATCATTGGTGACTTGATTAGATTGCTGTTTTAGAAAGCTATATCAGCAACATGGTGCTGGGATTTCAGGTGGGCGGTACTGGAAGCACTGAGGCCGGTTAGGAGACAATTATAATTACGTATGAAAGAAATGAAGAGTGATGATGGTAGAAAAGGACAGATGCCCAGATGCTGGACCAGGGCAGGGGCCTAAGGGGCTTCAATGGGTACAACACTGAGACAGGACTTAAAAAAAACAGGACAGAGTATTGAATGACCCAGGAGACTTGAGCAGAGAGCCGAAATTGAGAGCCAGTCATGCTAAAAGAGGTATCAGTGGGATGAGGTGGAGCGGAGAGCTGAAGCCACATGGAATACAACAGGTTGGGCCTGGGAATGCCAAGGAATATCCTAGAATGTGAAAATCAGTGGGTTTTCTAAATAGAACAAGCAAACAACATCAACAGGAATATCCATAAATAGGCCACAAAGTAAAAATTTCCTCCAACCTGAAAATCTGTAACATACCAGCAAAAGAGATGTCCTGGAGGGAAAAAAGTGCTGAATTGATTTCACAGTAATTTTGATCTGGGTGTGAAAATCTCATTTAGAATGAAATATTCAATCTTCATGGGCAACTCTAGTAGACACTCGACACTTTTACTGGCTTCTTTTTATCTCTAGCAGGAAAGACTACTGTGTACGTGTCCATACCCTTTATTGGGGTAAAGAATAAAAAATATGCCATTTATAGATGATGAAAACCACAAGTCGAGTGTTAACATTTGCCAGTTTCCCTCTACTTTTCAGTAAGTGTCATTCACCTCCTTTGGTTTGGGCTGTGTTCTAGTTATGTGATGTCATGTAAACAAAACTTTTCAAAACTTAATGGCTTAAAACAGCAACAATGTTTTGTTTATGAATCTGTAACTTACCCAGAGCTTGCTGGGACAGCTTGTCTCCAATCCATTCAATGTCAACTTTGGTGGCTTGAAGGCAGAAGCATGGAATTATCTGAAAGCTCTCCAGTCGAGTTTCTGATGGGTGATGCTAGGGAGACTCAAGCGGATGGGGGTCCACCTCGTCCCACTGATGCCTCTTTTAGCATGACTGGCTCTCAATTTCGGTTTCTCTACTCAAGTCTCCTGGGTCATTCAATACTCTGTCCTGGAGTGATGGGAGCCCCATGGCCAATTCTCACAATTTCCATGTCATCTCTCTAGTAAAGTGGCTTCAGGGTAGCCGGACATATTTCACATATTGGTGGAGGGCTCCCAAGACGTGGATTGAGAAAGAGAGAGAAAGAGAAAGAGAGAGAAAACAAGGAGGGAACTGGATTGCCTTTACTAACCTACCTTGGAAGATAGCAATTTTTGTTGTTGTTGTTGTTGTTGTTGTTGCTTTTTTGCTGCATTCAAGTTAATAGAAATGAATCACTAAAGCCAGCCCATATATATCCAGGGGAGGGGACTTAGACTCCACCTTCTGTGGGAGGAGTGTCTAATAATCTGTTTTTAAACAACCTCAGTCTAAATGAGGGATTATTTGCAGGAGGGGATAAGAGACCTACCATTGTAGCCATAGTTTGGTTGTAGACCCTTTATTTTAAGGATTCATACCAGAGACCGTTTGAGCCCTCCCCACTTCCCAAGTGCTGGTCTCCGTAACTTCTGATGGTCCTAAAGCAACATGGTACAGTGGAAGGAGCAGATGTTAGAGTCTGATTAGTAATCTCCTGGTCTCAGGTGTGCTCCTGACTTGCTGTGGTTGCCTTGTGCCTCAGGCATCCGACAGTGAGCGAGGGTGGTTAGTTTAGACCACAAATAGCATGCTTTTTCCTTTAGTTAAAAACAAACATAAGATTTATGTATGAAGCAATTAACACATTTTATTGAGCTTTCCTTACATAAAAAATGTTATGCTGGGCTCCGAGGAAGCTAACAAAGACTAGCCTCAGGCAGTAGATGCTGATTCTAATTAATAAGTGGGGGCAGCCTGTGCAGACATAGGAACAGCATTATGGTCCTTAGACCTGAGCAAGTGGGGCTCCCTGGGCCATCCACCACTCCTATCCCCCCTTACCCCTTAGAGTCTCAAGGGCTCCTATGCTTTGAAATACCTTTCTCAAAAGTTTCTATGTGTTTCTGCAGTGCTCAGTTCCAGCCAGGACCCCTACCGCCATCTAAGCAGGGTGCGCTGAGCCTGGGCTGGGTCTGGCATAGGCCCTGGTGTTTGTTATTCCTGTTCAGAGTGCTCTCTGACTCTCTACAGCACCTTCCTATGCAAGGTGGTTGACCAGATGGCCAGGAACTTCAGGACTCATAACTATGGGGTTGTTCCAGGGCTCTGTGGCAGGACCCTGCTTCTAGAAGGGCATCCTGGTCAGCAGATAGCTTCTATTGGCTAGCACGGTATTTCTCTTATAGGAGGACATGTGGGCAACCAGAATATTGCTGACATGCTGATTCCAAGGCCTGAGATTTTGAATTTTTAAAGAGTTTCCATGTGATGTTGATGCTTCTGGTCAGAGAACCACTGAGCTAGTGTGTCTTATGAGCAAAATCTGTTGGATTCTTTTTAACCCTTTGAGAACTTTTGTTCTTGCATTCTGTGTTATTGGTAAAATGCTTAGCTCAAGAGCAACACAGGTCTAAATTTCCTCATCCAAATACACCCAAATTCCTTATCCTGTTAGACATGATGGTATTGACTCAGTGCCTAATGCGGTGTTGGGCACCTAGTAGATTCTAAAATGGTTGGCTTCCTTACTTCCTTTCTCTCCTCTCCCAAGAGGATGCCCCAGGAGGAAATTGGGGCCATTTGAGTCATCCTATTTTATTTACTGTGCATGCTATACAGTTCTTGCCAAGGAGATGGCAGGATTTTCTTTCAAATAAAACTGAATTCTGCACAGTCCTCAGAAGAAGGATTTTCCCCGCTCTGTTGCTGTATTGAGCTTCCAAAGGGCTTTTTGCCAGAATGAAATGCTTGACTTTTCAATAACAGCCTCTGGTTTAATAATTAGACATTCCAGCAATAACTGCTTTGGCAGAAGTCAGTTACATTTTATTTTGACAGTGAAGGAATCTTCTATTTTCTTTTTCTCTTCCTGTGCCATTGTAATAACGGAAGAACCTATTTGGAAGTCTGGAGTTTTTGTAACACGTTTTATGGTTTATGGCCATGACGTGTGTTAAGATTTCCCCCAAAGGTCACAACTAGAAATATTTTATGGTTGACAGATCATGGGAAAGACCAACTCCTATATATCCCCGTCAGTATCTACTTGAGACGTTTTCAAATTAAAGCTATAGCATAGCTCTTCTAAGAGTCTCATTCCATCTTTGCAATAGGGAGTGGGCACTGTGGAATTTAAAGAAGACTAAGAGGCTTTGGGGCAGGGACACCAAGGTATGGACTCCAGCCCAGCCATTAAATTGTCCCTGACAAGTTATTGAAAGCCTGTTATCCTCAATGTCCACATCTGGAAAATGGCGGTGATACACCCACGTTGTGGAATGGTTTGCAGGACAAGGGAAATGTATGTAAATCTCAGAGTGTAGCACATGGTAAGAACTCAACATATTTCAATAACTGTTAGGTCATTTCCCCACTTCCTCCACTGCTTTATAATTAGGCATCGTGGGTGGTCTCTTAGGTCCTCCTGGTGTTTACCTATCTGTAAAGTTACCGGGCTTGGCTAGCTAACTAAACTATGTTTCGTGTCTGCAAAGTCTTTGATTCTGTGAGTCTTTATGTTGTTGTTATTTACTTGCAAGTTGCTCTGACATTGGACTGAATTGGCTCCAAGGGGAAAGGTGGAATGACCAAAAGTGGCTGGGTGGCCTGTATGGCCTCCATGGTGAAATGACTTGACCTGGGCTTGAGGAAAGTAGGGGAGCAGAGGCTAGGTAGATATGTCAAGTGGGTCTCAGGATGGATGATAGTTTGAAACTTTCTAGGGGCAAGAAGAATCCAGGGAAGTTTAACAGAAACCCTGCTTGGAGTTCTGAGAGGTCAACCAATTCTAGGGCCACACGAGGCATTTCTATATTGTCCAGGTTATTACCTTTCAACCTTTCATGAAAAGTGGCAAAAACCCAATAAAAACCAGCTGAAGTCCAGTAAAAACCAGCTAAGGGATTTTGTCTCATGAAGGCAGGAAGTCTAAGGGATGGATCCACACCTGGCTGGACCAGGGGCTCAGATGATGCTTCAGGCCTTTTTTTCTCTACATCTTTTAGCTCTTCTTGTTGGTCTTTTTGAATGTTGACCTTTTAGTGTTTCTACCTGCTTCAGATAGACTTTCTCTACCTGACAGCAAAGTTAGACCCTGACAGACCTAGTCTTAAAGCCTTTGGCTTGCAATCCAATAGGAATAGACTCTCTCTCTCTATGTCCGTAAGTCAAATTCTGTGCAAGGCCATCTACCTATAAGTGGATCTTGTTCGCTATGGCTCATCCCTTGATGAGCACATGGTAGCATGTAAATGTGTACCACAGTGCTCAAAATACAAAGGTCTGGTGGATGTGGCCACTGATGTGACCAGGGGCCAGGTGGGTGTTGTGATTTATAGTCCAGTGATACCTACGTGGAACGGAGTAATTGCTGTTTACCAATGAAGAAAGATGTGCCAGGCAAAACCAAAGAGATACAACCCATGAGAAGAGGCCTAGTGAGCAGAGGTAAATCCCTGTGTTGGTCTCAACCTCCTGTCCACCCAGAGATGCACTGACCGTGCAGAGACCACCAAGAAACACAGCAGAGTACCCCAGGTCCTGGCCTCCAAGAACTTGATCTTTTTTTCTATCAGCAGCTTCCTTTTTTCAATTTTTTGTTCACAGATTTTACACAGCATTATCCTTCACTGATACTTTTCCAGTGTCAATTTCCTCACCCCCATTGTGCTTCCATCCCACCTGCCTGAAATTCCCCCCAGATCTGGGTCAACCAAACCATTCCCACTTTACGTAGATGGCTGAGCACCCCAGGAGATGATGAAAGGTCTGCACAGGTAAGAGCCATTGTAAACCCATGGCCTACAACCTCAGGCCAGCCCCATTCCTAGGCAGCTCTTTGATCCATGCTCCACAGTGGCCATTTCAAACATTTTCTGCTTGCTGGTTATTTGCTGTTTATCCTGCGGATTGATTTGCCACCTATGTCTTCTCTGTGCCCTGATTGTCTGACCTCTGCAGACGACATCATTTGGCTCCTTGTGCTTTGGTTTCCTGTTAGGTTTGGTCAAGGGAGGCACCAACAGAAGAATCAGAGGGCAAAGGCCAGAGAAGTCAGGTTCTCTATTTCCCTGCTGCCTCGCTGCCTCACTATGGGTCTCACAAGGACTGAGTCCTTTTGTCTAACGTCTCTGTTGGGCAATTCCCCTTTCATGGCTTTAGCTCTCAAGGGCTTGCTTCCCTCCTCTTGTCCACCGTTGCTTGTTGCGGGGTGGCTCACCTTCCTTCTTTGTTTCCTTAACCCACCCCACATTGATTTGACTTACCCTTTATTAATTCTCTTAATGAGTTAAACTCTTTTGAGTGTATTATCTGTTTCCTGCTGGAAAATAACTGAGCACATCCACTCTCCTCACACCATGGCCTCTCTAATGATTCCTTCATCACCAGAAGTAAAGTGACCCCTTCGTTCTTACAGAGAGAACAGAAGCCACTAGAAGGGAACCTCCTCAACTTCCTTCGGTTAAGCCTATAACCCTCCTGCATCTGTATCTATCCTCTTACCATACTTCTCCTGTTAAAGTAACAGGTTGCTCATCAACATTATGATGAAACAACGTTGAACGAAACAACATTATTCAAGGATCTACTATACTGGGTAGTCACATAAAAAATCCGCTTTTATACTTAGAAAAAAAATTGGGCCAATGTTTCAATGTGCATTTATTACACTTAAAAAAGGCACGTGTGGATGCTTTGACACATTTCAAAAATACTTGGGGTATTAAAATGAAATTAATATCACAATAAATGACAAGATGTTATAATATTGTCTATAGTTGTACTGAGTACTTTCTGTAATCCTCATAGAAACAGATTGTAATCTGTATTTTCCTCTTGTGCCAAAGGGGACACTGGGGATCAGATTGGTTAAACAACCTTCCCAGGTCACACAGCTCCTATGCTGCAGAGCTTGGATCCACCCACCTCTCTCTGATGTGCAAGCATGTCAAACCACTTCTGCTTCTCCAAATGTAAGTCATCTCTTAGGCTCCCTTTTCATTAGCCAACCACTTCCTTCAATAATGTCTTGTTTTACTTTTGCCATTTACTCTCTCATTCATCATATTAGTGGGTATTATTAACAAAACTTCTCCTGACTTGCGGCAATGTGATCATCACATTGGAAAATATCAGTAAGAGTCTTCATCAGCATATTTAGTTGAGTTTAATCTTACACAAAATGGTATTCCTGAGGAATGGGTGGCAAATGGAATCACTCTTTCTACCAGGCAGTGAGGCAGTGGAAATAATGCATTGGGTGAGTGGGCCATTATTTGCTTTTCCAATGTGGGGCTGAAGAAGTATTTGAGTTCATACCAAACCACACACTAAGAGCCTTGATGTGTTATTTTTATTGTGAGTGATTGAACTGCAGTCAGCCCCTAGGATGAGAACCAAGGCAATGGGCCCTAAATAGGAACGTGACAAAAGTCATCACAGCAGCAACACTCCAAAAAGGGAGGAGTGACTGAAATACTGGACCCCCAAAATAGTTTTTATAAACTGGAAGTGCCCTCCAAGTCTATTAATGAGGGGTCTTTCAAGTTTTAAAGAAAGAAGTTTGAATAAATTACAGCAACAAAGGGCAATGGTCGGGACAGACTTACTGTGGGTCAGATATCCCATGTGTTTCTGGTAAGATCACACAGTGTCGTTGATCCTGGTTGCCTGACCATTATCATAACTTGTTGGCCTTTAAAAACAAAACAAAACAAAACAACACAAAAATAATTATGGGCCATCCTGCACACTCTCTACTTTTCCTTTTTGGGACCATGCTCAGTTCTTCTCCTTTCAAGGAGAGGAGATGGAGAAAATGTAGATGACTTCTAAGTCTCTAGATTCAGTAACAGGCTGCTAAAGGTTTGTAGAGGATGATATTATACATATTTTTCTTGATGTTTTCTTGAAGCAATGATTACAGGGATGGCATAGTCTTCAGCACACATTTCATGGATGGATTCAGTGTGTTTTCTTTCTTTCCCAGGCACTTAATATTTTCAGAGAGGGCTCCATGCTTTACCAATAACAATGTTCTAAAATCTATTAAGAATTGCATTTTCTTTCAATGATGATGTTCTAAAATAAATGTGTAGATATTAAAGCAGCAGAAATGCCATAGGAATACAAAGTGACTTAATACTACACAGTGTTAAGTATTTAAAAGTTTATAAAGATGACCCATAGTAATTCATGATTAGCAAATTAACAGGAAAGAAGAAACCAACTTTTAACAGGCATGTCAAGAAAAAAAATTTCAACGCTTTAGCAGAGCAAATAGCCCGTGTGCTGTTTATTACTGTCATAAAGTGAGAGTGACAGAAGTTGACATCTTAGAAAATACTCAGTGCACAGAGAGCTTGTTCCTGGATAGAATCTAGATTATCAGGGCTGCAAAGGACCCTTCACTATATCTCTGGGTGATGGTTCTTGACTTGGCAATTGAGGAAGGGGTATAGACTGTGAAACAGCATATGGTTTTGAGTTCCCCACACCTGCTAAATGTGGGACAAGTTATACAACCTTTTGGGCCTGCATTTCCTCATCAAACAATGGAGAATGCAATGAGAATACATGTGAGAATGATTAAAATCTCTAACTACGTGAGTGTTGGTTATTGTGGTAAATATTGTTATTCTGATCAGAAGTAGGGGCCCTCATTGAAAAGGCACTGGTTCAAAGTTCTCCCTGTTGAGCCTTGGAGGTTAGTGTCCTCATGTTCTTCCCACTAAGCTCTGCCCATCGTGGCCGATAATTGTAGCCCTGCCTATTTGCTGATGTGTGTGTTACGCTTACCTGGGACTGGCCTGGTAGGTTCTATCAAGTTCTCAGGGGATGCAGGGGACATTAGAACTAATAAGAGTATCGATAGTCTTAGGATGAGGGTTGAAACAAAATTACATACACAGTTGTGGCCGCCAGGAATACAAAACATCACTCATGCCTCAGCGTCTACTTCACAACACCTTCATTTCCATGGAAAGGGAACAAAAAGTCTGCCACATCAAGATAAATAGTCAGTTTTGAAAGTAAAGTCAGTCAGTTTCAGATGATGTCCTCACCTTCCTTCTCCTTTGGATGATCTAAAGTTCTAGGCATCTTACATTTAGTCTTGACCATGGGAGGGGTGTCTGGTCTCTGACCATCCTTGGTCCTCACAGGCCTGCACTTCAGGGCTGCTCATCCCCCTGGCACAAGACTCCATGCCCTCATATCAGGGCCCACATTAGGGTATGTCACAGTTCCTTTGTCTGGAGCCCAGCTTTCATGACTGCTGGCTTCTCTCAGTCATGTGTTTTGATGGGAGGGCCTCCTGCTACAGAAACATTGGGATGCTGGTCTGCATTGGGCTGGGGGTGTGTGGAGGATGATTGCATCTCCTGATTTGGGGGACATCGCAGTAATAAAACTATAGAAAATAGCCCAATAAAAATTCTAGAACTGAATAATACATTATCTGTCATTAAAAAGTTACTGGATGCACTTAGCGGAAGAGAGATGACAAAATGAGCTTCAAGAGAGATCAATAAAATTATCTAATCTGAAGAAGAGAAATAAGAAAGAAAAATATCAACAAAGCCTTGAGGACATGAGGAACAATATCCAAAGGTCTAATATATGTGTTTTTGGAGTCCCAGAAGACAGGAGAGAGTCTAAAAGTCATGGCCAAACCTTTCCCAAAGACAGTAATTTACAGATTCAAGAAGCTCAGCAAACCCTGAATAATATAAGTACAAAGAAAATCTGGGCCCGTCATAGTCAAACTGATCAAAGCCGAAGAGAAAGTGTTGAAAACATCCAGCAAATCCTAACACATTGCATACAAGACAAAACTACTTGACTGATCACCGACTTCTCATCAGAAAGCATGGCGGTCAGAACACAATGAAAAAATACCTTGAAAGCAATGGAAGAGAAACAACCCAGAGAAAATGTCCTTTAAGAATGCAGGTGAAATAAAGCTATTTTTGGATAAAGAGAATTTGTTGCTAGTAGACCTGTAAGAATATTCAGGGAAGTTTGTCAGACTAGAGCAAATGATAATGGATGGAAACGTGAATTCTCAGGAAGAAATCAAGAGCATCAACAAAGATGAATATGTGAGTACATACAAAAGCAATCCTCCGATTACATCTACCCTCACCCAGCAAAGTTCATCTTCTGTATCTTTCCAGACTCAGCAAGTGGCTCAGGCCAAAATCCTTTGGGTCATTCTTAATACCTCTCATTCTTTTCTACTACTTTCCTGGTACCACCCTACCAGGACATTCTGTCCTTTCCACCTTCAAAATATGTACACAGAGTTTGAACACTTTTATTATTGTTATTACCTCACTGTTCATTCCCCTGGACGAAGCCACCATCATCATCCCTTGATTATTGCAGCAGCCTCCAGACTCCCCTCCCCTCTGCTTCCCTTGAATCCTAAAGATTGTTCTACCATAGTGGCTAGAATGATTTTTAAAAAATATATAAACCTGATCACATCACTCCTCTGTCACCACCTTCTAAAAGGTCCTCATCTCAGAGTTGTTGGTGGATAAATCATGAATGTCATTTTTAAATGATACAGCATTGTGATTTTTTAAACACATATCTGAGTAGACACTTAAAGAACTGAATAAGTTTTACTATAATAAGAAGGTCTTCCTTTTTTCCTTAACTTATCTAAATGAACAAGGTTTTTCAGAACATATATCTTTAAAAGTGAAAAAAAAAAAAAAAGGGTGTGGAATTGATACTGAATCTTGTCTCAGTCTACCAATAAATAATACCACTCTATGGATACATGACCTAATTCAGGAAAAAAAATCCCAGCTCAATCCATGTCATTAAGAGATATATTTTCAATAAAATTTTACTTTTTATGGTAAGCAATAATTTTTCAAAATTTAGAAAATCTCATTTTTATCAATTATGTCCAATAATAGTTGTCATGATAACTCAACTCATGAGACATTTTATAACACTTAGAGTCTTATGGACATAGAAAATAAAAATTTAACATTTTATATTCATATTTTTGTTGCAGAATATTATTTTATAGGAAAATCTGTAAAATATTTTCAAGCATACAAATATTCTATATCAGAATAAAATTCTGAGTGTGAAACAGACTGGAAAAACAAGTTCAGGGAGAAAAAGGAAGAATGTAAAATTTCCAACTGCTAAAGAAGAGTGGGTTCATGAATTTTTTAAATGGATGATGATAGATATCAAATAGCTATGGGATTTAAATTCCATTGGATACATTTAAGATAGTGATGTAACAACTTGAATTTTAATGTTACAATACTTACAATAATGCTGAGGTGACATCCTTTGTGATTATTTATGATGAAAGATGATGTATGTTTTAAAATGTTTAAGTTCATGCTTAATTTTTCAATAATTTAAAAGGGAAATGTAAGGTTTGAATTCTAGTGCTGCCATAGTATCTAACCTGGAGACTAAGTATTAGTACTTATTAAATGTTAATATATGCTTGACACTGTTCCAAGTATTTCCACATCTTTTGTTAAATGTTTATAATAAGGGTATGACTAATGTTCTGATTACGACTGATGCCAAATAAATAACCTCAAAACTTAATGATGGTAATAAAGCAACCATTTTATTTAGCTCAGAATTTTATGGGTTAGGAATTTGGGGAGTGCTGGGGGTAGGGGCTATTCTCACTTGGGATGTCTCACGCAGGTATAGTCAGCTGTTGGTGGTGACTGCAGTCATCTAAAGGCTGGGCAGTGCCCTGATGCCCGAGCTGGCTTGCTCACACAGCTGGAGGTTGTCTGGGAACGCATCGGGGGTTACTGATCAAGAGCATCAGGACATGACTTTCCGCCGTGGCAATTTCAAGGCACTCAGCTTCCTTACGTGGCAGCTGGCTTCCCCCAGAATGAATGTTGCAAGGCTGGTGGGGGAAAGCTGCACAGCCTTTCCGACATAGCTTCACTTCCATGATATTTTACTGATCAAAACCATCAGGAATCCCACCCAGCTTCAGGGGAAGGGAAATAGATCACCTGTCAATGAAAGGAGTGTCCAAGAACTTGAAGGCCATGTTTTAAAACTGCCACAAGTAGATAACTATCCCCATAGTGTCGTAGAAGAGGAAACAAAAGCATAGTGGGCTTATGTAATTTGCCTAAGATCGCAGAACAGGTAAGTGATGGAGTTAAGATTCAAGCCCAACAGTTTGACTCCAGAGCAAAGCTCGCAAACACAACAACACTGCCTCCAGGGAACTGTGAAGCCCCTTGGCTGAATGAGCCCCACCTCCCAGTTCCCCTGCAGAGCCCTCTATTGACACAGGTCCTACAATGTCAAACTGGGAGATGGTTTCCAGAGTCTACAGTTTGGGGAGACTGTTGCTATGGATACTATGTTGCCAGAGCTCTTCAATGACTCAAGGAATGGAGGGCAGAGAGAGGAGTTGGAGAAGCTGCAGCAGCTGGTGCTAAAAATTCCTGAGTCCCCACAGCCTCAGGTGAGGCAGACCTGCTATTGGTTGCAGCTGCCTTCTTGCCTTTTGATAAATGTTTCAGGTTGCACATTGCTTGGCAGTCATGGTTATAATCCTAGACTGCCCTGGATACTAATATTAAACAGCTTTCACCTGAATACAAAAGAGTCCGTGTGGTATGATTTTCTGTCCCCTCATTCTTGGCTTTGATTAATTAGCAGCCATAGGCGTCCTCAAAGACATCTACATGCTTTCCAGAAGCACTACCTCTTCAAGAAGAACCTCCTCTTTTCTCCTTTCTCTCTTGCCAGTTTGAGTCTATAAGACCTTACTATACCTCAATGATTTTTAATGTGCGATCTCGCATGAACAGAGAAATTCACAAACCTTCCTGAACTCAATTTTCTTTTTAAGCAAGAGAAAATAAACACATTTAATAATATATATGTGTGGGGACTACACATACCTGAGAGAGAGACCCTACATGCACCGAGGTTCAGGGATAGAAAGGGCACATGGGTACATAAGACATTCTGAGCTAGGGAGTAGGTAATGTACTTTGAGGGCTTCAAAGGGTCGTGGCCCTGGACTCTTCATATGCAGCTAATACTGAGGCAGCTGATGCAGGAGGAACTGAGGTTGATTAGGGGGTCACCAAACAACTTTGTGATGGACCCTTAGGTGGGCACAGACATCTTCGTCCCCTGAGCTAGGACAGAGGTCAGATCGGCAGGCATGTGTGGGTCAGTCCCATGTATCTTAACCACAAGGGCCATTAACTGTACTTTCCATTTGTAGAGCTAGTTTTCTGTGCAGTGGGCATTACCTGCCTCGTTCATACCAGCACACACCCAGGCTCTTACCACTTCCTCTCATTCTACTATTTTTTTTTTTTTCACTCCAACTTCAGCCTCGGTCTCCTCAATTATGAGATGAGTCTCCGCTTCCATTCATCAGAAGCATTGAGAGGGTCAATTACTGAATCCATTATGGGGGACTTACCAGTTTTCCATTTGGAATGAGAGAATATTTGACATACTAATGTGGTTCACTGACATTCAAAAAGCCTCCCTCTCCCAAAGGATTATAAAATAAATTAAAAATATTATTTTAAGGCTTACACAACATGAATAATCTTCCCTTTGCATCGATATAGTTAAACTTATTTGAGGAAGTCCACATTAAAACTTTTTAAACTCCAAGGGAATCTAAATAAGAATGGCTAATGAGGCATTAGACGTCTTTTTTTTAAATGACTCTAACATGATGCTCAGATATAATTTATCAAATCCTAATGATCTAAGTTTCAGAGTTATCGTTGTGAAATGAAGCAGAGGTCCTTACTTTGCAGAAGAAATAGCACTGCAAAACTTTCGTATTACAAAGTGGTTGGGGGTTGTTTTTAGAATGTCCATGTTCCGACATATCACGGGGTGGTGGCCGCCTTAGCTCTACCTCAGGAAAGTTAGAGATAGCCTTTCATCCCCAGCCACAGACCCGGCTCAATTACAGCTTTGTGGCAGGATAAGGTTAAGGGGATTGGGGCGGGGGTGGGGGAGGGCACGGCAGACTACGGAGGCAGAAGCGGAAAAATCAATTCAAATTACTTTCATTACAGTGACTTAGAGTCTTCTCTGAAAGACAGACGGGAACCTCCAGGATGCTGTCAGTCCCATCCCGGCCAGTGGGGAATGAGGGCTCAGAAGGGAACACCCCCAAGTTAAAGAAACAATCTGGACTTTCCGTAGGGAGCAAAGACAAATCTCCCAAGAAAGCCTCAGCAAATGCAGAAAATGGGAAAGACAGCAGCCTCAGCCCCTCTGGGCAAACCCAGCTCAGGGCGCGGCAACTGGCGCTGTTGCGTGAAGTGGAGATGAATTGGTACCTAAAACTCTGCAACCTGTCCAGCGAGCGCAGCGCCGCCTGCACCACCGGCATGCCTCACAGGTAAGCCTCCTCCCGCTCTGCGGGCCTCAGGAAACGCCATTTGAAAGTGCTCCCCACAGTAAATGCTTTGATTTCTTTTCCCGCGCTGCTTGAGATCTTAAGGGCTCTAATTGCCTTTCAGGTGAGTGACTTTAAAATGTGTGTTACCACAAAGTACAGGAACTTGTTGAAAATGGCAACTAATGCACCCTGGATTGTTATGGATTGTTATTCAGGAAACACCCCGCTGTAAGAAGGCAGTAGACACTCAAGAGCTGACAGGAAGAAGGAGTATGGCATTAAGATTTGTGTTAAAGTGAAAATCAGAGGCGTTCAAAGATTGCAGGAAAATGCCCCCTTCCAAACAACAACCAGAAGACTGCAATCTTTCTGCACTTCCTTTACCTTGAGGACTTGGGGATGAGGGAGGGAAATGTGTTTGCCTGTTTGAAAAGTGGGCGATTGGGTAGTGTGAACTTGTTGAATAACTTAGTTTGGCAATGGGGGTGCAGAGTAGAGCACATTGACCCCTAATAAGGTGGTCTGAGCCCCTTGACTAAGACACTTTCTTTTTTTTAAAGAGGTCATCTAACATAAATCTCTATAGATTCTCTCTCTCTCTCTCTCTCTCTCTCTCTCTCTCTCTCTCTCTCTCTCTCTCTCTCTCTCTCCATCCATCCCTCCCTCCCTCAGTCTTGGCTTCAAATAATACAGAGGAGGAATTATTATTTCACAAATCTCAATGGTATAAGGCAAAATGTACTGAGTAAAAGTGTCTGGAGTCCTGAAATTTAAGAATTCTTATTCCCATAATTGCTATAAAAAATCTCTTAGGAATTAAAGATAATTTTGCAAAGACAAGTATTGTAAATATAAAGCCTAAAATAACTATTTTCATTAAATGGTAATAAAAATCCATTAAAAATGAAAAATGGTTCCAATGAAATGGCTGCAGTATGGAAAACTTCTGTAGAGACTGTGTGGTAGCATAGAAATCCTGAAATTTATCAAAGCACCCCCGTGTACTCTGAGATGCCCCCATTTTTCTATTTCTAATCCCCAAAGGAGACTATAGGAAAACTTATTTAGCAATTGAATTAACTGATGCCTATAGACTAAAAACTTGGACTACAAACTTAAAAATGTCCCAAATTCCATTTTTCCCCTTCCAAGGCAGGAATAAAATAGACAGTTCCAAATCTAAGTCACTATTTAAAAATCAACATTTAAAAGATAGAATGAACTTAAGTTTCTGGAAATGTGTTGTGAAATACATTTACTATTTATGGGCAGAGTGATTTGTCTGAAGCTCTTGTAAGCTGTTATGTCTACATTTAGTGTACATGGAGGAAGGACCCAAGAATGGTGTCAAAGAAAACTTGAATGAACTGTCAGTGTTGGGAATGTACTTCGTATTTATATATCTTAAAGCTATCATTAAAGAGCTTCTGGAAAAAGAGTTAAGTAGCAAAAGAAAGTCTTGATAATGGTTTCCTTCCATACACATTTTTTAACTTACTCTAGGCCAGAAACTTTCCTCAAAGGAGTCTAACACAGGACTATAAAATTCCTGCTCTATTATCTGACATTGGAATAACATTTATTAGGTCAGAGGGGTAATATTAATTAAGGTAACCAGGTTTAGCCAGCAACTTTTGGGAAAAAACAAACCACTACTCTTTTTCTGCTTTATCCAAGCAATAACAACTTGTCCTGTAATCAGAATTAATGGTTTCCCTGGTAATCTTGAGATCATGTTATTAATCATTGCTTCGCAATAGCTTTGTGAATCCCTTATTTAATGAACGTGCTAAAGAACAGAGAAAGTCATGTCTTACATTATCAAAGATTCAAAATGTCTCCTTCCCCCTTATTTTTACAAGATGATTGTTTCCGGTAGACTAGTGTGTGCAGTTGGAACTTAGTCCATTTATAAATTAGATTTACTGTAGAGCTCTATGTGTGCCTATCTCAGAAAAAGGCTTTTTTTTTTTTTTTTTTTTTTTTCTCATTGCCAGCTCCTTTGTTTTTTACACCCCAAAGATGGAACTACCTAGGTCAGTTGAGTCCTTGAGGTTGCTCAGAACAGTGACAATGATGATTGGTACAGTCCCTTCAAATTATGAAGAAGGCAATAGAACATGCAATTCCCCAAGCCACCTGTTTTTCTTTCATTTATATATGTTAACTGTGAAGAAGTTACAGAAAGTTTTTCTGGACTTCCAGTTGTCCTTCTTCTAACAGCATGGTCCAAGAGTGATGTCTCCATTACAGACCTGTATGTAGAAGATAAATATGACGAATGTAAAGTATGAACAAATATATCTATCTGTGAAACCGAAACCTTAAATATAGGATAGGATATAAAATGGATTGAAGAGTCCTTGAAGACCTTACACATTTGCTATGGGCAAGAATTCTATGGGTTGTTGGTTAATGGCCATCAACAGGGAATTGCTAGAGTTCTCTAACTCCAATTTCTTTTCTGAGAGAATGGAATGAAAATATTTTACAACAGGTTAATTCTAGTTCATAAGGGATTTGAGGATCGCCTTCGACCCAGATTCAATGATAACCTTTATTTGAAACAAAGGATATCATTAACTGATTGGAAGAAAGCATTAGAAATAGAGAGGGGTCCAGCCATCCTGGAATATTTCACAAATAAAATTTCAGGAAGCAGAGTAGAGATGCACACTGGTCTTGTGGTAAGTGGTTCTGACCCCCTTTCTGGGGCTGTGTCTACATAGGACTATATATTAAACAATCTAATATAATTTGCTTCATACTGATTTATTGGCCATTTTGCAGAGTTGTCTGATTATCCTGCAAGGCTGATATATTTTATATGATGGCTCATTCTTTTGCACAGTGAGGGAGGGTGGTACAGGGGACAGAGTCCTGAAGTTGGAGGCAAAGGATTGGCTTTTAGTTCCTGTGTAACTGGATATGATTTTTAAAAAATTTATTTGTTGTTTTTAAACAACTATTTTTAAGGTTACAAAAGTAACATCTGAACTTGGTAGAAAACTTTAAAAACAAACATATGAAGAGGAAAAGGCAACCACTGCTAATATTTTGCTGTGCTCTTCCCAGCCTTTTTAATTGGAGTCATACTAAATATTGTTTTCAACCTTTTTTCACTAAATATTATTTCAGTCTAGTTTATTATTTCTTTCTAAGGACTACATCTTATGACTATGTTATTGCTTAGCTTTTCTTATTTTGTTTACTATTTACATTATTATAAATAATGTTATAATAAATAGCTTTATAGAGATATAAAAAAACATATCTTTGGTTATTTTCTTAGGTTCTATTTCTGGAAGTGGAATTAAAGGGTGAATATCATACATATAATATTACATGTACATATATGCATACATAAATATTTATTCTTTTTAAAATATAGCTAACATACAATATCATATAAGTTTCAGGTGTACATTATAGTTATTCAACATTTATATACCTAAAGAACTGATCACCATGATAAGTCCAGCAATTTAAAATCCGTTGAGCCACTCTATCTTTTGATTGGAACATTTAATCCACTTACATTAAAAGTAATTGTTGATAGATCTGTAGTTATTGACATTTTGTTATTCATATTTTTTTATTTTATTTTCATCTAAAGAATTCCCTCGAAGATTCCCTGTAATACAAGTTTGATGGTGATTAACTCCTTTAGCCTTTTCATGAGAAGCTCTTTATCTGTCCTTTAATTCTAAATGATAGCTTTGCTGGATAGAATAATCTTGGTTGTAGGTTCTTGCTTCTCATCACTTCAAATGTTTTGTGCCAATCCCTTTTGACCTGCAAATTTTCTGTTGAAAAATTACCTGATGATCTTATGGGAGCTCCCTTGTAGGTAACTAACTGCTTTTCTCTCGCTGCTTTTAAGATTCTTTGTCTTTAAACTTTGGCATTATAATTATGGTGTGTCTTGGTGTGGGCCTCTTTGGGTTCTTGTTTGGAACTCTCTGCACTTGTGTGTCTATTTCCTTCTCCAGGTTAGGGAAGTTTTCTGTCATTAATTTCTTCAAATATGTTTTCAATTCCTTGCGCTCTCTCTTCTTTCTGGTATCCCTATGATGTGAACATCGGTATGCTTGATGTTTTCCCAGAGGTCCCTTAAAATATCCTCATTTTTTTGGATTCTTTTTGTTTTTGCTGTTCTGATTGGGTGTTTTCTGCTACCTTATCTTCTAAATTGTGGATTCAGTTTTCTGCTTCATCTAATCTACTGTTGATTTCCTCTAATGTATTCTTCATTTCAATTACTGTATTCTTTATTTCTGACTGGTTCTTTTTTATATTTTCTATCTCTACTTTTATGTTTCCTATCATTTTGTTGAAGTTCTCTCTGAAATCACTGAACATCCTTATAACCAGTGTTTTGAACCCTGCTTGTCTCCATTTTGTTTAGTTCTTTTTCTGGGGCTTTGTTCTGTTCTTTCATTTGGGACATGTTTCTTTGTCTCCCCATTTTGGCTACCTCTCTGGGTTTGTTTCTATGTATCAGTAGAGCTGCTATGTCTCCCCATCTTAGTAAAGTGGCCTTATGTAGTAGGTGTCCTATGGGCCTCAGTGACACAATCTCCCTGGTCACCTGAGCTGGGTGCTCCAGGTGTGTCCTCTGTGTGGGTTGTATGCGCTCTTCTGTTGTAGTTGAGCCTTGGTTGCTGTTTGCACGTCAGTGAGAGGGATCGACCTTTGGGCTTATTGGTTGTGAGGACTGGCTGTGACTACAGTGGAGGCGCTGTGCAGGGGTTGACCCTACAGAGCAGGGTTTACTTTAACAGATTTTTGGTGCCTGCCCAGTCTGCTTTTTGCATGTGTTCTTCTCGGAGGTGGCCAAGTGATGCTCTGGCTTGGTCTGAAGCTGATCACTGGGAGTACCAACTCCAGAAACTCCTGGGAGGGGGCCCCGCCACAAGCCAAGTTCAGCTGTATCCTGTGCCCCTCCCAGGATGAGCCACAAACCCATCCACAGATGGCTGTCAACTGCACAGGGCTTGAAGGTGCCTTGAGAGACCAAGCTGCAAACCGAGGCCAGCTGCCACTAGTGCCAGACTTGGGGCTGCTCAGCCAGAGGTATGATATACGCCAAAGCCAGATGCTGCTTGTTTGGGTTTTGTGACCTGTGAGTTTTAGAAAAGTCTATAGCATGAGCCAACACAGGCTGTTTGGATGGAAAAGCCACTGGAAGTGGCTTGGGTGTGCCTGAAAGTTGGGTGCAGCTGGGTCTCAGGACAAATGAATGGTGTTAGCCACATTGATGGAGATTCAGATATGATGGTGCCCGTGCCTGCACACTGGTAGCAGGGAGGGCTCAACAGAAAAACAATGGATTCTGCCATCCCTTTACTTTCCATCTATGTGTGTCTTTCCATCTGAAATGAGTCTCTTATAGGCAGCATATGTAAGGGCCTTTTTAAAATCCATTGAGCCACGCTATCTTTTGATTGGAGCATTTAATCCACTTACATTAAAAGTAATTGTTGATAGATCTGTAGTTATTGACATTTTGTTATTCATATTTTTTATTTTCTTTTCATCTAAAGAATTCCCTCAAAGATTCCCTGTAATACAAGTTTGATGGTGATTAACTCCTTTAGCCATTTCATGAGAAGCTCTTTATCTGTCCTTTAATTCTAAATGATAGCTTTGCTGGATAGAATAATCTTGGTTGTAGGTTCTTGCTTCTCATCACTTCAAATGTTTTGTGCCAATCCCTTTTGACCTGCAAATTTTCTGTTGAAAAATTACCTGATGATCTTATGGGAGCTCCCTTGTAGGTAACTAACTGCTTTTCTCTTGCTGCTTTTAAGATTCTTTGTCTTTAAACTTTGGCATTATAATTATGGTGTGTCTTGGTGTGGGCCTCTTTGGGTTCTTGTTTGGGACTCTCTGCACTTGTGTGTATATTTCCTTCTCCAGGTTAGGGAAATTTTCTGTCATTAATTTCTTCAAATATGTTTTCAATTCCTTGCGCTCTCTCTTCTTTCTGGTATCCCTATGATGTGAACATCGGTATGCTTGATGTTTTCCCAGAGGTCCCTTAAAATATCCTCATTTTTTTGGATTCTTTTTGTTTTTGCTGTTCTGATTGGGTGTTTTCTGCTACCGTATCTTCTAAATTGTGGATTCAGTTTTCTGCTTCATCTAATCTACTGTTGATTTCCTCTAATGTATTCTTCATTTCAATTACTGTATTCTTTATTTCTGACTGGTTCTTTTTTATATTTTCTATCTCTACTTTTATGTTTCCTATCATTTTGTTGAAGTTCTCTCTGAAATCACTGAACATCCTTATAACCAGTGTTTTGAACCCTGCTTGTCTCCATTTTGTTTAGTTCTTTTTCTGGGGCTTTGTTCTGTTCTTTCATTTGGGACATGTTTCTTTGTCTCCCCATTTTGGCTACCTCTCTGGGTTTGTTTCTATGTATCAGTAGAGCTGCTATGTCTCCCCGTCTTAGTAGAGTGACCTTATGTAGTAGGTGTCCTATGGGCCTCAGTGGCACAATCTCCCTGGTCACCTGAGCTGGATGCTCCAGGTGTGTCCTTTGTGTGGGTTGTATGTGCCCTTCTGTTGTAGTTGAGCCTTGGTTGCTGTTTGCATGTCAGTGAGAGGGATCGACCTTTGGGCTTATTGGTTGTGAGGACTGGCTGTGACTACAGTGGAGGCGCTGTGCAGGGGCTGACCCTACAGAGCAGGGTTTACTTTAACAGATTTTTGGTGCCTGCCCAGTCTGCTTTTTGCATGTGTTCTTCTCGGAGGTGGCCAAGTGATGCTCTGGCTTGGTCTGAAGCTGATCACTGGGAGTACCAACTCCAGAAACTCCTGGGAGGGGGCCCCGCCACAAGCCAAGTTCAGCTGTATCCTGTGCTCCTCCCAGGATGAGCCACAAACCCATCCACAGATGGCTGTCAACTGCATAGGGCTTGAAGGTGCCTTGAGAGACCAAGCTGCAAACCGAGGCCAGCTGCCACTAGTGCCAGACTTGGGGCTGCTCAGCCAGAGGTATGATATACGCCAAAGCCAGATGCTGCTTGTTTGGGTTTTGTGACCTGTGAGTTTTAGAAAAGTCTATAGCATGAGCCAACACAGGCTGTTTGGATGGAAAAGCCACTGGAAGTGGCTTGGGTGTGCCTGAAAATTGGGTGCAGCTGGGTCTCAGGACAAATGAATGGTGTTAGCCACATTGATGGAGATTCAGATATGATGGTGCCCGTGCCTGCACACTGGTAGCAGGGAGGGCTCAACAGAAAAACAATGGATTCTGCCAGCACTTTTGTCTGGGAGAAAGCTGCCCCTCTAGCCCTTGCTTTGAAGCCAGACAACTCAGTTCCTCCCTTTATGTCCCTGGAGCCTTTTGAGCTGCTGCCATAACACTGAAGCTCAGAGTGAGTGAATCCATCAGTGAAAAAGTCTATGTGTGGGCCCTTTAAGAGGAGCACCTGGGAGTACAGCCACCCTCTGGCTCACTCAGCCACAGTACCCTCTTGTTTTAACAGCCAGAAGTTGTGGGGACTTCCCTCCCAGGCACTGGTACCCTGGGCTGGGGAACGTGGTGTGGGGGTGGGACCCTTCACTCCTCTTGGGGGGCCACTGCAGCTGAGATAACCCTCCAGGTTTTTAATGGTCAAACATGGGTGTGGGATCAGCCCATTCCACATCTCCTCCCTGCCTACCAGTCTTGAGGTGGTTTCTTCTGTATATCCTTAGTTGTAGGGCTTTGGTTCAGCTGGACTTCAGTTTATTCTGAATGATGCTTGTTCTGTAGTTTAGTTGTAATTTTAATGTGGTCATGAGAGGAGGCAAGCACAGTGTTTACCTACTCCACTCCACCATCTTGACCGGAAACCCATATTTATTCTTAATGTAATTGTTTTCTGGAAATATTTTCTCAGTGTACCTTCCCACTGGCAATATTTGAGAATGCCTGTCTCATTGCTTTCTCTATACTACATAGTATTTATGTGGAATCTATAACATTGAGTTTTATTGTTAAATTATTGGGTAAGTTAACTAACTTTTCTGAAGTTAATTTCTGAATCTCAATTTCCTTTATTGCAAAAGAGAACTAAAAGCATCATAAAGGACTGTTACAAAAATTAAATGAAATAATGTACAAGTGGTTTGAAAAGAGTAGTGTGCTTTGCTTTCAAACTGAAATAAGTGTTGAGATGAGATCCCACATTGTACATATTGTATTTAAGGCTTATGAAAATAATTAACGATGAGGTGACTCTTAACTTATCTGGCAAAAATGTGCACTTCACCTAGCACACCACAGCTTAGGGTACAGCTGTCCTCAATTAATATTTATGAGAGATCATTCTGTGTTCTTACAGAGGCTTTTTAGAGATTCATACCATCATCATCCTCTTGGGGAAAGGTGACTTGGGGATAGAATACAAAGAGTTTTTAAATACTATCAGTGTTAACATTCCAAACCATAGCTGACTGAACATATTAGATTGAAATGACTGGGTACATTTAGTAGGACAAATCCACACATGAATGAACCTTTAGCTATACTATTTCAATAGTGATTTCTACCATCTTAAAAAATGTTTCTTTTCTAACTAGAGAGTAGTTACACTGATCCTCATTTCTACTATTTCCTCTTTGCTATCAAAACTCCCTGGCTTCCTAGAAACCATGTACTTCTACTTGCTGCCAGAGGATCACATGTGGTTCTATGTGAGGACCGGAAGTTCTCCAAGGTGAATTTTGGTGCATTCAGTTCCTGTCAGCAGGGAAACAGGTGACCCATGAGCTTAGCAACGTGGCTTGTGATGCAGAGAGAGCTGATGTTGAGAATCAAGCCTAAGGTCTGTGCATGAACATCCAATAAGCATTGTGTGAGCAGCCTCTTTCTACAAGGCCCTGTAGCTGACACAAGATAGATACAGCCTAGGGGAGATGAGACACATGCATAAATAAGAGATGCTATTCAAAAGGTCATAACAAAGAAAGGAGTGAGTGCTCCGAACGCAAGTGTTAGCTTTGGCAAAGAGAAGTGTTGATGGAGACTGGTGATAAAGAACACATCTCTGGAGTCCTGTGGTCTGCAAGCTACATGCCAGCAGCACCACCTACAGCTGGGCGGGCCCCTTGCTTGACAGGCAGTTGGCTTGGGGGTTAGGGCCACAGATCCTGGAGCCAGGCTGCTGGGTTCAAGCCTTGGTTCTGCCACTAACCAGTGTGTGACTTAGTTTCTTCTGCTATTAAAGGTGGGTAATGAGAGTACCAGTGCTGTAGAGTTATTATGAGAATTAAATGACTGAAATAAGTAAAGCACCTGGACTAGGGCCTGGCACATGGTGTATTATTATATAAAAGCCCTAAGCATAGTTCTGACACGTGGTCCATGCCCTTGTTATTGTCAGGAGACTGTAATTTGATCTACCAAAATTAGGGATGCCTCCCCTTTCTGGAGTGGATTGACTCTGGTCTGATTCCATCAATGGGTGTAAGAATAGCTCAGAAGACTGCTGTGAGGATTCCATGAAGTGATGTAAAACGTTTGGTGTAGATTGGACACTCAACCAGTCTGGGTCCTCATCTCTTCTCCCCTCCTCTACTGATCTAGAACATAGTGGGCGGCATCAGTAAAATGGTACCGGAAACAGTATAGAGTGATGGAAATGAGGTATAATGGAACAACTAAATTTTTGAGCCAATCTTTTTTCTTAGAAAATACTGTTGATTAGATTATTTTCTTATTAAAGAGAAAGCTCTTCCTTTTCTAAACGATGATACATATTTTTTAAATCAGGCATGCTTTCTTTAAGGTTATAAGCCTTAGAATATTTATGAGAAGTTCCATTGAAGTAGGAGCATCTTTCCAGAGGTGTTAGAATATGAGGCCATTTTTGTGTAGTTTACTATAATTTTGACACGTATTAGAAAGATTGCTTCCTAGATTATTGTTCTGTTGTTTTGAAAGTAAGTGCAAATCTTAGATTATTGAAAGACTGGGTGAGGAGTGAGAGGGTAAACATCAATCAGACAGGAATTAGGTTTCCAGAAAGTTCCCAGCATCCCAGCAGCACCCCTGGGGATAGGTGAGGGGGTGGGGTTGCACTGGTCTCTATGATGATTATGGTGTTTTTTGTTTTGTTTTGTTTTGTTTTGTTTTGTTTTGTTTCGTTTTGTTTTTACTTAAAGACCATGAAGCCGTCATTACCCTGTGCAGCTGTGCCCCCAGGGTGGTCAGCTGAAGTAGACATCCCTGAGCAGGCATCCTCACCCCACAGTAGGAGCCAAATACATAGGGGCTTGCTTCCGTCTTTATCCCTGTAACTGCTTTTCAGGATATTTTGGGAAAATTGAGGCAGTTCCCAGTTCTATATTCCTGTTGGTTGGGCCATGTTTGTGTGTGTCCAGTGCCTTCTGAAGGACTATGGACATCTTGAAGGCAGTGTCTGTTTTAGTCTTTAGAGCTGCCCATAGGGTTCTTTCCTAACTGAATGTTAGTGGATTATATACAGCACAGCAGCTTCGGCTTCTCTTCTCCTGATGTCCTCTGCCTTTCAAGGGCCAGGCTTGTGTAGTGGAAGGAGCATTGCTTGAGGGTTTTGGAGTCACGATTCAAATCCCATTTTGCTCTGTGACCATAATAAGGGTTTCAAGTTCTCTAGAACTCAGTATGTCATCTGTAAAATGAGAAGTCAGTCATGATGATGTCTTGGGCTCTTTCCAGCTGAGCCTCCATGGTATAATAATGTTATAATCCAGACCAAAGGGGCAGAGATTGATTTCCTGAGTACTGACCTTTATTATAGAGATTGTGTGTGTGTGTTATCTCTGCATGATAAAGCAAACGAGTTGAGGCATTATTTTGAAGGTGCAGGGGCAGTAGAAAATTCTCTTTGAGTTTTAGAGTATATTGTTTTAGTAATTGGTTGACCATTGCCAATTATGTTTGATTTTTTAAAAAAAGTTTTCCTTAATAGAAGGAAACACTTATGCAAACACCTTCAATGTGTAATGTCCCTGTTTATGAAATGTTTTCACCTTCATTACCTTAGGTGCCGTCACACAACAGAAAGCACATGCTCTTATCTCCCGCTTTCCTATGGGAGAACAGCCTGATGAAGGTGGCCTACCCAATCAGCGAGGCCTGGACCTCAGGTCTCCTGGCCCCTCATTTGGGGTTCTTTACATGTTTTCAGTGTTTCCCAAATTATGGCACACTGGTTGTTCCTGAGATGATATTGGGATATGGGGGGCATGTAGACATTAAATCTCTTGATGGTCTTATGCTTATTTTCATGAGTATTAGGAAGAAATATATAACTTATACATTACACCTATGAATTCATAGCTATAATGGCAAAGGACAAGGCTAAGTTTTAAAATTAGTGAGTCAGTTTAAAGGAAAATATTCACTAGTAGATGTGGAACTCAGATCTGACAAAAATCCTGAATGAGGTACACAAAGCACTATTTATTTCATCTCCTTTACATGATCAAGTACCTATAAGGCCTCATGCTATCTGCCCAGGACTTTTGATGTTCATTCCATTTAATTCATATAACATCGCCATGGACTTGTTACATTCCACATCCTTTAGTGACCAAGGAGGTGGCTCTGCTTATTCACTTTCTGTGTAGTACTGATTATTTTTTTCTTATTTACCCATTAAGAGGATAAAATATTCCCTGGGCTGCCTTTCTGTGAATAGGCTCAAGTATCTCCCAGGTTGCCATTTTGAACCTTGGCTTTCTACCCTGTGTCCAAGGTCAGCCTTTCTAGTTTTGTCCCTAAAAATTGAATATTGTGCTTCTCCAGGAGTCTGGCAACATCATGCTGTGACTTTAAAATTTAGCTTTAGTTATAGAGCTTAGTTTCATTCAGTACAACTGAGATGTGTTTAAGACATTTTAGTTTATTAAATTTTTACATTTGCCTTTCCACTTTTTGTGTACTTCTGGTGTTCACCAATAAGAGACAGTGTATGTCTTGCCTCTGGGACTTCATAGACTGGGGGCAGATTAATATAAGCTCTGATGTCAGGACACCTACATCTGAATCCTCCCACCATGGACTATCCACTGGTCACTATCTATGTGACCTTGGACTTCAGTCTCCTTACTTGTGAAATGGGAATAGCAGTATCACACATTCATGAGTTGGGAGAGTTAAATGACATATGGATAGAAGTTGTTAGCACAGTGCTGAAAGCATAGACAGGCCCTTTCAGCACATACTATTATTACCATTCCCCTTTAGAGTGCCATCAGCCTTCATCTATTATTTTACCTCCACACTCTTTCTGTCACTGGATTCCTTCCATGAGCACTCTAAGACTGGAAAAATTCTCCAACCCTACGAGAATGGTCTTGGCATACTGTTGCCCTCCTTTCTTTACTTAGAACCCCTTTCATCTAAGATGTTGATTTATGTCCTCATTTAAAATTATTTCTGATTAATAAGGATCAAATGTATGTCTGACATGTCCTCTCTCCATGTGGAGAGGATACATCCATTGTCTCTAGAACAGAGAGGCCTGGGTTTAAAATCTGGCCCGGTTGCTGGCTACTGTGTGGATTTGAGCAAATCATGGCCATCTGTGATCCTCAATTTCTTCATCTATGTGGTGGAAAATCAAGCATCTGCAGTCTCTATCTTCTAGGATTTTAAAGATTAGATCCAATAGTATATACGAAAATCCTCAGTATGCTACAAGTGCTATGTATGTGTTTGCTATTATAATATTTTTGTCACCTTCTCTCCAGAGATATTGGCTCAAATTTAGTCTAGAGCATGGTTACCACTAATCTGGTTTTCTAGTGAACACGGGAATGGATACAGCCACACTCCTTTCCCAGACCCTGGGAATGTTTCCCAGACCCTGGACATGTTTTCTTGGGTGTATTGCAAAGACTATGACATCTGCCTTTTTTTCCCTAATGTCAGCAACTGTGTATTGAAAATATTATGTTATAGATACCTGGTACTCTCTTTAGATTTTTCATTTTCATCTTTTGCAACCATCCATGGTGTAGTTATTTTTATAATTTCTACTTCATGGGAGGAAACGGAACCTTAGAAAAGATCCTTCCCAAGGTCATACTCAAGTAAGTGATAGAAACAGTACATGAACCTGGATAGTTGGGCGTAGATGTCACCTGTTAGCCCCACAGAATACTTCCTCCCTTAGCTTGGGTTGATTGTAGATTCTAATGAGATGTCACTTCAGTAATTTCACCTTTCACTTTCCATCACAGTTTAAGTGGCCTGTGGGAGTCATTTCTTTCCCCATTTTAGATCCTTGCATTTTGCCCTGCTGGTATCTAGCAAAGGTCCAAGGAATGCTGGGGAGCAGTCAGACCTGGGGGTGGTAGAAGTCACTTCGATGGAGAGCAAAGGGCTGTGTGATAGAGTGGACTGGGAATTTCAATATTTCTTTAGGCTTCTCTCCCATGGAAGTTGTTACCATCAAGAGAGTTATGTAAGAACAGAGGCCCTGGAGACCCCAAGAAGCATCCTCTATTAGATGAATTTAGCACAATTTCAGATCTTAGGTGTTAAGAGTCTTTGGCCCTCTCTCTCTCAGATGAGCTCTGAGAGGATGGATGCAAAGATCCCACAGCAAAAGCTGTCCCAGCTTTTCTGACTTTAGCTTGTGGTCACTAAATGGCATGTGCTAATGTCCTGCCAGAGGTTTTCACAGTTGTATTATGTGAGTTTGCTCTGTGGAAGGGGAAACAGCGTAGTTCTGAGGAGCACTTGCTCACATTTCTCTGGAGATGATAGTTGAGACAATACTTCCTTTTCCCAATAGCCTCCCTAGCTATGAGAAATGTCACAGGTGTCAGTCTTCCAGTTTTGGAGAAAAATCTCCTTTCCGAGGCAAGAGAAATTGGAGGTTTTGTGTACATTGGTACACACATTGCAACCTAATTGCAAAAATAAACTTGCTAAATATTTCTTCAGTCATCAGGAAATTAAACTGCACTCCAGATAAGATTCCTGGTTCTGGTTCCCAATCCAGGGAGGGCTCCCGAATGCTTATTATGGTTAGGCTGTAAGTAAATGCCCTTTACAAAATAAATTCCATTGATTTTATTAAAGGTAACCCTAGGTTACCTAAGTCCTGAAACCTCAGTGACTTGACACAAGACTGTTTATTTTCTGCTCATTTAAATCCAGTCAAAGGTAGGAAGTTCCAGTGAGGTGGGATCCAGGCTGATGAAAGTTTTGTCATCTTCAACTTTTGTTTTCTAAGGTGGACAGCAGCTGAATATTGACATGGATCCAGCAGACAGGAGAAAAGACTGTGGAGGATCGTGTGGAGGGTGCTTTATAGGCCAGGCCTGCAAGTGGCACCTGTGGGCAGTAGTGATAGTGGCTGGAATTCAGTCACATGACCACACAACTGCTAGGGAGACTGGGAATTGTAGTCCAAATTTGTGCCTAGGAAGAGGGAAAAATAGGCCTGTGAACAGCTGACCAGTCTGTGCTGCAGAGCTGTGGCCCGAGCAGAGTAAAGGAGGTGCTGAGGTAGAGTCTGGCTGTTTTCTGAAACAGAGAGAGGCCAAGGCATTCCTTTACCTTTAATGTTATTCTCTTTCAAAGCCTGACCCACTAATCTGGCCTTAGCCACATGGTGGGTCAATATCTTTTGGATTCTCAGCTTGGAACTCACTTTACTGTTTCACTGAGAAGGCTGATGGACCATCAGAAACCTGCAGAGAGTGATCTGATGTTAGCTTGGCAGGGACTTGGAACACAGCCTTGCTTATGTCAATCCGTCAGCGCTCAGCTCTTGTTTTGAACCTCTCAGAGTTTTTTTGTTTGTTTGTTTTTAATTGCCCGAAGAATCACTTAGGTATGGCTGAGCCTGGAGCCTCCCTGCAGCTCATGTTTTATTCCGCCTCCATTTGGTTGTAAGATGGAGTTGCTGTAGGGCCCCCGGTCATTCTTCCCCATGGAAACAGCCACCGGCTCTGGCATCACAGACACAGGCTGATAGACAGCTCATGAGGCAGGATCAGGCACAGGGACTCAAAGGCCAGACAGTGCTTGTTGAGAGCCAAGAGAGCTCACGAATTCAGTGTTATTTCAGAACTGGCCAGGCGTGCGTTTTTAAGAGGAGCTTCTTAAAATGACAGTAAGCTCATTCAAACAATATCATCATTACACAGGCGTCTCTGTGATTCACCTACAGGATTCTTGAAGACAGAGACGGCAGTCACTGTGTTCCCAGCGGTGGATACAGCATCGTTTTGAATGTAATAGCGTTAAATAAAACTGTGTATCATTAACGGTGTTCTGGCTACTCCTTCTCTGGCTCACTATCCTGACACCAGACATATGCACATTTTTTGTGTGAAATGGTGAGGAGTTGGAGGAAAAATTGGTTAAGAAAATATGGGTTTGTATTCAAGAGACCTTTTTATTACAATAGCTCCCATTTGAAATACTTCACTTAAAAACATGAAAGCCCAAGGTGCATTTGATAGCTTAATCTTTGTATTTAATTTGATTACAGCAGTGAACATTAAGTAGGAAACAAGCTGTCCCAAAGGGCTGTTGAATTATTTAATTACCCCCGAGACTCAGGAGGTGAGAGTATGCATAAACAGTTCCGCAAGTAGCATTGGGAAGATGAGGTCTTTCTGTCCAAGCTCAGTAATTTGAATGACGTGACTACCCAAACACCAGTTGCTTGTCGAACAAAATATTAAATGCTTAAATCTGTTTACAGTGTTTTAGGTTCCAGATGGCCATTTATCCAAAAAAAAGGCCAAGAAGTATTACGTTTAAATGTGTTTGTAAAGTATTTTCAGTTAAATGAATTTCCAATAAAGTCAATATTCAGAATTCAAGGACACTTTTTTGTTATCATATATGTAATATAGAAAGACTTTCTGGGTCACACTAGAAAATTTAACATAAATTCATTCAAGACGTGTAATCATCTATTATGTTTTAGTTCTGGAGATATTGGAATATGTAAGACAGATTTTGCCGTGAATAATCTTGAAGTTTTTTTCAGGGAAGACAAGACTATGATAGTTTTATTGGTGTAATATTAGAAATACGAATAAAGTTCTATGCTAATAGAGATAAAGGAGGAATTAGTTCTGCCAGGACCAGGGGCGACAAGGAAGAGAAGTGTCAGGAAAAAATGCACACGGAAGGCACCATTTGAACTGGAGTTTTACAAGAATGTGCAGAGGTTTGTGGGAATGTGAGCCAGCAAGGAGGCAGGTAGGCGAGGGGCAAGGGAAGAAATGTGTTGTCTGTAGCTCAAGGTCAAAGTTGGAGTTTTCTTAGGCTAGACTCAGCTAAACCACCAAGCTCCTAGTAATGGGAAAATGGTGACATGGGCAAGATAATATTTCTAAATGCAGAAAATATTCACAATTAGGCCTTGTTCACCTGACATTATTAGAGATTGAAAACTGTCACTCAAGCAATATTTACCCCTGAAACTTTCTAATTTAAGTGTCAAGGTTTTATGTTAACTTTTTAAACTTGAAGAAACAACTTGACAACTCTAGTTTATCTTACTAAATGTCAACTACTGTGCTATGTTAAAATGTCCTTGGGGACTATTAAGGCATATAGAACTATTCACCTTGGAATTTAGAGGTCTTGTTTTGCAATTTTTTTTTTAAAGTTTGGCTTCTGTATTTTCCCCCCTTCATTACTCTTTCTGTGTCCTCACCTTGCTGTAAATTTTCCTTGCTGCTGTCGGTAGGCCTGCCTCTAATAGTCCATTTCATCTAGGTTGCTGTCTTTACTCTGCTGAAGAATGAGAAACAAGAAAATCCGCCTTGCTTGAATGATGACTAAATGGTTTATGAATTGAGGTACTCTACCTGGATGTTTGAAACATGGGCCTTGTGATATCTTATTTGTTCATTTGTTTATTCTTGGTTGTGTTCCATCGAGCAAGCCTGCTAAAAAGGTGACCTCTAAAAAATTTCCATTATTACTTTATTTGAACTAACATTTGAATCTGTTTGGGAAAATGCCAAGTGCTGAAATTGCGTCAAGTTGAAGTTTATCTTGGAATAATCCTTAGAGATGTTAGAAAAGCAAACCATGTAGAACACAATTTCTCAAAATGTTGATGGGACACTTGTACTCTAGATTTTATAGTCTTCCCAGCTGAAAAGAATATTCTATCACAAAGTAAGCAGCATGATTTTGTCTTTCCCGGCAGAAATACTTTTTCAATCATATTGTCTTGGAACTTTAGTCAGCGATTAAACATTCACAATTAGTATACATTTAAAAATATTATATATTTCAAGTGGAAGTGTGGTATATTTGGGGATTTAAAATACACAAACTGACGTTAGCTTATATAACTATGTAAAGGTGGCATTGTTTTCCCCATTTTTTTCTGAGGAAGAAACTGAAAACTCAGAGTACTCATATCACCCAGTAGTATATTGTTAGGCAAGGATTCAAACCCCTGTCTGTCTAACCTCTAAGCCCCCACTCCTGGAAGTTTGTACTTTATTCCGGTTTCTACAGTAACTGTTAACGTTGCCAATTTACCTAGATGTTTTCTTCCTTATTTGTAAAGCAACAGAATTAAGTAACTGATTTCTAAGATTCATTACAGCTCTAGTTAGAATTCTAGATGTTTTAGATTAATCGTAAATGTCTAGAAAATGATGAATAGATTGGTTCAGATGGAAAGATCCCAACAAGACCTCAGCAGTGCATTCATCACAAAACTGAAACTATACATTTTTAGGCCTTGCTGTTGTAGCTGAGACTTACTTTACCTGAGGCCACTCTGTGTCCCAGCCTCCCAGCCTTGTCTCTGACAAGTTCCAGTCCCCAGTAGAATAACATGTGGCAGAAGTGGGTGAGACCCATGGCAGAGCACGTGGAGCAGTGACCGTGGACGTGTGGGGTTCTTTGCAACTTTCAAATCTGCTTTCTGAGTAGATGCTTAAGGAGTGATGGAGGGATTTCTTGCCACATAATGAACAAATCAACTTTATCCAAATAATCCTTCACTTCTCTTTAGAAAGGAGAACGTTGTATCTAAAGCCATCCCATCCATTTTGCAGACATGCAACCTATAACATTGAAGCGCCCTAAAAATTGTTGCTTGCTAAGTCTGTCAAGGTCTGCCACATACCGCCATGCCTGCTGTGCCTGCTACACTAGGGGCCATCATCCCCACAGACAACAATGTCATGCCCGTGCTTGGAGTTGTGCCATGCAGCAGATATTGGAACAATAACCACCATTTATTGGGCTATTTTTTCTGTGTCAGGTGCATCAAATACCATATTTCCTTTTATCTTCACAACAACCTGAGGTAATATGGTGAGGTGTATTTTCCAGAGGAAGAAATTGGGGCTCAGAAAGTACCCACCGCCATTCCACTAGTGTGCTGTCGGGGTAGAATTTGAACTCAAGTCCTCCTCATTTCACAGCCCATGCTCTTTCCGTCATATCCCACCCCCATTCCAACAGAATGCTCCTAAGCCAGGCCAATGCAGACTGGGATAAGGGGGAAACGTGTTCTCAGCATTCTGGAAGCTTTACTTCAATGATGACTCAATAGCACGTAACCACAATGCTATCCTGAGCTGAAAGCTTCGATGGCCCAACATACTTAAAAATAAAGCCTCTGTAATAGGACCGAGGCTGCATCTCCCACCTTCCTTCCTCCTCACTTACCTCTTCTCCAAGGCACTCTGTGTCCCCCACAGCCATCTTTCAAGGCAATTCTGGCCATAGAGTGCACTTTCACACATTGGGGTCCCACTGGCCATTTCCTTTACATTAGCTTTATGCAAAAGGCCACATTTTGGCATCTTTTCAAGAAACAGCAGAGGGTCACACTCAAAGCAGTGAGGGGGCTTTTGCTGCAAATGCCAAAACTGTACTCAAAGATGCTTTCTGGTTAAGGATGTGAGTCAGTGTGGGACGTATGCAGAATGCCAGTGACATAAGGGCCATCCCTGCCCACAATCCCTTGACAGGCCAAGGAAGAGACCAGTAGATCTGTTCACTGTTAAGTGTGCTTTATTCTTTCTAAAGCAAGGCTATAATATATATGTATTAGAAATATGACAATGACACATTGGGGAGGGTTTTTTATGTTACAGTGCAAGAGTATATAATATACCAGCAACAGAGATAAGGAAAAGAGATAAAAGAAGACTGAGACTGAGGCGGGGTACTGCCTTCGGGATCTGGGGCTGTCTTGATGGGGGCTCTCCATGAGTCCCATGCTGTAATCCCTCACACTGTACATGTGTCCCCTCCCTGTCCTGATGTTACTGTTTTATTCTATTTATAGAGAAATTTTGGTCTAAAAGGAAGTGAAACGGTTTAGCCAGAATAGGGCCAATGAATGACAAGAAGACAGATTTTCCAGATTAGGCTTGTTGCTTGATTGCAAACTTCTGAAAAAACTCCCTCTACTCCTTGCTCCTCTTTCCTTTACTGCTGATGTTACTTCCTCAGCTCCACCCCTAAGACTGGGTTTCAGCATCATTTTACTGCTTGCCCCCATCGTAACTCATAGTGCACAGCTTTGTAACCTTTATGGGTCTCTCTTCTCCCCTCCACTGTGAGCTCCTCAAGGGGAAAGGTGATATTTTCTTTACTGTGTTGTGTTGATACGACACACATGCATTTAACTGCAGTGTCAGCATGTACAGCTAGACCCCGAGGCAGTTCTGGCAAAGGTGGCAATGACAAGAGGAGAGACCCCTCTGATGGTTCCCAAGGGGGTGGGGACAGATGTATCAGTCAGGTGACTGCTCACCTGTCATAGCATCACCTGCAGAGTGCCAGCAAGCAGACACCTAAACAAGAACAAGGGGGCGATGTTCCCATAAATAATTGGAATAGGAAGACAGGCTCTGATCTGTGGTCTGGTGTCCCTTGTCCAAACTCATTTAGGCAGAACCAGCACTCCTTCACCCCAGCTGTGGAAAAACAGTCCCAGTCTTCAAGCCTCACCAGCTCACGCCTCAGTTTTCAATGGTAGGCCAAGATAATTTTTAGATGACTGTCATGTGTCCATAAATCCATGACACAGTGCTTTCAATAAGTCTCTTCTCTAGCCAAGAAACATTGAAAACTAGGCTATAAATGTGATTGGCATGTTCTAAGAATAATAGCAGCAATCTCTGAGGCCTGGTATCTTAGAGAACTAGCTAGTATTTATTGAATCCACGTTTCACCAGTCAACACAGGAAGGGTCCTTACCTCTAAAGAACATCTAGCTCAAGTCCCTTTTGAGATTCATGGAACACTAGACCTAAAAGAATCCGAGATTACCTAAGCCTGAGCCAATAAAGAAATGAAGGGGACAGAAAGGTCAAGACCTGCCCAAGGTGACACAGTTATGAACACTGAAAAGGTGTACGTAAAGCCTGCTCACCACCCAGAGCTTGGTGAGCTTCTATTTGTGACTTCTGAGTCCCAGGGCCTCTTGTGTCCCCTCAGCAAAATGTGGCTGGAAGCCCTTCTCTCATCAGATCTCCTTGTCACTTTTCCCCACATTCTGTGGACACTTGCATTGCACAAAACTTACAGATTCTGAACACTATGTGATAATTGTCATTCCTGAGACACAGAAAGACTGCAAGGCAGACATTAGCTGCCCCCCCCAACACCCCCAGCTGCTCAGAGGCATTTCTTACAGTCTTACGTGTTTAGTTTCAAACTGATCATTTGCATTGCCAGCCAGAAGTGCAAATAATTCCCTCATAAATACACTTTCTACTCCCCACCTGCAAGCTGGGACCTTTTGCGACAGTGATCAACTTTGAGAACGTTATGAAAAGAAACTTCAGTGTCAGACAAATACTGGCTTTCTCTTCCCTCACTCCTCTCCTGGACCTGGCTCCATATCCAGAGGGCAGACAAAGACTGTGAGGCATCAAATAGGGCTCATGTCTCATTTTTCATTTCTGCTTTCCCAGTTCACCTCTGGTTCTTCCTTGGCTATTCCAAATTGACCACCTATGAACATTTGTGTACAGGTTTTCTATGAACATAGTTTTCATTTCTTGGGGGTAGATACCCAAGAGTACAATTACTATGTCATGTGGTAAGTTTGGTGTGTTTAGTTTTAGAAGGACTGCCGTATTTTGGGGGGGAGTGGCAGTAATTTTTTACATTCCCAGCAGCACTTTATGAATGATCCAGTTTCTCTAATCCTTGTCAGCATTTGGTGTTATTGCCATGTTTATTTTAGCTATTCTGATAGGTATCTCGTGGTGGATTTAATTTGCATTTCCCTAATGGCTAATGATGATGAATTTCTTTACATGTGCTTATTTGCCATCTGTATATCCTCTTGAGTGACATATTTGCTCATGTCTTTTGTCTATTTGTTAATTGGATTGTTTGTTTTTATTATTGAGTTTTGAGAGTTCTTTATATGTTCTAGTTTTAACTATTTTGTTGGATATGTGGTTTGCAAATATTTTCTCTCAGTCTGTGATTTGTTTTTTCATCCTCTTTATAGGGTCTTTCACAGAGCAAAAGTTTTGAATGTTTTTGAGATCCAGTTTATACATTTTTTTCCTTTTATGGAGTATGTTTTTGGTTTCAAGTCTAAGAACTCTCCACTTAGCCCGAGGTCCTGAAGACTTTCTCTTAAGTTTTTACTTAGGAGTTTTATAGTTTTACACTGAAGCATGTGATCTATTTTGAGTTAATTTTTGTATAAGCATGAGGTGTAAATCCAGAGTTCATTTGTTTTTGCTTATAGACGTCCAGCTGCTCCGGCACCACTTGTAGAAAAGTCTGTCTTCCTATTGAATTGCTCTTGCACCTTTGCCAAAAATCAGTTGGGCCTGTTGGTGTGGACCCTTTGCTTTTCACAACCACCTCATTGATATTTCCTATCATTTGACAGCAACATCTGAAGAGGAAAAAGGTTAATGGACCTTATGCCCAAGTGAATCATGTCACTAGTAAAATAAATTCTTTGATGATAAATATTTGATCATTCGGAGAGATCTCATTACACAGTCATGAATCAGCCTCAAAGCCGATGATCCTTATGAGAACAGAACATTTGGCCCATATCCCACCCAAATATTTCCCTTTACCTAAATAGAAAGACATGGGAAAGAGTGCACATATTTTTTTCCCAGAGCCAATACATAGTTGCTTAAGTTGGACTTTGTGAACTTTAAATGGACGAGAAAAATGATTGGCCTTTGTCAGGCTTCTTTTTGCACATTCTTCAGCAGAGACATGCAGCCAGCAGCTCTGCCAGGGACTCAGGAGCCTGCTCGCATACAAACACCACAGGGGACATCTAAGGAAAACAACCTGATCCCTTTTAGGGACACACCAAAGCCAGATAACTCAAGTTAATCATAGCAAGCTACAGCCAGTCTTAGAGCTGAGGACGGTGAAATTAGCTTTGCTTCCCTGGGTTTTTGAAACATGCATCTGTATAAACCTGCCTGTGCAGACATCCCCAGCTCCAAGCTGGGTCTGCCCAAATCCAGTGAATCAGCTCTGAAATGTAGACGGCACATAGCAGTGACCAAGCCTCCGCCTCAGGCAGCCTGCTGGCCTGCTAGGCCCAGCGGAGTGGCAGAACGGAAATATCTGGAGAAGTTTTTACGTGTCCACGGAATTTCATTGCAAGAAACCACCAGGGCAGAGACGGGCATGGCTTACAGGTACTTGTTGGTTGTAACGTCGTCCAACCAGGGTACTGACTAAAGTCAAAGGTTGTTGTTATTAAAGAAATAAGGACTGAAATAGCAAAACAAACACAGATAGGAAAAGGAAAAGGAAACTGAATGCCGTGAGCCCTCTTTTTGGGCTACCTTAGATTTTTAAGCTTTAAATTGTGTACTTCCTCTCTGCTCAAAAGCTGTCATAAGAGACAGTCCAGCTCACCTGTGGAAGCCCCTCCGCACACGCTGCCAGTGCAAATGTCTTTGACTTTGGGTAGGTAGGTTATTTATTGGGTCATAATCAAGAATGGAGACTCTGTTCTTCTTAAGGGAATTTATAAATTAAGAGTAGGATTTTTCAGCTGCGTGGGCTTTAGGGCTGTTATTTTCTCCTAAGCCTGAATCATGTGGCCTGTGGGCTAATGGCTAATAAAGTAATTCATGGAACTGAGCTAGTTTTTCTTCAGATGACAACACTTTTCATCAATGTAGCCCGAGATAGATTACTGGTTATTCTCTAAACTTCCAGCACCATCATTTATTCTGTGAAAGATTAACAAAAGGGAGACATTTTTTCCGAGTGTGGGGTTGGATGTGTAATCTTTGTAAATTGCTCTGAGATGGGAAGCATCATTCTCTTTCAGAGCAATAATTAGTCAAACCTCTATAAGATATGCTTGTGCTTAGCTAAATCAGCCAGCAGTACCTGCACAAGTGCTTCTGTGACAAATGCCTAGAGTTTTAACATCTGGAAGGCTGAGCGAAAGCTGTTCAGAAGATCAAGGGTGCTGAAAACTGCGGGGGGTGGGGGGAGTGTTTGTAAAGACCAATTGTTTTAGCTCAAGTCAAAACGTCTACTTCACAGAATATATTCTTTTTGCATGGACAAGATGTCCCCACTGATTTCATTTTTCTATAATCCAAAGGTCAGTTTTAATGTAGTAGCTAGTGCTCTAGTTTATCAGCTAATTTGATTAGCAAAGCAATTTGCAATGAGATGGCTTCTCTCTGGAGAACAGTATTTCACACACACTCTTTATGCGATAAAGGGCTCATACAGAAGAGGAATGAACTTTACGAGGTTTATAGGGCGTAAAAACATAGCACAGCCCACCCCATCATGCATTTTAGAAGTGGAGCCTGAGAAAAACCTAGCCACTTTTTCAAGAGAACGTATGGCTTATACACTGGGTCAGAGTTGGAGATGCCTGTGTACCTCACCCACCTTTCCTGAGTCTGTTCTCCACGAGAAGGAGCTTGCTTCTCTCTCTGACTCTCCACATTCTCTCACTGTCTTCTCCGTGCTTTCCTGACCCTCAGTGGTGGAATATAGACCAAGTGAGGGTAGACCGTCTCATTAAAAAAAAAATCTATCTTTGCATCTTTGTCATAGGATGGGTGGTATTACCATGAACTCTTGGATAAGCCTTTGGAGGGCAGGCCTTTTTCAAAAGTCCTGCTTTAAATATCAGTTATACACCTTGTGATGTGTGCCAATGTTCAGATGAAGATACACTCTAGGAAAGTGTTTTTCAGACAGTTATGAGACAAAGGAATACTTTCTTCAAACAGGTAAAAACAAAGGTGTCCTACCCTAGTTGAAGTTGGGGGCCTGTAGCCCACTTGCTTAAGGGGCCTGGGACTCCTGGTTCCTGAGGCTTCATACTCTCCATGGTTTGAGAGTACAGTTCTGAGGTGACTCTTCATAATGCCTTGGAGAACAGGCTCTGTGACCTTGAGGATACCCGGTCCTGCTCAGAGTGTCTGTGCGACTAGATCACACTCTAGGGAGAAATGGCACTTACGAGATTATTGTTCCCTGGTCAGAACATGAGGGGAAACAAGTGCAGTTAAACT
This sequence comes from Rhinolophus sinicus, assembly GCF_036562045.2. NCBI lineage: Eukaryota > Metazoa > Chordata > Mammalia > Chiroptera > Rhinolophidae > Rhinolophus > Rhinolophus sinicus. The sequence goes on from NC_133751.1 coordinate 26,223,580, forward strand.
GATCATTGGCCCAGGAAATAGCCGAGGCTTTGCATTATGATGAACTTGCGGCCACCTCTTCCTCATGTATTCCTCTATCACCCCTCCCCAGACTTGAAGCAGGTCTCCTTTTTCCAAATTTCCATAGTATTCTGGCTATTCTTTTTCAAGGCACTTATTAATTAATTTTAAAATATTCTCCTTTAAACATTAGGGAGGGATTTGGGGGGAAGAGAACACAGGTTCTTTTGGTTGTTCCGCAACTGAGCTTTTGACCTTGACTTCTTGTAAATATAGTTGGGGTTAGGTAAGAAGATGACTTTCATATTCTTACTTCTTTTTAAAAACAGATGTTTATTAAAAATGTAGCTAACATACAACATTATATTAGTTTCAGGGGTACACCATAGTTATTCAACATTTATGTACCTAAAGAAGTGATCACCATGATAAGTCCAGCAACCATCTGACACTGTACCACGCTGTCACAATATTACTGACTATATTCCCCATGCTGTATGTTATATCCCCATGACATATTTGTTTTATACCTGGAAGTTTGGACTACTTATTGCCCTTCACCTTCCCCGCTTTATAATTTTTCAATTATAGCTGACATTCAATATTATTTTATATTAATTACAGGGATACAGCGTAATGGTTAGACATCTATATAATTTAAGAAGTGACCCCCCTGACAAGTCTAGTACCCACCTGGCACTATGCATAGTTATTGCCACATCATTGACTATATTCCTTGTGCTTTACTTTATATCCTCATGACTATTTTGTAACTACCAATTTGTACTTCTTAATCCCTTCAAGTTTTTCACCCTGTCCCCTCAGCCACCTGTCATCTATCACCCCAACAAATCTCGTACCCATCTGACTACATACAAAGTTATTACAGTATTATTGCCTATATTCCTTATGCTACACCCTACATCCCCATGACTACTGTGTAACAACCAAGTTGTATTTCTTAATCCCTTTCCCTTTTTTCACCCGCTCTCCCAACCTCCCTCCCATCTGGCGACCATCAAAACGTTCTACGTATCTATGAGTTTGCTTCTGATTTGTTTGTTTATTTTGTTCTTTAAATTCCACATATAAGCAAAATCACATTGCATCTGCCTTTCTCTGTCTGACATGCTTCACTCAGGACAATACCCTCTGGGTCAATCCATATTGTTATAGATGATGAGATTTCATTCTTTTTTGTGGCTGAGTAATATTCCATTGTATATATGTACCACCTCTTCTTTATCCATTCATCCATTGGTGGACACCCAGGTGCCTCCATATCTTGGTTATTGTAAATAATGCTGTAATGAACATATAAATGCACACGTGCCCACGAAGTAGTGTTTTGGGTTTCTTCAGATAAATACCCTGAAGTGAGGTTACTGGGTCCTTCACTGTCTCTCTTTTTTTTTTTTTCCTTTTTAAAAAATTAGTTTCAGGTATACAAAACAATGCAATAGTTAGACATTTTACCCCTCACAAAGTGATAACCCCTCTCCCCCAATCTATTGCCCCTCTGATATCATATATATCTATTACAATTCCATTGACTCTATTCCCTATGTTGTACTCCATATCCCGTAACTATATCTATCTATATCTATCTATCTATCTATCTATCTATCTATCTATCTATCTTACATTATGTAATAGTTGACATACAGTATTATTCAGCTTCAGCTTCGGGTGTACAGTGCAGTGGTCAGGCACCTATACTGTCCATGAAGTGCTTTCCCTAATAAGACATGTGCCCATCTGATACCCTACAAAATCTTCACAGTATTATTGATTATATTCCCCAAGCTGTCTTTCATAGCCCTGTGGCAATATTGTAGTCACCAATTTGTGCTTTCTGTTGTCTCTTCTTATAGCCTTTGTTTTAAAGTCTTTTGTCTGGTATAAGTATGGCTACTCCAGCTTTTTTTCTTTTTTTTGGTTTTCATTTTCATGAAATATCTTTTTCCATCTCTTTACTTTGTGTCTTTGTGTGTGCCTTTAAATCTGAAGTGATTCCCTTATAGGCAGCATATGTAAGAGCTTTGTTTTCTTATCCATTCAGTCCTCCTGTGTCTTTTGAGTGGAGCATTTAATTCATTTACAATGAAAGTAATTGTTGATAGATATGTAGTTTTTACCATTTTATTCATATTTTTTATTTTTCCCCCCATTTTAAAGAAGTCCCTCTAAGATTCTTTGTAATACTGGTTTGGTGGTAATGAACAATGTTAGCTTTTTCTTGTCTGGGAAGCACTTTATTTTGTCCTTTGATTTAAAATGATAGCCTTGCTGGGTAGCGTATCCCTGGTTGTAGGTCCTTTTTTTTCCATCATTTTGAATATTTTGTGCCAGTACCCTCTGGCCTGCAAAGCTTCTGTTGGGAAATCAGCTGACAATCTTATGGGAGCTCCCTTATAAGTTACTAGTTGCTTTTCTCTTGCTGCTTTTAGGATTCTCTTTGCCTTTAACCTTTGCCGTTTTAATTATAATGTGTCTTGGTTTGGGTCTGTTTGGGTTCATCTTGTTTGGGACTCTCTGCGCTTTCTGGCCTTGTATGTCTATTTCCTTCACCAGGTTAGGAAAGTTTTCAATCATTATTTCTTGAAATGGGTTCTCAATCCCTTGCTTTCTCTCTTCTCCTTCTGGTACCCCTATGATGAGAATGTTGTACATTTAATGGTGTCCCAGAGGTCTCCTAAACTATCATTTTTTTGGATTCTTTTTCTTTTTGCTGTTCTGATTGGGTGTTTTCTGCTATCTTATCTTCCAAATTGTTGATTCAGTCCTCTGCTTAATCTAGTCTGCTGGTGATTGCTTTTAGTGCATTCTTCATTTCAGTTATTGTGTTCTTCACTTCCAACTGGTTCTTTTTTATGGTTTGTATTTTTTTTTTTAATGCTTGCTATCTCTTTATTAAAGTTCTCATTAAATTTCTTGAGCATCCTTATAACCCTTGTTTTGAACTCCGTCTCTGGTAGGTTGCTTGCATCCATTTTGTTTAGTTCTTTATCTAGAGTTTTCTCCTGTTTCTTTATTTGGGATATATTTTTGTTTCTCCATTTTGGCTGTCTCCATGTGTATGTTTCTATGTATGCAGTAGATCTGCTATGTCTCCCAGTCTTGGTCAGGTGGTCTTATGTAGTAGGTGCCCTGTGGGCACAGTCTCCCTGGTCATCTGCTCTGGGTGCTCCAGTAGTATCTCTTATGTGGGTTGTGTGTGCCCTCCTGTGATAGTTGGGACTTGATTACTATTGTCACATCAGTGGGTGAGATTTACACTCAGGCTGACTAGCTGTGAGGTTTGGCCACACCCACAGCTTACGGGCTGTTGCACGTGGGGGCTTACCCCACTGAGTGGGATTTGCCCCAGCTGGTGCCTGTTGAGACCATCTTTTATGTGTATTCCTTGTGGGTCTAATTGGGCAGTGCTCTGTTGTGGTCTGAAGCTAACCTTCTGGTATGTTGGTTTGGGGGCCTCTTGGGCGGGCCTCTGATGCAGGCCCAAGTTACCTACTTCCTGTGACCAGCTGGGGACTACATGGTAGGAGAAAGAAATCCACAGTTTTTTGCCGCCTGTGCTAACCCTGGAGGCACATGGGAGAGGCCACGCTATGAACCAAGGACCAAGGACAGCTGCCACCAGTACCAGGCCTGGGGTAGCTCTGCAAAAAGCCAAGACACCCCAAGGCCTGCTGCCACCTGCCAGCTCCTTTAACGCTCAGCTGCTGATAAAGCCTCATGCAATATGCTAGTCGGGTGAGGCAGGTTTCAGGGAGTTATTACAGTGTGAAGTGTTGTGGTCACCAGGTTAATGTAGACTCTGGTTTGGTGCTAGTGCTGAGCCTGGAGCTACTCAGCAAAAGTCTCAGAGCACATGAGGCCAATTGCTGCCCACCTGGGGCCTGACGACTCCCATAGTTTTCCCAGAAAGAGTTCAATATGGGTGGGGCTTGTTTCTCACGGAGAAAGTTGGGGGAGGTGAGTGAGGCAGGGTCCCACTGAGTCAGCAGGGTGGAGCCCTGGAGCTCACCATACCAATCAGATTCAGATTTGGCTGTAAGCATAGGGGGAGGCCTCAACATATTCAAGATGGTGGCTGCCTTTGGGTTGCGCAGGAGGAGGACCCTTCACAGAGAAAAGGCCAACTGGCGTTAAAGTCACACACCTCAGTATGATCCCCATATGCCTCTGACACTCCTCTGAGTCACCATCCCTTCTCTGGAGCCCAAGGTGAGTGCCTGCGAACAAGTGAGTCTGTGCGTGGGCCCTTTAAGATGACTCCTGGGTTTTTTGCAGCCTTCCGTGCCACCTGGATGGTTGGAATCCCCACTGTTTTTCACAGTCAGAAGTTGTGGGCACTGCTCCTCCTGGCACCAGTATTCTGGGCTGGGGAGATTCGAGTGGGCTGGGGTTCTTTGCTCCTTTGGGGGGAACCTCATGACAGAGGTATCCCAATTTTCTCCTGCCACATGGAGGTTTGGGACCATCCATTTTGCATCTCTGCCCCTCCTACTGGTCTCGATTTGGCTTCTTCTTTATATCCCTAGTCTGTTCAGACAGACTTCAGGTGGTTCTCCAGGTTGATTGTTCTATAATTTGGTTGTAATGTGTTCACAGAAGGAAGCAGGCACAGTGTTTATCTACTCCACCATCTTGGGTCTCCTATTCTTATTTCTTTATTTTGATTTCCACCTTCCACCAAGACCATGACTCTGTTAAAAGACCTGGTTCAACCTGTCTGTCCTATTTTCTTCTTTGGATGGGTATGACTTCATGTATGGCAGAAAGAGAATGGGTTTTTAAATGAATCGGACCAAAGTTCAAATCCCAGCTCTTCTGGTTTAAACTGTCTCACACTGGGCCAGCTGTGACATCTAAGTGTCTAACACATAGTACATGCTCATTAAATGTAGGTTCTCTCCCTGTTTATTCTGTAGACTCTGTAAATCATTCCAGGGGCTGGGGATGAAAACCTCCTATAGCTAAAACATAGAAATGGATCAGAACATTTTTGGATGGAAAAGAAAGAATAAAAAATTCTCAGCAATTCATAATCTGTGTAGGTTTCCATGCTGAGCTTTGGAATTCTAAGAGGCCTGGAAGAGCTGGGTAAGCTGTTTTCCCTTCCTAATTTGGTCAGATGCCATTGCAGCCTTCAGCCCAATACCAGCTGCTCAGGTCCTTCGATCATCTGTGAGAGAGCATTATGCTGTGTTTCCATGGAGACTTGGTTATATTTCTAACTAAGGGTGACCAGGGGAGGAAAAAAACCCAGTAAATATGCAAACACATGTATCAACTGAAAAGAAACTGGAGGACATTGTTTGAACGTGGTGTAAAAAGTGCCAAGTTGCTGTTGTAGATCCTTCTGTTGGCTTAGAATTTTCAGCAAAAATAGAAGTTTTTGTGGGTTTATTTTATTAGTGTCGATAAAATAGTCACCAAAGAGGATTCTTCAGAGGCTGAAAGTTAATTGTCTCTATTACACAGCACTGAGCCAGACAGTAAGCCCGAGCTTGGGTCAAAGTTAAAGTACGCTGAGAAGTAGTTTTATGGACAAAGCACAAAAAAAGCTAGATTGAGTAAGGATGCAGCAAACACCCATCTTTGAAGCAATTTTATAAAACTAACATTAGGTAGGAGGAACGCAAACTGATGTAAAATGATGCTCTAATCCAGGGGTCAGCAAACTTTTCCTGTAAAAGTCCAGATAGTAAATATTTTAGGCTCATGCGCCATATCCACCTCTGTCATAACTACTGAACTCTACTGTTGCAGGGTGAGAGCAGCCATTGACAATAAGCTAACGAGTAGGCAGCTGTGTTCCAATAAAACTTTATTTATAGACACTGAAATTGGAGTTTCACATAATTTTCTCATACCACAAATCTCCTTCTTTTCTCCTAAACCATTAAAAAATATAAAAGCCAATCTTATCTTGTGGACCATACCCAAACAAGTGGCAGGCTGGATTTGGTCGATAGGCCAAAGTTTGCTCACCCTGGTATAATACACAAAGCCTTCAACAGGTGATTTATTTGTTGGTTTGTGTTTATTCGTTTTTAAACATTCTTGTGGCCAGAGGTATTTAAGGTGCCCAAATGCATATAATTCAGAAAGATAAAAGTAAATATAGGAGAACTAAAAATGAGGTCAAGAAAGATTAAGAGCAGGAAGGGAAGACAGCCCGGGTCAGCACAAGTGCATGCCACGGGCAAGCCATGCCCTTGAACCCGGATTTGGCTCTGTGCTTTCCAGCGGCACCAAATGGTGCAAAGGGAAATGGAGCTCTTTACAACAGTCACGAAGTCCTTGAGGTAGAGACGAACCAGGTGTGCTTAGTAATGGCATCATTCTTCCTGATTGGGGGATCAGAGGGAAGTTTCTCTTATGGTTCTTCTTCTTTGTGTAGTTAAAAAACATCTTCAAAAATATCCTTATAATAAACACAGCAGTGAGGCTCCTAGGGCTCTTTCCTATGAAGCCCCTAATATTAATGTGTCATTGCATCAAATAATAATTCATCAACAGCAAGTGGGTAGATGGTAGAAGAAATGATTCTGGTTTAATAGAAATCAGATTGATCAGTTTGAGATTATTTATGCTTTTAAAATACCCCAATAATGATGGCACAAATATTGTTATCTAGTATCATGACAGGTCTTGTGCAGGCTCATGGAATGAAATAATTGTTTTGGGTTGTTTTTTTTAAAAATATGTTATTTGCCAACCAAAGATAAAATTTTATATAGCCTTGAGCTGAAGGTGGGGAGGGGACCATAAAAAAAGAAAAGAAGAGGCAGGGGGATGTCTCAAAAGTATTGTATGGGGCAGAACTCGCAGATAATCTCCAAATTTTGGTTTAACAGCTGAATAAAATCAAGGCTTAGAGATGTTGTGTGACTGGCCTGGTGGTTGTAAAGCAGGGACTAGCACCCTTGTCTGTTGGGTCCCAGTGCAATGCTTTCCCTAGACTCTCCATATTCCCAACCCCCAACCTATTCCATCCCACCCCATACCAACACACACACACACACACACACACACACACACACCCCACATACCCCCCTCACGCACCCTATACACCCCACACACTGCCTCCTGGGGATGCTGCAGGCCCTGTCACATTCACCATCCTGCTCTGGTCCACTTTTCCAGGCGCTCCTCCCGTTGCTTTGCACACTGACGCTCCACCCCTGCCCCGGAACATTGAGTCTCCCTCATCATTACCTTCCCTAACTAGAATATTCTTTCACATTCCCCTTGCCTAGGCAAATCCAACCCACAGTCTCTTCCTTCTCTCTCACAATGATCTGGATTTTTTTTTGTTTTGTTTTTTTCAGCTCCGTATAGAATTTGGATTATTAGTTGTGTGTGTGAGTGTGTGTGTGTGTGTGTCTTATTCTTAAAATTATGCTGTTGTCACCTTGAAGATAAGGACTAGAGCTTATAATGTTTTGTAATCCTACATGCTTTGCTCTTAGAAAGTGCTCAATGCGTATGTATTGCTTGATTGGGATATATCTATTCAGAAGTTGGGGAACAGAAAGAAAGACACCAAAGAACAAAAAGGAACCTCCCTTTCCCCTTTAACAGTGCCTTAGACACGATGACACTTAGACATTAGACACTTAACCTGGCTGAGCCTTAATTTATTCATCTGTAAAATGGGCATAATACAACTTACTTCACAATAGTGTTGTAAGACTTAAATGAAGTCACATATGTGAAAGTGCTTAGCTCTCTGCCTGCCAGAATGGGAGCCTAACAAACTGAGTGCCCTTCATCCAACCTCCGTCTTAACCAACCCTAGGAATCCATCATTTAATCATCTTTCAGAGGTTGAAAGAAAATGTGTATAATGATGTAGGGAGAGGGGCAGAAAATAAACACCTACAAATTGAATCTTCTACAATTTTAAGCATATCATCCTCCTTTCCTCACTTGCTTTTATAATTTTATTTTTTGCTTTTCCTATCAGAATGTCCCCTTAGGATCTTTTGTATCTTTTCTTTTTACTTTACATATGGCCTTCTATTTAATTAAAATGGCCTCATGAAGTGTTGGAATAAATTACTCTCCAAATGGTGTAATATGAACATAAAATAATCTTTTATCAATCTATGTATATCCAGTGGCTAGCATTATGTCTAAAACAGAAATAACTGAGATAGAATGAAATGAAAAGGGTTAGCACTCCCACTTGTATCTTGCAGTACCTCTCCCATCAGCTCGCCAGTGTCTGACAATTCCTTTGACTAGAGGCAGCAGTTCTTCTGTTAAAATGGAATCTATCAGCAACAGACCAACAAGGAAACAGGACACTGGCCAGGCCTGACCTGAAAACAGAGAAAGTGGGAAGGAAGGTTCTAGACTAGATCCAAGGGAAAGCTTGGGTGTCAGGGACCGGCTTAGTGCTACAGGCTGACTGTGCAGAAATGCAGGAGGGAAGAAACTGAAGAAGAGGGCAGGAAAACTGGAAAGTAACCTCATTCCCTTACCAGCTTTTCTCAAAGATATCTGGGCAGTGTTTGAAAACCTTCATTAACCGATCGAGTTTTCACTGATCTCTAAACAAGAGGCTAAAGATAAGTTGGAACTATTTTTCACTTTGAGAACCTTTTCCTGGGTTCTGTCATTGTGGGGACAGAGTCCCAGAGAGCAGTTTCCAAGCTCTCGGCCTCACGTGGAAAGGCGTTGGCTCAGTTATTAGATGGCCATCAGTTGTAATCAGATGGCCATCCGCTGTGGCTGGGTGGCCATCAGCTGTAACCAGTTAGCCATTAGCCACTAATATAACTTTTGTGGCTAGGCCAGCAGATTGGTTGATTGGCAGAGAAGCAGATGGCAGATTGTGGATTGTGTGGCTCCTGCTTCCTGTGTCTCCAACCCAGCCGCCAGCAGGAATATAGTTGTATGACTCCCCTATCTATGGCTACGTTGGTGTTCCTTTTTGGCCTCACCATGTCCTGCATTCTTGTGCGGGGAGTGGGAGCTGAGTCCCTGCGTGACAGTCATAGTGAGAATGTCGTGTCCTAGCTGGAGGATTTGAAGGCCAGTTTCCTCCCTCTCTCTTTCTCTGATCCTTCGCTTCCTTATCTATAAAATGAAAATAGCAAACCTTTCCTCACAAGATAATATTATTTGTGACTCAACAAATACTCTCCTCCTCATGACCTTTCTGCTTTTCATAAGTTCTGTGATACAGCATAGAAGTTGAAACTTGTTTTTGTTCCTAAATGAAACTCACAATCATCCTTGCAGAATCCCAGCCCCCACAAACCCCTACCTCCAAATCTTTTTTCGATGCATTCCCATGACCTACTTTTTTGTTGGAACACTTGGCATACTCAGACCTGCTTGAAAAGTAGTTGTGGTCATGACCGTGAAAATCAAAAGCCTAGAAAAAAATGCTTCCTGTGCAGGGGGTTGTATTTTCTACATTAAAAAAAAAAAAAAGTCGACATGATTTATTTTAAACTGGCCTAATTTTGATCAGTTGTGGGCCTGTGCTAATTTGCTCTGAGCTAATTTGCTCTGTGGGTCTCCTGGCATCAACATTTCTGGAGAAATATGGGTGACACCCAGATGGTTCAGGCTCAAAACCTATATGATTACTTGAAACCTGAAACAGCTGCTGGTGAAGGGCCCAGCAGGCTTAGTGAAAGAGGCCTATTCAGAACAGAGTAGAATGTTTTTTCTCCTATTGACTGGAACAGAAGTTCTAAAATAAGTACGTTTTGAAAATGGCAGTTTAGATAGGAAATGCTCTAAACTTTAAGCAAGAGTGAGAGATGAGTGCCACTTGAGTTTGAAATATTATTTTCATTCTGGTTGAAATTTCCGCTTGTGGTTTTCCAGGAGAAAGTTTGCTTTGTTTATGTAGCATAATGAAAACATTGGAAATTCGGGGCATGAAAACAACAGTGGGTTATATGAACCCCCGCTTTCTCATATAGAAATTGTTGATGGCGGTTCCATATGAAAAAAACAGGCGTTTTGAAACCCGTTTTTTTTTTCCTTTTTTTTTCTCTTCTGACTAAAGGAGCCACTACAGGTCAAATAAAACAACAAAAAAACTCTTCCTGAATTTCCCTGCAGTGCCTGTGAGTGCCACTGGGGTGCGCTATTTCACAAAGAAAATGGAGCGCTTCAGTACCCTGAACCCAAGACAGCGGAAATCTTCACCCCGACAATCCTAGACCAGAACTTACAATTTGAATGTATATATATCCCTTGATTGTGAAAATTAAGAAGCATCTCTTTTTATACCAAATGAAAAATTTTCTATAGTGAGAAAAAAGAAGTTATGGCCACCATACTCTCGGATTCTGAGAAGCCCTGATGCTACAGAAGACATGTTATTATAACCCAACCCAGTTAGATATTTGATAGAGGAAATTTTCTATGTCCTGGAGTTTCTGAGCACAGGGGATTTTGAACCACGCCACAGACCCCTGAGGGTTCCTGGTGGAAACAAGAAAGGTAGATGTCTTCTTAGCTTGGCCTGCCTTCAGAGAACGTTCTGTTAATATCTTTTGCCCCACCTCAGGGGCAGGCACCTTTTCACACAGTTAAGGTGGAGGAGGGGTAGTGAATCTGGAAATGTGTATTATCAGGAAGGCCTTTGAGAAGGTCGGCTCAGAACCCAAGAATGTTCTTAGAACCATGACCCAGCAGGTCTGGCTCAGCCCCAAATTAGGAGGTAGATGAATGATGGAGCCCTTTCTCCTCTGTTCATTTTCTCCAGGGTTCATTTTCACTAATCATGGGACACCTCTACACACCTAGCACTTTAGCCTCTCATCCAGTGACCCCTTTGCCTGCCCTTAGTTATCAACTGATACTCCCGAAGATTTCATCTATATATCTTGTGTTTTGTCAACGTTCAGATGAAGATATGTTCTAGGATACTATGTTTCAAACAGTTATGAAGCAGAAGAACACTTTTTTCAAACAGGTGAAAGTAAAGCTGTCCCAGTTGAACTTGGAGGCCTGCGAATGTCTGCAAAATAGTTCATATCCAAAGAAATGAACCTCTAATGGTGGGCGTCCGGGTTGTAGAGGAACTATTTTCAGATAATCTATGTAGTTCTGAAACCAGATGCTTTAAAAAAAAAAAACTTTTTATTTGAAAATAATTCCAAACATACAGAAAAGTTGCAAGAAAAATATAAAAACACCTGTAGGCACTTGATCCTTTAACATATTGTTAACATTTTGCCCTATTTGCCTTAACTTTGCTTATGTTCTTACATGCTTGCTCCCTGCTCCCTGCCCCCCGCCCCAATTTATTTTTCGAAGCCTTTTGAGAATAAGTTATGTATGTCATGGCCCTTTACCCCTCAGTATCTCCTAACAGTAGGGCTATGTTCTTATATACCCCTTAGTACAATGACCAACTTCAGTTAAATTTACACAGTATAGGTATGTGATACTTTTATTCAATCTTCTGTCTGTATTCCAACTTTGTCAGCTGGCTCAGTGATGCTCTTTCCAGCCATTTTCTTGTAGTCCACTAACACTGGATCCAATTTAGGATCACATTGTTTTATTGCTGTCATGTCTTTTTAATTTCCTTCAATGTTGGACAGTTCAGGCTGGAATTTTAGCACAGGGAGGCCAGTGGGAAAAAGGGCTGACTAATAGCAATGTCTGCTTTGAGTTGGGAGGTGGCGCTGTAGTGCTGCGCAATTGCTATGCACGTCCTAAGGTCTCCTGGTTGCTGCTACCAGTTCTGTGTCAAAGACTGCTGTTACCCAACAAGAGCCACCACATTTCCATCCTGAACTTTAGGTCCAAAGCTAAAGTGCATCTCAAGACTTACTGTCCTAACTGACCTACATAGGTAAATTTCAGTCATCTGTGTAGGGTCATCTCCGCACAGCAGTGTGCACTGGGGGTGGGGGTGGGAGGCCCAGCGCGGGCAGGGCTGTTGAGAGTCCCCAGGCACTGACAGGCAGGGTGGGAGGACAGGGAGAGCCAAGCACGCAGGTATCTGAGGCTGTCCAGCCCCAAAGTCAGGTACCCATGAAGCTGGGCCAGCGAACCACCCCAGGAGGCTGGAGCAGCAGCCAAAGGGAGAAGCCTATTACCAACCGACTCCAGAGCAGAAGAGTGTGGATTCTGGCAGCAGGTTCCGGTGAGCTCACTGTGAGAGGTGGGAGTATTTGAGATGCCCCAGCAGCCAGAAAAACATAGATTCTGAGCGGGTTAGATGTAATATTTTTAGACAAAGGAGTTTTGACCCAATTGCCTTTCGTCTATTTTTCCTTCCATGATATTCCTTTTAATTTGCTAAGGCAGAATGAGATAGAAGCTCTGACAGTTGTGGAGTGTGGGTGTAGAATGTGCGGCTCATTAAGTATCTAAGCTCTTGCTTTAGCATTTGAAGGGTCTGTAACAGGTCACTGATTCCCCCTCCTTTTGAAATTTTACAGCACTCTGTAACTCAGCACACAGCGACACTGTAAAAACTGGTTAAGGCTTTAAGAAGGAGCTGTGATTGCTTCCTGAGATTGTATAAGATGGCACATCTATGCATAATTTCTCAAAAGGTTAATCCTCATTGTAACTTCTTTGTAAGATTCATCAAATTAGCACCTCCCTCCTTTACCCCTGTTTTTCCTCCTAGCATTCTTATTTGTTTATTTCTGCATTGTCTGTCTCTCCCCCTGGAGTGTGAACTCCAGGAGGGCAAGGATTTATCTGTATGGTTAATTGCTGAATCCCAGAACCTGATTATCTAGTGTAGAACTCAATAAATATTTGCTGATTAAATGAATTATTAAGCAGGAGTATAACAAATAAGGCTTCGTTGTTCCCTGGCAGACAATCTGTTGAATTATCAGACACAGGGAACTTCACCAGGTTCTCCATCCAGTCTCCCTGCCACTTACTTCCTAATTTTCTCTACAAGATGCATCCAAAGTGTCCTCATCTGTGATAGTTGTACTTGGGGACAGCTTTGTTCTCACAGAAAATAGGTTCTTTTTTTTTTTTAATTAAAGTTTGTTGGGGTGAAAATTGTTAGTAAAGTTACATAGATTTCAGGTGTAGCATTCTGTAATACATTATCTGTATCTCACATTGTGTGTTCACCACCCAGAGTCAGTTGTCTTTCCATCACCATTATTAGACCCCGTTTACCCTCTTCTAGAGCCCTCCTCCCCCTTACCCTCTGGTAACCCCTATTGTCTATGTCTAGAAATAGGTTCTTAAATCATGAATTTTAAGGTTCTTTGAAGTTGCCTGTCATATTTATCATAATGTCATAAACCCACTTTATTTTTGTTTCTCCTCTGACATCCATCTTGTTTCACTTTTCATTCACTCATTTACGTCACTCTATTCATGAAGTCTTCATTGAACTTTCCTCCAGAAAGTTCTCTGTGGTGCCACTGTCCAGCCTTATCTTTGATGGGGTTCTGAGTTACAATGACCAGGAGACACTCAGGGCTTTCACTCTGTGCACATTCTTCAGTTCTCCTTGGATGTGGTGCTTACATACCCACATTACGGAGCCATGGGCCTCTCCTTCTCTACCCCTTCCCACTGCAAGCTCTTCCCCTTCATATCCCTTGTCCATCAATCCCATTGCCTAGGCCTCTGTAGTTTACTCTTTTCGTGGTCATTTTCCATTTCCACCTCATTACAAGAGGGGCTTCATCTCACTACATTACCCAGGTGTCATTTCTCAAAAGATGGGAAACAAGTCTAGGGAGTCAGCCCTTCTATTGGGATTCCTGGGTAACCCATCATCCTACATACAATAGAAGATTTTCTCTCTCCTCAGTAATTGTGGATGATTGTGAGTACTGATTAGACCTTCTTGTTCTTGGTGAGGAGCAGAACTTTCCAGGAACGACCTGGCCTACAACAAAGGAACTCTTCAGCTGGTGATTAGCAGCTGCAGGATGGTACCTTGTTGGTATCATTAGATCATTGTGAGACTTGTCATTTGAATCTGGCCCCTTCTCATTTGATTCTACCTCCTGGGTAAGACCCTGATTAGTTTGACTCAGTGTTAGTCTGAATGGGCAATAACAACAGTAGGGTCGCACTTTTCCATTCAGGGGTTCAATTGCTGGAGTGGCCTGGGTGAGTGACGGTAGACAGAGTCCAACTATCTGCTTTGTGCTCCTTCCTCACAACCATTTCCTCTCCAAGGACCTTCCTTTTCTGATTCCATGTTCACCAATTCTTGGTTTCTGGATGTCCTGTATGGGTTAAATATTTTCCCTGTATATCTTAAGCTGTCTTTAAATTATTGGGTAATCTAAAACACATTATCTTAGAAGATGGAGAATCAGGTTCATGCAGCCGTATCTATTAATCCACACTTTATAATTCATTGGTAACACTCTTTATAAAGTTATTTTGCATGACTACTAATCAGTCTTTGCTCTTTTTGGTGCAGTATCTACTTTTCTGTTGAGCCAGTTAGCTTATTTTTTCCCTGACATACAAAGATTTGATTTTTCATTCAAGAGCAATTACTAAGTGATCAACTGTGTTATATACTATTTCAGGTATTCAGAACTCAGCAGTGAACAAAACAGACTGTTCCCTGCTTTCTTGAAGATTTCATTCTAGCTGGGGTAAGGTAGACAATAGATTAACTAAATAAATAGCGTGTGTAACATTTCAGAATGGATAAGTCCTCTGTAGAAACAAAAAGTATGAAAGGAGGATGAATATATATGTCGGGAACAGTTGCGATTTTAAAAAGTATAGCCAGGGAATACCTCACTGAGAAGACGGCATTTGAATAAATACCCGCAGGAGGTGAAAAGGACAATGGTTTCTGGGGGGAAGAGTACTCCAGACAGAGGGTAATGTGTGTGAAGGCCTAGAGTGAGAGTGTGCAGGGAGACACATCACAGAAGCCAGTCTGACAGAAGAGTGAGTGAATTGGTAGAGTAGCAAGAAATAATGTCAAGAAAGTAAAGGAGAGTACTGTAAGTTCAGAAGGTTCCCAAGACCTCTCTCAGGTTCAGTGATTCAGAAGGACTCACAAAACTCAGCAAAGCCGTTATACTCACAGTTATAGTTTATTACAGAATAAAGATACAGATGAAAATTCAGTGACAGGAAGAGATGTCAAGGGTAGGATCTGGGAGGACCAGGCAAAGAGCTGCCAGGTGTCTTTTCCCAATGGAGTCACATGAGAAGCACTTTTCTGCCAGCAACAAGGTGTGACAATACACAGAGTGTTGCCAATCAGGGAAGCTTATTGGAGTCTTGGTGTCCCGAGTTTTCATTGGAGATTGGCCACATAGACACACTGACCACCTACATGGTTGACCTTGGTCTCTAGCCCATGTGGAGGTCGAGCTAATTCTGTGTAACCCAAAGTCTTCAGGTAAACAAAGTCACCTCTGTTGGGTAGAACATTCCAAGGGCTTAGAGTTTACCTCACAGGAGCTGGGGGAAAAGCATCAAACCTTTCTTTGGCCAAGATTAATACTTCACTGCACTGAAGCCAAATCATGCAGGTCTTTGTAGGCCATTTAAAAGATGTTGGCTTGTAGTCTGAGGTGGAAAACTTGGGAGAGTATTGAGCAGAAGAATGACATGATTCGATTTATTTTTTTAAACAGGATCATCATGGAATGAATAACAGCATCATATCAACAGCTAAACTGGAAAATAGATTCAAAGACTAAAGCAGGGTTACTAATTAGGAAGTTACAGTTATAGTCCAGATAAGAGGTAACAGTAGCTTGAACCAGGGTAGAGATGCTGAGAAATAATGTGATTATGGTTGATTTATAGATAAAAGAGCATTTGCCCATAAATTAAATGTAGTGCATGAGAAGAAGAATAACCAAAGATGACCCCGAGTTTCTTGGCCTAGTCAATTAGGACAGCCATTGCCCATAAATGAGATGAGAAAGACTGCAGGGGAGAAGATCTGGTGGGAGGAAGAGTAGGCACCTGGATTCTGGACACAGAAGGCCTCAATGACCATTAGACAACAGAGGGAAAATATGAAGTAGACAAGAGTCTGGAGTTCATGGGAGAGGTCTGGGTTGGAGATTTATATTCCTGATATAAAGGTATAAGTCTTAGCATCATCAGTCTGTCACGAGAGTGTAAAGCCATGAGACGAGCAAGTAAGAGTAGACAGAATAGAGAAAAAGCCCAAAGGACACCCCAGGCTCTCCAGTGTTAGAGGTGGGGGAGATGAGGAGGAATCAGAAAGGTAGGAAAAACATGAGAGAGTGTGGTGTCAAGGAGCCATAGGGAAGAGGCAGGAGAGCAACTATGTTAAATACTGCTGACAAGTCAAGTAAGATGAGGACCAAGAGGAGACCCGCTGGATCTAGAAACATGGAGGTCACTGTTAGCAAGAGGAGAGAGAGAGAGAGAGAGAGAGAGAGAGAGAGATTTTACTTTATACACAGAGATGCACTGGGTAGAAGAAAGCAAAGACCCATGTATGTATGTAGAAACATTTTTAAAGTTAATTCTGAACTCCTAGTTAGCAGAACTCCCCTCCATGGAGCAGCATCTCTGAATTTCCTTCTACCTATGAACATACAGAAACATATTTTTAAAAATCGTAGCTGAAAACTTAAATGGGCCCAATGTCTGACCAGAATATAGCAGGATTTTCCAATAATAATGATGTTTCTAATGCTGGATTATTAAAAACAATACTCATGATGTTATCTATCTTTGCCTCATGAAACAGAACTTCTCTGCATCGTGAGTGAGGTTACCAAGACATTGTGCCCTTAGCCTACCACCTGTTTTTTGGACTTTGGTGCTTCCTTGGTTTTGACATTTAGAGATTTCCCGTTCTAGGACTTAAACTTGCATTTAAGTTTATTTTATATTTTATGCAGCAATTCTATTTGAAGTGTGTGTGTGTGTGATGTTCCACGTCAATTAAATCATTCATATTGACCTGAAGTTCATTTTTTAAATCAAAACAAATAGATATTATACTTAACAGTCAGAATGGACTCAATTACATTAAAAGAGAAGCACAGCAAAAAGAATAGGAGAAAAAAACAACCAAATATTAGCAGTTGTTATTTTAGGTGGTAGGAATGGGGATAATGTTTTTTCCCTTTTTCTATTCCTAATTTTCAAATGTGTGTGTATTATTATAATAGGGAGAAAAATTTTAATTCAAGCTAGATTTTAAGAATTTAAGATATGTACTTTGAAGTTCTTTTTGAGATACCCCGCATCTACAACAAGATTTGGGATTCATGAATCTGATCCGTAGTGAGGTTTACAGATAAAGACTCTTGTTCTGAATTTAACCTGGAGAAAAATTTGGGCCTTTATGTAGATAAGAAATTAAAAATGCATTCTACCAAAATGCTTCTATATGTAACCATAGACCATCTGACTATCATCTATCTATCTAAAAGTAAGAAAACTTCAGAGAAGAGTAGACAAGGCAAAGTTTTTCCTGTCTGCATCTGTGACTTTCTTATTGCTAATGGCGCCACTCTCAGCTTCATATAGTGGGTCTGTGGCAGCTTCAAGCTCTTATCTCATCTTCAAGATGGCTGACAAAAGCTCTCATTCACTTCTAGAAGGAAGAAAGAAAGGAGCTTTCTTCTTCCAGAAGTTCCATCTTCTTATTGATTCCTTGGTTTTGACTTGGTGCCCTGTCCACTACTGGATCACTGACCAGATCTGGGTGATGGGAGAAGCTTCATGCTCAACCCCTCCTAAACCACCTGGCTGAGAATGGAGAGACAGAATACTCTTGCTGTGAGAAGAGGGGAGGTTCACATCTGGAGGGGACAAATGTATCATAAGCTGGTGTGGTAATGAGATTTCAGTTTGTCAGTCATCTGGAAATTGGGAATGAGGCTACTCCACCATTAACCAGCTGTGTACTGTCTCCATTTCTTGAGCTTTGGGTCTGGTTCTTAGTTTTCCTCTTGCTCTAAAATCCTCTGACTTTTAATGTGTCAAGGGATATTTTCCTCTATTAGTCTACATCCCCAATAGCTTGTGCTTCTTAATCACATGACTAAAATAAGCAGAAATCTCATTTAACTAAAGGTAAGAAGGGAAACATTGGCTTTAAATGCTATTTAATTTAGCATGGAAAGTAATGCATTTTTAATAAGGAACACATTAAAAACTCATAAAGTGGTTTATTTATAAGGTGGTTAACCTCCCCCCCCATTACCCCAATAACTACAGTTAAGTTCCATCAACTATTCAGTAAGTGCACTTAATACAAATGCCATGTTTCATTTTGCATCTGATTATAATAGTTCTCCCTCCTCACATACTCTGTATGCAAAGAGTAAGTGCATAGAATTTTAGAATCTGTAGGGATAGGGATAATTTAATATCTCCTCCCCACCCCCAGGTAATTTGACAGATACATTTTCTGAGGCCTGAAGAGGTTAAGCAATCTGCTAACAGTAACATAGATGGTTTGCTAAGTTCAAGTTATGAATTGAACCAAAGACTTTTATCTCCCAGTTCACTCTTTGCACAATAGAGTTGTTCAAATCAACAAAGATTGAGCACCAGTTGTGCCCTGGGCGGTATGCCAATCACTGAACTCACAACAAGGAAAGACATGGTTTCTGACTTTAAACAACTCCAAGAGCCATCCAGTAGGTAAGAGAGCCATGTCAGCCATATAATTAGAGTCTGGTATGATACTGTTTAAAACACTCATATTGTAGTAGAGCAAGTGATGAATGCTCTATTGAGAGTCAGGGATGATTTTGAAGAATTGGCGATTCATACACAGGGTTTTGAAGGACGAATAAAAGTTCTACAATTGGTCCAAGACTAGGAGAGCATTTGATGTAGAGGGAATAGTATGTGTGAAGGCGCAAAGGTGATTTTTGTATAAACAAGTTTGGAGACAGACCTGGATTGAATGCTGGTTCTAAGGCTTACTAAGTGAATGACTTTACACTATTTATCCCTTCTGCACATTCACCTTTTTTTAATCAGAAAAATGGAAATAATACATAGTCCATAGGGTTATAGAGAAGATTAAATAATATTGCAACTATAAAGCACATAGCATAATAGGAACTCAGGAGCAGATAGTTACTCTTCTCCAGCTTCCTTCTTCTTTCGCCTTGCTTCCGTGCAAACCTTCTTGGCGAGGAGAGTACTGGAAAGAAAGGTTAAGAGGCAGGGAAAAAATAGATCATGGGGAAAGCTTGCCATGAAAAATTGTGGCTGGATTCTTAGGTAAGAAGTGAGAAGGTCAAATTTACATCTAAAAAGGGATCTTTTAAAAAGCTGTGCATAGGAAATTGATAGAAAGCTATTTTGATAATCTAGGTGACCAGGTGTCGAGCGGGGCGGCCTGTGGGGTCTCAGCTCCTGCTCCCCACATAAGAACGCAGGACATGGTGAGGCCATAAAGGAACACACACGGAGCCATAGATAGGAGAGTCATACCACTATATTCTCACTGGCGGCTGGATTGGAGACACAGGAGGCAGGAGCCACACTATCCACAACCTGCCATCCACTTGTCTCTGCCAAACAATCTCACTTGCTACCAATCCGCTTCCCTGCAATCTGCAATCCACACCCCACTGCTTGCTAGCTCAGCCACCATCTTCTTGCTAGCCCCCATTTGCTGCTAGCATAGCCAAGGCAGTTATATTAGTGGCCAATGGCTCACTGGTTACAGCTGATGGCCATCCAATCACAGTTGATGGCCACTTTCTACCTGAGCCAGCACCTTTCCACGTGAGGGCGATAGCCTGGAAACTACACTCCTGGATCTGTCCCCACAGAGGGCTTGAAGACAGGAGTAGCAGCAGTGGAATGGAAAGGAGAAGAAAGCATGGGTTGAGCTATTTGGGGAGGTTCAATAAGCAGGATACATTCTGCTATAGCTTCATTCACTGCATTTTGGTTTTCATTTCCACACATACATTAGAGACTGTGTAGAGGGAAAACGCTCACTAATTAGGCCCTAAGGTAAGGCACTCTGGCATCAGGAAGGAGACAAAAGGGCAAAACTCTGCAGCAGCTGCTATCGCTTTAGGCTCTTGTGTCTCTAAAGTGCTTCCGCAGAATCACTTAAGTCACCCACATTCTCATTCACATGAAAAGAAACCTCAGAGGGAGCCCCTGCGTTATTAAGTCTTTTCTCCCTCGTCTGACTTTAAAGCAACTCTTTAAACTACTACATTCCTGAGGCAATAATCTCACTGCAATTTATTAACTCAGAGTAAACTTAAATATTTTACTTTTAAGCAGCTCCAGACTTCCCTCTAAGGCTGGCCCATGTCTCTCCTTTAACAGACAGTGAAGGGCCCAGTGGGTGCAGGGCTCGCCGGGGAGGGCTCACCAAATCCCTTGGGTCGGCTGCGTTAGCTCCATGGCCTCCATCACTTACCTTCTACTTCCCTGTAAAAGCCCTGTGGCCTGTTCTACATGTTTGTCTTTCTTGTTTCACATGAGCCCTTTTACTAATGACCAAATTGAAAGATGGAGTAATTTGTATATACACATCCCAACCTCCCCTTCATCCCCCTAGAGGACTGATATCAAGAAAAAGAATATTATCTGACGTCCAACCTCCGAACATGGGTCTAAGCAGAGGGAGGTTTATTCCCCCTGCAACTCCATTTCATGCTGATTTTAGATCTAAGCAGTATTTCAATATTTGTTCATACTTTCTTTTTTAATATAAATAGCAATCTCTACACTTTGAATATGTTTGAATTCTACCCACATATGAGGTTCTGCATGATGTGTGAAAGCTGGCCCATGTAAGAAAAGCATCATAGCTTCACACTTTTCATAAAATGATTGGTCTTTGACTTCATTATCTATTGACACAATTATCTACATTTACTTACACAATGTCTATATATTGGAGCCCAGATGAAAATAAGTGAAGAACTATTGCCAAGGTATTTGTACTTTTATCTTTAAAAAGAACCATGTGCTTTGGCTGCCTGTATTAAAAAAAACAAAAACAAATGACTCACATGATTTTCTTAGATCTGACTTGATTGTGAGTTTTTTGATTTGGATATTGGAAGAATTCATAAAACCTCAGAGCACACATTTAGAACACTGTGCTCAGGACATGTGACTTTCAGCGTGGGGCACAGAGAAGGAGCCTGTGAAAAGCCTGCATCTGAAGTGCTTTCATTACCTGAAATCAAGTGAATTTAAATTTCATTACCTTTAAATCAAGTGAAATAAAGTGATTTTCTAAACATTCCGTGAGGCTAAATTGAATAGATCACAGATTTAGGATATACTACTTATACTGGATGTTTTTAAGCAAGCAAGACAGAGCAAATAATAGCAATAGTACTACACCTGTTTATTTTTGTGCATTAGAGTCTGTTATTTCTTCCAATTTTAGCTCTATCAATTATGCAGCCAACCAACCAAAAACGTTGACCACCTGCTACCTGCAAAGTACTATGCTAGCCACTAATAAGGCTAACGACTCTCAAAACAACACATCCCATCAGCTAGCTGCCTTTAATCTTTTCCCTCCTGGTGGTCTGGAGAGGACTATTATCTTACTTTCATTGTGTGCTCAGCTGAGTCTTCAGCAATTCAGAGTCAGATTGGAGAGCATCACAGATGTTAAGACATGGAGTCTTGCTTAGAAAGGGTAAGGTGGTAGCTAACACCTCTCATAGGTAAGTGATGTCTGTGAAATTCCTTCAGATCATTCCTGCTGGTGACTCAACATGAGGCTATTTGCCAGCCAGCACTGTGACATCTTCAGTAACTATTACCCTTGGGTTAAAAAAGAAAAAAAAACCCACCAGAAAGTTTGACCTTGGATTAGCCTGGGAGTCTGCCCACTATGTGGCTCCAAATAAATAAAAACAACTCCTCACCTTCTTCATTTGATGAACTGCTTCACACTGAAACCAAAGGAAGGTAAAAATCCACATTGACATTTGTTTAAGATAAGAGTAAGATCAGAAAAACAAGGAAAACCATTCTACAAATCAATTATGGAATGCATAAAAGTTAGGTGCTCTGACGTTAGCAACGTCTTGCAGAAGAATTACACTCAGGTACTTGAGAAAACTGCCTTTAATTCTGGATGTATGTGAAAACAGGACTCATGCTGTGCTATCCTATATGGTAGCCACATGTGGTTATTTAAATGAAAGTTAATGAACATTAAATGAAATTAAAATGCAGTTCCTCAGTAACATTAGCACATTTCAAGGGCTTGGTACCCGCATGAAGCTAGAGGCTACTGTATTGGATGGTGAAGACAGAGAACATCCCCACCATCCCATAGCATAGTCCTGCATGAAAAGATCAACTCAAGGCAAGACTCTCAGACCCAACATCCGAAAGGTTGTCTTTGCTCTTATGGATTTTTTTTTCAGGTTTTCAAATGAACAATGGCATTAAAAATAACTCTACATAGTCCCCTTACCTTGAGACAAGTCAGATAATGGGGGCTTTGGTCCACCACCACGCCAACCTCATGGTGTAGGGGTAGGGGAAATCATCACTAAATAGCTAATGACTACCTGGCAGTGGGGCTGATTTAGTAACTTACAAATAAAACTCTGTTATGGAGAAGGTGGCAGAATGCAGCTCACCAAAGAGCGTTTTGATGTATGCTATTCTGCACGCCCAGTTATTTTTCAAGTCAACGAGAAGCATTATTTGGCCCTGGTGATTAAATTACCACAATGAGCAGATTCCTGGCACCAGCTGAACCCTGTGATTAGGAGAAGAGAAATATGAATTTTGTCGTTATTCATGTTGGTTAAAATCCAGCCATAACTTTTTGCTGGGTGTAGACATTTAGATGAAGAAGTACTTTTAATTTAACTTTATCTTGTTATTTTATTACCCTTTTGCAGTAATGGCAAACTTTGTACAGAATTATAAATCAAGGCCAAATGTTGCCCGGGTGCCGTGGTACAAAGATTCATTTAGTGTACACACAATCTTATGATCTACAAAGTGATTCATCATTTGTTATCCTGTCTTCCAACTGAGGAGTTGGAGGCTAATGCATACTAATAGACAAAAGTCAGCGCTGGGCGTGGAGCCTGAAGTCTTGCATAATATCCTTCTCAGATCTAAGTGATTCTTAACCCAATGGCTTCAGAAAGAGCTGTCTTTTAGAAACAATTACCTAAATCCAGTGAATTCATCTGGGAAAGTGGTGTAATATAAAGTATGGTTTGCCCTACATCCCCTTGGCTGTTGACAGTTTGCCCAACACTACAGTTTAGATGTGACCAGATAAGAAGGACAGGAAACATAAGATGAGCACCTCAGAAGAGAAGAAAGTATTATGCTTTTCAAAGCGCTTTCACATACAATGCCCCATTCGATCCCATATCTTTCTGTATCCAACCAGGGAAGGGTTTAGTATCACAAATGAGGCAGCTCTCTGGAGAAAAATTGATCACTTTTCTATCTATGTCCCATTCCTCCCCGTATACCTCTGTTTGTAATTATTTGTATGCATGACCACCTCTCTCACCAGACTTGAAGGTACCTGGAGGCGGGGGTGGGGTGACCATGTTGTTACTTATCTTGTTTTCCTGGCATCTAGCATGATGCCTGGTATATGAGTTGTTTATTTGCCCAGAAGAAGAAGGCTGAATGGAACACAAAAGATCTGTAAAGGAGTCATGATGTCTTGTTAAGGGAGAAACACATTATTCTGGGTTTTGTTTCTCAGGGTGCTTGCTCTACCCAAATTCAGGAAGATGTTGTTTAGCATGATCTGGGTCACACCGTCTCCGGTGATGGAGTTAGATCTAGGACTCAGGTCTCTTTCACAACACATTTCCCTCTAAAATGTTCTATTCTTTTTATACCATTGAATAGTTTAAGACATTCCATGTCTCTTTGTAGCTAGCCTAGCAAAAGGGAAAATGAATTTTACCTGAATTCCAAATAGAAATAGATTACAAATGCTTAAGTAGGAAGAATTGAAAAGCTATATTGCTGTTTATACTTTTGTTCCTGAATATGACATCTAAAATGCTTTTGATATGAAAGGAGATCTTAATAAAAGCAAACATGACTACAGCATTATATTGTAAAGTGGACTGTTAGTACAGACTGACGGACGCATCTGCTGCTCACTGGTGGACCTGTGATCCTGTGGTCCTGCGTGTGGCAAGTGGTATGTGCAGGTCGTAGTCCGGCTCTGGACTCAGCCTGGAGATTCAAGAGGACAGACAGCTCAGATGATAGAATAGAAGAGGTTCAAGAGGTAATAGTCTCCATGGTCAGTAGGACTTCGTGTTTCACAGATTAAAACTCTTAACTATCAAAATCTAGTGTCAAGTTTACTCTACTGACAAACATCGAAACTGCTTTATAGATCTTTTATGCTGCATTCACCTTTCCTCTTCTGAGCAAATGCTTTGTTATATTTAATGTTTTTACTTATATTTACCTTGAGCATTACTTTTGTAGTTATGGTTTAGTTATCTTTTGCGTTTCTGAGCTCTTGTTTTAGTTTTCAAGTGTAAATCATCACTTCTCACTTTTGAATACAGTAGTGCACCCTCTCCTCCAATCCGAGGTTTTGCTTTGCACAGTTTCTTACCAGCAGTCAATGGAAGTCTGAAAATATTGAATGGAAAATTCCAGAAATAAACAATTCATGAGTTTTAAATTGCACACTATTCTGAGTAGTGTGATGAAATCTTGTACCATCCCACTCCGTCCTACTCAGTATGTGAATCATCCCTTTTTCCAGCATGTCCATGCTGTACATACAATACAATAAGGTATTTTGAGAGAGAGAGAGAGGGAGAGAGACCACATTTACATAACTTTTATTACAGTATATTATTATAATTTTCTATATTATTGTTAATTTCATACTGTATCTCGTTTATAAATTAAACTTTATTACATATAAATGTACATATATATGAAATGTACATATATATGTATATGAAAAAACATAGCACATATAGAGTTCAGTACTACCCGTGGTTTCAGGCATCCACTGGGAATTTTAGAACCTATCTCATGTAGATGAAGGGGGCCTACTGGACCACTTTGAATCTTGTTAATGGGGACTTGTTTACTTGTTCTCACAAAGCCTTCCCTCCTCTCTGGATCACAGAGTGGTTCCTTGAAGGTGTGTGAAGGACTCTTAGGTCCTGCTCACATGCAAAGAAAAGCCTATTGTGATGTTGGGAACTGAGGTGTGGGAATCACCCAGTTTCTGGCTGGAGTTTGCCTCCCTCATTTCTTCCCATATACAGATGTTCAGAGAACATTCATATCATAAGAGGGAAACGGCCTTACTTGAAGGAGAGATAATATGCCAAGATAAATTGCAAAGGTAATGAGAAAGTGTAGTATTGCAAATAATATGCTGGGCTTTACTTTAAGAGTAGTGTCAGAATAATTCTCAGTGTTACTACAGAGGACAAAGTAGAGATGAGGTGGCATATATTCCCTTACTTGAATTCCCATGGCCTTTGGAAACCCACACTCAGTTTTTAGAACATACAAAGGCTCTGGAGGTCTTAGCCTGTGATGGGCTAGGGGGAGCAGAGGATGCATTTGGCAACAAATAATAATGTAAGAACCTGTAAAGAAATTGTGTGGGAGAACGAGAGGGGCAGTAACAGAGTAAGATCGGAAAGTAACAGATAATCCCCAAATAAATAATTTTTATATATTATTATTTTATCATACTAGAAAAAATTTAAATTATATGTATATAAGTCATCAATAATATGGTATATTTAAAAATAACCCTAATTAATCATATTCAGTGAGATCCCTCTACCTCTTATGTGATTTTAAAGAGCTTTCAAATCTCATTTCTTAGCTGTTTGCCCATAGTTTCTTTGCTGTTGTGGTAATTACACTATTGCACAGACACTCCTTTTGACTGAATATGTAATTGAAATTGGTAGAGGGAATATGTGGAGTGAATAAATTGGTCGATAATTTTACAACACTATCCTCTTTGAGCTTCTGTCTTCCTAATAATGTTCTTCTAGAAGATTGGGCTTTTCATGTGACTTCTTAGGAAGACTTTTTCGGATTTCTATGAACCAGTTTGTATTTGCAGTGGTTTAGTGTGGCAGGGCGTTTGGGAATCATCTAGGACATTGGCATTTCCGGTTGCCCTCGATTGTCCCTGCAGGGCAGGGGGCCAGCACTGCCCCAGGCCCTGCAGGATCCTACTCTCCAACAGGGCAAAAAGTCCTTGGGACCCAAGGAATGTGCCCATCCAGCTGCTCCCCCTTTCTGGACTACCCTCCCTGCGTACCCAGAATTCCCTGCTGGAGAGCCTGTGCGGCCTTTTCTACAGCTCTCGTCCTTGGAGGGTTTAGATGTGTAGACTGCGTGTCCACCTGTGCTGGAGTCTCTGCAGGGGCTGGTGTGTGAGGCTCTTTGCAGAGACCAAAGGTGTATGGGATGGAAAAGAAGGGGGCTTTCATTCACAAAGATTAGGCATGAGCGTTTTCCTGACCGATACCTACTAAAGGACACTGGCAGCATAATCATTTTTACAAGCAAATCATTTTATGAATTTCTGTAATGCCCTCTAGTAAGTAATAGTACTACTGTTCTAAGCAAGGTTTATTTTCTTTTCTAACAGATAAACTTTCCCTGAAGATAACATCAAAGAAACTTTAGAGATGTTTTGTGCTGTGATAGCACCAATAGAATAAAAACGTATCATTTTCAAAGGTTCTTACTTTAAAGAAAACTCATTGAAATATGTAAGAGCTGGTGTGTGTGGGGGAGGGGGAGCAGCCAATTTTAAACCAAATAGGTTTTTAACCAAAAGGAAAAAAGTCAGTGCTGATTGGGATTACTTATGGAATTTTAAGGTGTAAAGTCACGTGGTATGATATATGCAGCAAATAGTCAGGAAAACTGCACTCTAGTTCTAGCACTTCTGTGGAACAGCTGAATTGTTTGGGGCCTGACCATTAGGATCTCAGTTTTGATGTCTATCAAATGAAAGAGGTCGGAAAAGATGCCTTTTAAGCTTCCTTCTATATATGCAAGTCCAGGGGTTTTGCACAAGTCATGTTCTCTCACTTAGCTATATGACAAGCTAGTCAACAAATCAAAGACCATCAATTGTAAGATGCACCTTAATTTGTGTACTGTTAAGAAAGAGACACACGGCCTGTCATAATTTTACAAGACTATTGACTGTAAGAAACATTCTCGTTTCGAGATGTAAAAATATAAAAACAAAGTATATCTTAAAGTCTCTAATATACAGTGATTCTTATTTTATTTATCGAAACATCTTTCACAGTGTCTTGCAAGATACCTGTCATATCTAGTCATTCATTTATTTATTCTATAAATAAGTATAAACTCAGTGCCTACTGTATTTCAGGCAATACAACATACATATATTGAAATGTATTGAATAATGGGATTTTAGAAGTATATTTGCCTTCCATGGTGTCAGCATGCACATGACGTTAGTGATGCTGATAAGAATTCAGCTCAAGAAAACAGCAAGATGTTCTCTTTTGAGAACAGCACAATCACCAAAAACTTGATTTCTAATGTGGACATTTGCTCCATAGAAATTTGTATTCAGCAATGGAAGGCGGGTAAACAAGAATTCCCAGATCGGATTCTTACTAAGCAAGGGACCCTGGTTACGTGTTCCACATTTCTACAAAAACCTTGTAGAAAGAAGCACTTGTTAATTCCATGACTCTGCTGAAGGTGCTTTGTTATCTGTCATTTCTTCTCCAGTAGAAATAGGCAAGGAATGAGTGATTTATGAAACACCTGTATACTCTAAATTGTATATGATATGAAACAATTTTACATGATTTATTATGATGCTACATTATTAAATGGATTTATATACACTTACATCTTTATACTATTCATTCATGTCTTCTGTACCCCAAGACTTAAATAATCCTTTAAAGCAACCTTTTGTAAGGAATGATACTTCTCTAGTGAACTCACTCTCAGAGTCAGAATCTTGAGGGCACCAGGTAAGTAACAAATAAGGTTCATTCAGCCCTAATAACTTCATCTACAGTGGTTGTACTAGAGGAAGACGGCAAAATAATTAGCTGAACATGCTCGAGCCCACTCAATATAATGGAAACCATATACACCGATTTCAAGCCTAATTATGTACAATGAACAATGATGTTTTGTTCCTCTTTGGGCAGCAGCTGGCAAAGCCCCTTAGTCAGGGATTAAGTAAGAGAACGGTTTCTGTTCTTGTTCGGTTTGGATTTCCCTTCTCGAGCTGTCCTTGCCACGTGGAATATTTGAATATTTCTGATTGGTCTTTTCTTTCAGTTTCTGTTCAAAGTTTGTTTTAAGTGCAGGGTTCTGATCAGTCACAGTTCTTTTTCCCGCTATTGCTGAAGGCTGCTCCTTCCGAGAATGCCTTCTATCTGGGTTCACAGGGTTCCAGCTTCTTGTTTCTGTTGGACCTGAGCATGGTGTGTTTTCTGATCAGTTAAATCTCTTCTCCAAACTGGGGTAGAAAAGAGGAATTCCACACACTGCCTGTCTGGGAATGAACTGGGGAAAACATGGCTGCTAGGACACTTCCTGAGTCATAGTTAAAAGGTTATTGCAGGTTATCTGCTCAAAGTTTCTGTACTTACCTAATTACATTTTCTTTTCTTTTCCATGATCTACACTAGGATAAAATTTTTAAGTTGGTTAAATATGTTGCTTATGGCTATTTCTATCATATCTGAGCATCAGATCATAACCAGAAACTAAATGTGTGCGTGTGTGTGTGCAAACACACACACACATACATCAGTTTCCATTTACATCATTTTGACCTATGACACTCCTTCCAGGAACATCACTGTAAGAGTAAGAATGGTTTATATTGGTTTCTCTCCCCTATAAATGTCATTGAATAGTAGCTTTCCTGAAGAATCCCAATCCATATGACTACATTTTAAATATAAATTTCTCCCCAGTGGTCCTTTGGCTATGGAGAAATTAGCACAGACTACAAGGCAGAGTGCTTGGAAGAATCTCCTTGAGGGAAATGGGATTGCAAGAGGGAAAGAGATTTATACTTTTCATTTAGTGGTAATACTTATTTTATGCAATCTTATATCGTTAGGCCCATTAAAGGACAAGAATGTGAAATATGTCCTCCCTGAAGACAGTTTTTCATGTTTGCATAACATTTTCTGCTTTGAATAAACCAGTCACAAGGAAGAGTCCAATGTGGATGGGCCCTAGTACGGAGGGTTTATTTCAAGGGCTCTTCATTTTCCCTCCCCTCTCCAGAGAGCCAAGATAACACAGAGCCCGCAGGCCGTAAGCACATAACCAACTGTCTTCTCTGAAAGTCGGTTTCTAAAAGTTCCTTTTAAAATCAGTGACAAAAACGCCCAATCTCTTAGTGGGTTCCATTTTGTAAGCTTCCCTCACAAACCGCAGGCTGCTCTGGGATCTTTGTATTTATTCAGTGTGACCAAGCGGAAGGAGATTTCTGGGAGTAGAATGCATTTGAGAATGTGAGTGTGTGCCAGGCAGGAGGTTCTTTAATAAGATATTTTATCACAAACACTTTTGAAATGCATTTCAGCACAACCTGGACACAGTAGACCAGGTTTTGCATTTTTTCGCATAATGCCTGGTACACATAATTTTAATATATCTCTATATATGTGTGTGTGTGTACACACACACACGCACACACACACAAGATTCAAAGAAATTTTGAAAAAAAATCCTTGAACTTGAAACAGGATGAGCATTTGATTCCTAGTGGATTCACACATAAACCAGGCAATTTTCTTGGTATCTGCATTCATCAGAAACTGTTACTAAGCCAGATATCATAAGCAAACACACTCTAATTCCCTTTAGTGGGGTGCGATAGCCGGAGGGACCGTGGACTTTCATAACAGAATTTTTAAGCATTGCACTGTTACCTAATTCAAATGGCATTTTTAAAAAGGGAATTAAAGATGGTGACATGATTGGTCACTTATACCTAGGCCAGTGGTCAGTGGCAAGTAGTACTAAGGGAAGCTAGAGGCCTTTCTAGGTAAACTGAGGCAGTCATAGTGAAGTCCTAGGAAGACAATACAAGGGGACAAGACCTTTAGGCCAAAAGACTGAGGTAGGATCTGGAAAGTCCTCAGGGTGGTATCAGAGGCTGGGAATACTCTTGGCTTCTGGGTTTGACCAGCCATGGAAAGAGCCGAGGGCATCTGATACCTTTCAAGATAGAATAGTTCCAACCTATCTTTGTAGCCTGTGAATGTAAATGTCCTTGCTGAAACGGGGCAGATTCTTTCAGAAACTGGTTTGGGTATTTTATGCACTGCTGGGCTTTAAACATTTTGCTGCTGGAGAAAGACATGTAGGGCTCATCAAAAGCGCCTGACAAGTGTTGTCTAGCAAAGCCTCCTTCTCTGAAGGGAAAGGAAAGCCTGGAAGAAGTTCTGAATGTCAGATGCTTCAGCCCACGCTGTAAACTTCTAAGCGGGATAGGGAACCTGGTAATAAGATCCTGTCACAAAATCTGCTTAGTGGAAGTGGACTCAGCACTTTTCTTACAGCACATCTACCATGTCTTAAGAAGTGTATCCCTGGTTTCATGGTAGCGGCAACAGAACTGTTATTAAGATGGCTGATGAGTTGGCCAAAGTGTTTCTAAGGTGAAAGAATGATGGGGAACATAGTAAGCTATGGGAAGGAGAGGAGAAAAAAAAAGAAAAAAATCATCCCATGGAAGTAGGACTCTTCCTAGTTTTAACCAATTAATTAGCAACGTGGAACACACCAGAAATGGGTGATGAATTATTTGGGTAGCAGGAACAGTTATTTTCCAGCAGTTGGTAACAAAGAAAATGGCATACTCCATTTGGGTTTTACTTCTAGCTCTACCATCACTGTCTCTGTGACTCAGAGTCAAGTCTCATAACCTCTCTAGGGTACTCCATTTCTCCATATCTAAATGACAGCCTTAACTCGAAAGTCTCTTCCAGTATTAATGCTATGTGTAACCAAAAAAAGTGCAGTGAGTCATATGCGGTGGTTAATTTTATGTGTCATCTTGACAGAGTCAAGTCATGCCCAGATATTTGGTTAAACATTATTTCTGGATGTGCCTGTGTGTTTCCAGAAGAGTTTAGCATTTGGATTGGTAGACTGAGAAAGCAACTTGCCCTCTTCAAAGTGAGTGGACAACATCCAGTCAGTTGAAGGCTTGAATAGAAAACAAAGGCAGAAAGGAGAATTTGCTCTCTGCCTGACTGCTTGAAACGAGACATCAGTTTCCTCCCATCCTCAGGTGGGACTGTCTTGGGTCTCTGACCTTCAGACTTGGGTTAGAACTATACCACCAGCTCTCCTGGGTCCCCAGCTTTCAGATGACAGATTGTGGAACTTTTCAGCCTCCATAATTACATGAAACAGTACCTTATAATAAATTTCTCTCTCTCTCTCTCTCTCTCTCTCTCTCTCTCTCTCTCTCTCTCTCTTTCTCTTTCTCTCTCCCCGCCCCCCCCTCCAAAAAGTGTATACACATTTTAAGAAAGGAAAAAACTGTATTAAAATTGTAATACTCAATATACACTGATAACAACAGATGAATACAGTCGTGTGTACACATTTTTTTGGCATCCCTAGTATGTATCTCCCTGACCTGTTACTTTTGTTTCTCTGGAGAACCCTGACTAACAACACATTGTCCATTTGGGAATAAAGATATTGCTCAAGTCTAGCCTTCTTATCTCCAATTTCACTGAAAATAATTTTAGGAACGAATTATTTGCTTTATATTATCTTTGCTCCCTTCAAGTAATAATTGATTTTTTGTGCTTCAGTCCCAGGTAGGAATTAGAAACATTACATGGCCAACAGTATGCTGCATGCAGAGCTTATAAGAAAGAGATGCTTTTTGCAGCTAGTTCCTTGGTGAGAATTCAGCAGGAGGAGCTCTTTAGCTGTGCGAACAGCTGTAGAAGAGGTAGTGAGGCAGCAGGATCTATGGTACTCAAGAAAATAAAATTCTCCCAGCCGAAAGTGGCCTGCTTCATAAGAAATGGGATGGGCCCTTCCCCAACATCCTGATAGTTTCAGCATTAGTCAAAGTATCACCATGTTGTATCAGCATATAGTCAGAGGAAACCAGGAACCCACAAGTATGCCAAATCCTTCTTTAGGCCTGTTCCTTAAAGGTGGCTCGCTGCCCCTAAATGTCCCATGTGGGTGAGGTCCAGAAGGGCCAGAAAAGTTGATATTTAGCAAATATGGTTGTTTCCCCTGGCTCTCTGGGTCTCACAGCAGCCCCCACTGAGAGTGGAATGTGGAGTCACCAATGCAGGGCTGTAAAGAAGCAGGGAAGCCACATGCCTTGGCTACCAAGGAGGGGGCATCTGTCGTCAGCGAGTCTCATTTCTAGAAGACGTGCCAGCTTCTAGCGAACTCTGACAGATGCTAGTTGTCTAAGTCCGCCTCAAATCTGTGAGTGGGATCCTTCAGGGCAACCTGGGGCTTCTCGGGCTGTCACATGATTTATTATATTTTTTACTTACCTATTTATTTGTTTGATGGAGGTTACCACTGGGCTTAGAGTGGTCTTGGCCAAATGATCAGCTCTCTCATGAGGGCTCTGAACTGTTGCAGTGGGTTTGGATTTATTCCCCTCAGGAGTGTCATTAAAGGAAAACAGGGATGCGCTGGGTTTTTGAGGCCCACCTGTCTGCTATTTTCATGCGCGTTGTCTGTGGAGCTGTCTGCATTCCTCAGTGGTCCTGCTGCCTCCTCCCCATTCTTCCAGCCTGTGCTGCACTTTGGAAGTAATATGATGACTTCAGCTACATTGTGTGTGACGGTGACTTGTTTTGTTTCTCCAGGGCCATTGCACTTGAATAGGGCAAAATCCATTAACACACAAGTGATTTCAGGCAAACATCTAGGAGTACCTGAGGGGCTTTTATAGAGAGAGAGGCTCAGACTGCATTCTTTAAATCACGTGGTGTGAGGGTTCTAACACCCTATTAAACATGGCTGGTCCTGTTTTACTGAACCCAGACTATTTGTAAAATTACCTGGGAAACAGCCAATGCAAATTTGAACTTATGATTCTTAAATTTGGTGGTGGGGAGTCGATGGATCTTATTGAGAATACGTTAAGAGCTAAGGATCCTCTCCGTGGTTAAATAAATGTATGCACATATATCCACATTTACATACCATTCTAAGAGGGTCACCAGACTTCCTGGAGCTCATCTTGGGATTCCAGGGTTAGAAAAAGTCTGGTATTTGGAGTAAGGAGACATGGATTTGAGGTCCTACGGTGACCTTAGGCAAGTTCTGTGTGTTCTTGTAGACTACGTATATCAAAACCTTGGACCTCTCAGCGGGTCTCAATTAGGGACAGTGCTGGAGGCATATTTCACGTCTCACATCTGTCCAGAATATTTCTCATCTGGGGGATGTGCAAATGTTTTGAAAAATATCCCCAGCTAAGCTGATATGCTCCCAATGGGGTTGAGAACCATAAGGCAAGTAGAGCGCTAAGATTACCTCTGGCTCCTGTGTTCTATGACTATGAGTTTTGCTTCAGAAATTCTACTCCACAAAGTTGAGAGGCTACTTCGCCAAGAACTAGTAGAAGAAGACGTGTAGCACAACAGAGGAGGCCAGAAGTCTGCCTTTCCTCCTCTTACAATTCTGTCCATTGTTTCATGGAGGAAATTGGTAGGAAGGGAGCAGAACCCTTCTAGAATTCTCTTTTCCTTGAAAGCCCATGGAATTGGGAGAGGATTTATCTATTCAATCTTGAGGGGATAGAGAGTCTAATTTATCTTTATTTTTTGAAAACCTATGCACATAGCATACTATAGATGCAAAACAAATGATTTTTTTTTTGTTGTTGTTTTTTTTGTTTTTTTTTTTACGAAATAAACATGTTTTTGTTAGTTATTTTTTTAACCAAATAATGTGATGAACTCCTGCTGTCCCATTCTGGCTGAGAATCGCCAATATTGTCTAAGGTTTTATTTTACTGAAGTCATTGAAATAGATATTTATTTATTGAAATTCAAGAAATATTTACTAAGCTCTTGTTATGTGCTTGACACAGTAGAGTTTTAAAAATAATGGAGTTTTAAGAAGAGTGTTCATAGCCCTGTGCTAATACCAAAAACCATATGTAGATACTAACTACTGAGAAAAATTAGTCTGTTTATGTTTTTCCTCCCCATTCCAGAAAGGAGGACGTAGATCTCTATAAAATAGAACACATTTAAAAAAAATATCCTTTATTACTCCCTGGTTTGGACCACCTGGTGACTGCTCTTGTGGCTTTGTGTTGAAGGAACCAGACAAATACATGTGCTTTAGGTTGAGAAAGCAGCCCATCTGGGTCTCCCTCAGAAAGGATGTGTGGTATAGCTGAGTCAGTTTCACCGAGAGCTTTATCTCTCTGTTCACCATTGCATGAAATAATTCTATAATATAGAGTTCCAGATGCTTAAAGAGGGAAATAACCATAGACACCAAAGGCATCAATAGAATAGATACAATTGATGAGATTACATATTGCTCTAGTTCAAAGTTAGTTTCATTCAGAAGATTAAATTGCTTCAAATACCGGAATGATCCCTTAGAAACTTCATAACTGACTGCATATAATAAAGGACTACTTTTCCCATATGATAATAGTTGTATTTTGGATTTAAATCCTCCTAGTGTGAATAATAATAATAATAAAAATTCCACTATTGGATATTCTCTATGCGATGTGCTCTGCATTAGGCATTTTAATATTGACTTATATTACTTGACATATATTGAACATTTGCTGTTTTAGGTGATCAAGTAATCAGCCTTATTATCTTGGAACGATTATTGTCATTTTCCTCCTTTTATAGTTGAGAGAATTTACGCTTAGAGCGATTAAGTGACATATGAGAGGTCGCTCAGCTGATAAATAGTTGAAAGCTGGGATTCTAATAGAGGTTCTCTAATCCTATTTCTAATTCAATCCTCACAGCAATCCTATAGAGTAGTTATGGACATTTCCATTTTATAGATAAGGAAACGGAATTGGAGAGGTGAATTAGTCTGATAACGTCCTAGAACTAGTAAATGGCAGAGCCAGGCGTGGAATCAGATTAGTATGACTCATAAACCAGTGTCTGTTTCAACACACCACAGTGAGTAGCCGTGGACTTAAAACATGTTACAATATCAAAAGGGAGGTACTTACTATCTCAACTTTCAAAATAATAGACCTTTATGTTGGTTTTACTTAATAACTTTCTTTCCTTGGCTGTTCATTCTCAGAGGAAAATACTTGGTACCTGGAGAATTTCTAGAAAAATGTATGACATT
Organism: Rhinolophus sinicus; assembly: GCF_036562045.2. Lineage (NCBI taxonomy): Eukaryota > Metazoa > Chordata > Mammalia > Chiroptera > Rhinolophidae > Rhinolophus > Rhinolophus sinicus. The sequence continues at coordinate 26,258,878 of NC_133751.1, forward strand.
TTTCTTACTATTTATAATGATTCATTTTATTCCTTTCTTTGTTGGTTTTTTTTTGAATACAGTAATACTTAAATAAAGTATTCTGCAATAGAATTCTTTTTAGTACAATCCAGTATGGACTTTTTGGACACCTACCATTTGCAAGGCTCTGAGTTGGCCACAATGATGATGACAGAGATGAATAAAACATCATTGATTGTGGGGGACAAGGCAGAATCCTAAACACCACACAGGAGAACAAATAAGCAAATAAACAATAACAGAGTGTTATACAGGTCCTAAGGAAATGGAAGAGAATATGTCACATGGAGAAGTTGGAAGCAGAGATGGACCTTGAAGGATGGTGTGCCAGTTTGCTAGGGCGGCACAACAAAGTACCAACAACAGAAAATAACAACAAAAATTTATTTTCTCACAGTTCTGGAGTCTATAAGTCCATGATCGAAGTGTTGGCGGTTTTGGTTTCTTCTAAGGCCTCTCTTCTTGGGTTTCAATAGTCACTTTCTTTTTGTGTCCTTACATAGTCATCACTCAGTGTGGGTCATAATCTCCTCTTCTTAGAAGGAGATTAATAATATTGGATTAGGGACCACCCAAATGGCCTAATTTTACCTTAATTACTTCTTTAAAGACCTCATCTCCAAATACAGTCACATCTGAGGTACTTGTGTTAAGACTTTAACATACAAATTTTGTGAAGACACAATTCGTCCTATAACAGATGGGTAAACTATCTGTTTAGAAGGAGAGTCAGAGAGACAAGTTTAGATGGGAAAAATACGCAGTATGTTTGGGGGAGTAATTTAGTAATCTCACTTGATGATTCTACTTAGGGGGATCCAAAAGGTCAGGGCAGGGAGTTGGTGCTTATTTGGTGTGCAATGGGGAGCCATTGAAAGTCTCTAGCAATGAAGTGATTTGGTAAAGCTCTACTTGGGGACTATCAGTCAACAGTAATGTGTTGGGTTGGCTAGACAGAATAGAGATGGGAAGCAAGGAGTTCGTCTAAGAAGTTCAGTCAGGAAGAGATAAGAGTATGAATGAGGAAACGAGTCAAGATTGTGGGTACATAAAGAACAACTGAATGAGAGAAATACCATGGAGGTTTAACTCACTGAACATGGTGCCTAGTTAACTTTGGGGGGAGAAATGGAAGGAAGGCTCAAAGATGGCTCCAAGCAAGGATTAATGAGTCAAAGAATGGTCTTGTCATTAACTGAAAGAGGAAAGACAGGGTTTATGTGTATGTGTGTGTGTATGTGTGTGTGTGTGTGTGTGTGTGTGTGTGTGTGCGCGCGTGTGTGTGTATGCTTTGGGGGGGTTTGGAGAGAGGAGATTCTATTTGAGAGTGAAGATGTTAAATTCAATTTAGGACGTATAAAGTTTGATGTTCAATAAAAAGGAATTTGAAAAGATGGATCTAAAATTTAGGAGACTATTTTGAGTAAATAAAAGATTATTAAATTAGGTGAAAGTTTTATTAGGAAAGAGATTGGGGAGATATACACTAAAACATTAATAGTGATTGTATTGGGGGGGTGGAATTAATGTTAATTTGTATTCCTTCTTTTCACCTTTTTGGTATTTTTCAGAATGTTTACCATGAGCAATATTATTAATTTCGTAAGTATACTATTGTGAGGTAGGCTCTCCATGATTTTTAAGGCCCATACAAGATGGATTTAAGCTTCCTATTCTATCATTCATGGTAAGTCCAATACTCTCCACAAGGTATTCTCCACTCACCTAAGAATCTAGGAGCTTCTTATTAAATTAGTTTAGTGGTAGATTGTCTAACATCTCACAGGACTACCCCTATTCTGTACCTCATTTACCCAGATATTGAATCAGTATTTTCCTTATTTTGAGGGTTCATTAAAACAAGCTCACATAAGTCCTTTGTTGAGAGCAGAATTTATTGACTATCAGAGGAGATTGGGGGCTTTACATTTCAGATATGCAAATAACATTGATGTAGGGACATCTCTCTTTTGAAAGTGTCCCTCAGCCATTTCTGCCAACTCAGCCTAAGTTCATACCACTCATCTCTACTCCTCTAGGGAACACTTCTCCTCCACCCTTGTCCCTGAAATTCCTCCCATTTTCTTAAGATAATCAGTTTAGTCCTTCTTATATTCTGGCCCCTCTTTCCAGACTTTGCCCAGAATCTCGTCTTTTTTTTTTTACCCAAGTGGCCCAATAAAGTCTCTTCCTAAGACAGCTTCATCCTTAAGAAGATTTTGAGTTTCAGGCTTTAACATGATTTTTGTTTCACTCTGCAGTAATTTAGTTAAAGAATACTTTGAAGGTAACTAAGTATTGGGAGTCATGAGTGAGATGAGACCACCTGAGAAGTGTACACAAGGCTAAAAGAAATGAGGCCGACGAATGCCTACAGTGAGGGGTGGAGAGGGGCAGGGGTAGAGAACTCAGGAGGAGTTAGGAAAGGGCAGCACCAAATTAGGGAGATGAGAGCTTTAAGAAGGGGTAGAAGTTAAATCTCAAGGGATAGAGTTGCAGAGGATGAAGATGGAGACAAAGTCTTTGGGGCCACTGGATTCAGGATGGTGATGCTATTAGACCCAGTATCCCTGTTGGGATTGTTACACCCAACAATCACTGCCTTTATGAATAGGGACACTCCAGAACTCCCGAACTAACCATTGAAAACAGTTGCAGTGTGTTGATTTGTGTGCACCGCCAGAGAACCCCTTAGCATTGAACTTCACTTGGCTGAGCTTGTGCCCTGCTGGTCCAGGGGCCTCACCTGGTCACCAGTCTGGCTTTGTACCCTTCCTGCGTCACTGCTGATTGCCCTGCACAGCCTCAGACACCAGTTCCTCTTACCTTAATTCTGTTTGCCTGGACGTGGGTATTTGTAGTAGAGAACCCGGGTTCCTGACTTTGCCATCTCCTGACTGTGACCTCAAGCAATCATTTTACCTCCCAGACTCAGTTTCCATATCTGTTAAGTGGTAATGAACATCATAGACATGCCACCTGCACTTTTTCAGGGTTCTTATGAGGTTGAAATGAGAAAAAGTATAGGTGTAAATGCTCTATAAAATGCTATTGACCCAGACTTCCTGGGTTTGGCCACCATTTCTGCCCATTACTAAATATGTGACTTTGAGTAAGTTACTTAACTTTGTGCTGAATTTGACACATGAAGGAACTGAGAGGTTCCTTCATGTGTAAAAGAGGGATAATAATTATGCTTACTTCATGGGATTGTTGTGCACTTTAAAAACTTTAGTATATGTAACAAACATAGAACAAATCATAGCACTTAGTAAATGCTATATGTTAGCTATTCTACAAGTGGAAATGTATTTATTTATATGTAGCATGTCTTGTCCTCCAGAGAAATCAAGTCAGTCGAAAGTTTATATAACACAGAGAGATGACTTATATTATAAGCAGGTGAGAAAGATGGTTGTTTCTTCTGCTCTCATGCTCCTGCCTCCTCTTTACAACCACCTCCTATTCTGACTTTGTTTCCTGCCAGTTTGATTCTTCCCCTGCCAGGCCCCGTTGGGATCAGTTTGATGCAGTTTCAAGTGCCTCTTCTACGCAGAGAGAAACTTATATTCTGTCTAGCTCTGCTCTGGTCCCAAGTGTGGTTCATGAGGACGTGGAGAGAGAGATGTTATAGAGCTGCAGGGTGTTTGGAGGCCAAAGAGAAGTTGCCAGTGGAGAAGGAGAGATGGAAGATGCTGGCAGGAGGTGGTGATTGATGGAGTGAGTACCTGGAGGGGGCAGGAGGGAGTGGGTTCAAGAACACAGGTCTCTGAGAACAAAGTTGGCGGGATCTTTTACACAGTCTTCATCAATCAAGTGAAATAAAGCTGTCTACCTTTGCAGGCTGGCGTGACCACAGCATCTCTCAGGGCAGCTCCTCTTTGCCTCCACCTGAAGGTTGTAAGATCAGCTCAAAGCAAAACCAGGAAGTCTGTCGAATTGTCTTTGCTCCCCCCAGTTCACTTCTCCTCTCTCCTTTCCTGTACTGGTCAGGCCATCTTCCCTCATGTCACCTGCCCCGATGTCCCCTGCGCTCACGCCTGATGCACCAGCCTCCATATGCATGGGGTAGGCGCTCTCATGCACAGTATTTAATATTCACCGTGCCCGTATCTCTATTCTTACAGGAGGAAACAAAAATCCCCAAAACCCAGGGAGTGTGAGGGTAAAGCTCAAGGTCACACAGACAGAAAGTGGCAGGGATGTGATGGAGTCCCCGGACTCCTGACTACAGACCTGGAGGTCTTCCTGCCCTCCCTGATGAGTCCCCACCAGTTATCTTCAGTGACCTTCGCTGACACTCCACCCACTTTGGCAAGCCTTTCCCATGGGTCATGTGACTTTCTCAGTCCTCAGAGCTGAGTGCCTTCTGCTGTCCTAGGCTCTGAGATGCTTTATCCCCCTCACGGCCACCTGTCCCACCAGCACGGTAGGCCCATGCTCCTACCACCTACACAGCTACCCTCCCACCTCACCATCTCTGATTATCAACAACATCCTGGGCTTCTCTTTCTCCCTTAGGCAGCCAAGCACACAACACCCATTTCCACAACCTCTAGGCTGATAACCTTCTCAATTTCCCTGTCCTTGCAAATCTCAAGTTCTAAATTCCAAGCCGTGGACATATCTAAATACTCGTGTTTTTTTTGTATCCACACATTGTAGCAACTGAGCATCATGGGTTAAAAAAAAATCTGTCATCTTGCCAGTCAGTGGGCATCCATTTCCAATGAGCAGCCTCAGTGGGCGCCTCATTACTACCTGGCGGTCTTTTTCCTTGATGCTGCCAGGTTGATGCCACTTGCTGCTTCCATGTTTCAGCCCACTTTCTTACGCCCAGTTCCCTGACTCCTACTCAATGATTCTGCCTCTTTCTCTGTAAAGAACTTAGCGTGTCCCTCAGTATCCCCCTTAAAATTTCGCCTTTTAATCTACCACATTATCTGTATCACTTCCTGTCCTACTTCTCTCCCTCCCCCACCCTCAGAGCGTCATCCGGCTCTCCTCCTGCTCCTGTCAACATCCCTCTCCCAGGCCAAGCTGTGGACCACATCCCTCCAGAGCCTGACACCATCTGTTATCTCCTTTTTCCCACGTTCCTTTCCTCTGACTATGCCTCCTCAGAATACAAACCTGTCCAACTCTGTCCCCTTTTAAAAACCAAACCCAACACGCTTCCTTCTGCACTCTACTCCTAGCTGCTGCCCTGTCTCATTTCTACCTGCCTACTTGCTTATATACCGTTTCATTTCCATTCATCCTCTCACCAGCTTGCACTCTAGCTTCCAGCCTCCATCACTCGGGAACACTGCCCTTGACAAGGTGAGGTGTGCCTTCTCTAACAGCCAAAGGAGAGGTTTCAAGCCTTGTTGTTCTTGGCCTTTGAGCTCTCCCTCCCGTGTGTACACCTCTCTTGTCTTTTAGGATATTGCTTTCCTAGCGCATCTCAGTATCTTTGACTCCCTCTTTGTACAATTGAGAAATGCCCTTTACAATCTGGTTATAATTTTTAAATAGTTTTTGGTATATTCTTTCAGATTTTTCCCTATGCTTCTGCTAACTTACATAAACATTTTAAAAATTTGCATTCATGGGATAATATGCTTCACACTGTTCTGAAACTTTCTTTTTAAAAAAGTATTCAACAATGTATGTTCAAAAATGTAAAAAGACACTTTAATGATGTCTCGGTTATAATTACCATTTTGCGTTTTTCTCCTCTATGATACCACGAGGCCCAAACTATTTTCCTGGACGTGGACTTAGTTTATTATTTTTCTAGTGATTTGGGAGAATATCAGACAGACAGTTGTGACCCACTTCCCTTCAGAGAAATCCTTGCCCCCTAGGGGAGGATGCTTTCTTGTGCACATTAGGAACCGGCCAAGCTTTGGCGGGTAGAGGCCTCTGCCAGGTGTCGCTGAGTTGGCTGAGTCAGACCCTTGGCTCTGGACTTTGCCTTGCCCCAGGACGGGTCCCTCTAACCCCAAATCCCAGGATACACTTCTCTTGCTCTCCCACAGTATTGGTGTGACCTCTGTCCATGTTGAATGAGCATCTTGTTCCTTTATCTGACAGAGTCTCAGCCTCAGCTTCTGACTGGGAACTGTGGCCTTGTAATACTGCTGGGGTACGAGTGGAACCATTGGAGCTCAGTTGATGGGATCATGGGGCTAAGAAGTAAGAGCTATCTGAGTTCCTGTGTAGTCCAGCTAACCTGTTCCATGATGAGAGCGACCCCCCTAAATCCAAGCAGTCATCTCAGAGATGCAAGCTTTCCTTTATGCCAGAGAGAGAATGTGTAAATAAGCAGTGATCCATCGGCACTGCTAGAGGAAGCAGATGGTGGGTCAGGAGCAAAGGGTTCCCCTCCAAAGGACAGAACACCGTTGTTTTGGTTGGTATGTGCTTTGCCATATCACCAAACCCAGTATTTTATTAGGCGAGTGTTGGGGTATGAGGATGCTGAGGCTGGTGCTCGTGTATTCAGAAATTGTGAAAAACTTCTTTCTTCTTCTAATCTGTTGCATTTCCTTTTCTCTATCTTCCTACCATTTGAATTTCTAGCGTACCCATAAAACAAAGGTGTGGCTAAATGGATGCGATCATTAAATTCAGAAAAAGAAAGGCTTGTTGTTTCTAGTGGTTGTTAGTTAAAAATGCACAATGGCACATGCTTTATACTCTTTTAGGGACAGGTTGGGATACATCTGTCTCCAAAATGTACAGACAGTATAGGACCCTGAGTGGACTAACAGACATATGCTAAGGTCACTTTGTTGGGATGGGGGGTAGGGGAGCCCTGTCATGTTCCTTCACAAAATAAATCACCAATCAAATATCTTCCTCAGTCTGATAACAATGCTGGATTGAAGGAGTCTTTTGCTAGACATAGGGTTTGACCGAATATTAAACCAAAAGGAATTATTTAAACAATTAATGTGTGACCGGTTGGCTCAGTTGGTTAGAGCGCAAACTTTCAACAAGGTTGCCGGTTCAATTCCCGCATGGGATGGTGGGCTGTGCTCCCCACAACTAGATTGAAAGACAACGACTTGGAGCTAATGGGCCCTGGAGAAATGCACTGTTCCTCAATATTCCCCAATAAAAACAAAATTAAGAAAAAAACCAATAATTTAAAAATGTTATGTATTTCAGGAAAATCCGTACAAATATGAGTATACTGAAGAAGTTCAACTACAATTAGTATTTGAGTTGTGTTGACTCATTAAAGAAAAGCTTAGTCCTGGGGCGGTCCACGAAGTTGACAGCTTCACCTTCTCTGCTTGACTGTTGCTGGTTCTCCTGGGCCATTTCTAGAGTATTTGAAAGTCCCTCTTCCTCCTGCCTCCTCCCCTGGGGCCCATCCTTCCCTGATATAGCTGCAGACTACTTCCAACTGCCACCCTGTCTCTTCTTCACTAGAACCCATAGATTATGTTGTTTTCTTTCTGTGTTAAACCTAAAAAGCTTAGCTCTATATATAATATTATTCTTTATTTATAGAAATTGATGCGTTCCTCATGGCACACAAAAAACATAAGCTTCAAAAAGTAGAAAAAGAACCAATTTTGTCCATTTCTAAATATAGTCAATTACTTATAAAATGCAAACACAAGTTACAGAGAGTAAATAGCTGTTATTTCTTGAAAAACTGGGTGTCTGCCAGCTTGTTGTTGAGACTTAGGGCAGACCGTTAATGCCCCACCCCCATCCCTAGCCAAGTCTGCTTTATCATCTGCAAAATGGGACAATAACACCGGCCCTACTGATACCAGAGGGTTGGGTAGCACCGCACAAGGCGATGCCTAGGAAGTAGGAAAGCACGTCAAAAAGGGTTTTTAATCATTAAAACACATGTAGAAAGGTGATATAAAGGCATGCCTCCTCAAACATGCAGGAGCAGAGGCTCATAACTTGTAGATTTCTGCGCTTGCTAGAGATTTGAAGAAGAGATGGATTCACTTGTAGAAATAAATACCAACTGGGAAGATGGCCGAGGAGGCGCCTCAGCGCCTCAGATCAAGAACATGCAGAAAAGCCCTCACGACAACAGCCGGTCAAGTGAGGCTGTGCCCTGTCCCACGGCAGCCTTGTAGGACTTCCGTGGTTTCCAAATGTCAGCACCTTCTGATTTTGTGATCTATCGTCAGGGAACCTAGTCCTTCAATCCTTGCAGAGAAACTGAACTTCCATCTCAGGCTCAGTTTGCTTTACAGACCAGTGGTCCTCTTCCTGCACTGGGGCTTGAGTTTCATTTGAAAATTATTGCATAGAAATGCTTCCTTGGATGGAGCATGATTAGATGCTCTCTCTTCTTTGGTTCTTCAAACTGGCTGCTCCTATCAGGAAAACCTATATGTAAACCCCTGTTTCATATGAATCCAATTTAGAGACATATAACACAATGATAATAAGTGGAAAAAGTTCTCAGTCGGGTTTACAAAATGTGCCCAGACTCTTATCATTATTGTGGTTTAAGGGATATGATTAAAAAACGACTTTTAAAAAACGTATTTGTCCCACAGATATAAACCTAATGAAGAACTACTAGCTTTGGCCACATTTTTTGCATTTTTTGTTCCTCCTGATTTGCATGTGTTTCCCCTGCCTCCTCTAATGCTGTCTCCATGAACAAAGAGAGCCAAAGTCATTTTCCCAGGTACTGGGGAAGGTCAGCTCCCCAGCCAGGCACTGAATTTGTTGTGAAGGAAAAACATTCTGACTTTACACATGTCTTCATCTATAGCAGGCTAATACCTGAAGTTTTACAGTTACAGCTTCATTCTTTTGGAATTTCCCTCATGTCTCCCTTCTTTATCCCCAAACAACCATTGATCCACTTTCTGTCACTTTAGTTTGAAATTTCTAAAACTTTATGTAAATAGAATCATACTGTGTATACTCTATTTTTTTGGTCTGGCTTCTTTGACTCAGCAAAATTATTTTGAGATTCATCTATGTTGTTGTGTGTAACACAAGTTTATTCTTTTTATTGCTGAATAGTGCTCCTTTGCATGGATATATTGCAATTTGTTTATATGGTCATGTTTTGATGGGTATTTGGATAATTTCAAGTCATCATTAGAATTCTTATATAAGGATTTGAGGATTTTCTAGAAATCTTCCTGTTATTAATTTCTAATTTAATTCAAGTGGAATTAAAGAGCATATATTATATGATTTGAATTTCTGAAACTACTGGAATTTTTTGAAATTATTTTTTAAAAATTAAAAAAAAATTTTCAAGTACAGTTGACATACAATATTATATTAGTTTTAGGTGTACACCATAGTGATTAGACATTTATATAACTTACAAAGTCTTCACCCCTGTAAGTCTAGTACCCATCTGACACCATACATAGTTATTACAATGTCATCGACTACATTCCCTATGCTGTACTTTTCATCCCCATGACTACTTCCTAACTACCAATTTGTACTTCTTAATCCCTTCACCTTTTTCACCCATTCTCCCACCCCCTTCCCTTCTGGCAACCATCAAAATGTTCTCTGTATGAGTTTGTTTCTGTTTTGTTTGTTCACTTATTTTGTTTTTTAGGTTCCACATGTAAGTACAATCGTATGGTATTTGTTTTTCTCTGCCTGACTTATTTCACTTAGCATACTACCCTCTAGGTCCAGCCATGTTGTCACAAATGGTAAGATTTCATTCTTTTTTATGGCTGAGTGATATTCCATTATATACATATATGTATCACCTCTTCTCTATCCATTCATCTATTGATGGACACGTAGGTTGCTTCCATATCTTGGCTAGTGTAAATCACACTGCAATGAACATAGGGGTGCGTATGTCTTTTCTAATTAGTGTTTTGGATTTCTTCAGATAAATACCGAGGAGTGGAATTGCTGGGTGATATGGTAGTTCTACTTTTAACTTTTTGAGGAAACTCCACACTGTTTTGGATAGTGACTATACCGATTTACAATCTGTTGGGGCTATTTCTTATAGTCCAGAATATGATCTTTATTGGTAAATTCTTCCTAAAACACTTGAAAAGAATGTGCGTTCCGCTTTTCTTAGGTAGAATTTTCTGTAAATGTCAAGTATGACAAGTTGGTCATTAATGTTACTCAAGTCTATATCATAACAAATTTTCTATCTCTTTGTTTCGTCAATTATAAAAGAGAGGTATTAAATTCTCCAACAGCAATTGTGGATTTTTCTATTTTTCTTTATAAGTCTATCTGTTTTTGCTTCATGCATTTTTAAGCTTTGTTTTATAAATATTTAGGTATTTTATGTCTTATGATGAATTGATCCATTGTTCAATATGAAATGAGCTTCTACGAACTGAGTAATATTTTTTGATTTGAAATCTATTTTGCCTCATATTAATATAGCCAGTCCAGCTGTCTGTAGCATTATGATAGTATATCTTTTTCAATTCTTTTAGTTGTGACTTATTTGTATCTTTAAAGTTTAACTAAATATCTTGTAGGCAGCACACAATTGAGATCTTGCTTTTTAGTCCAATTTGACAATCCCTGCACTTTTAAGTTGGGTTCTTTAAACCAAATTGCATTTAATGTGATTACTCATATGGTTGGATTTAAATGTATCATCGCTGTATTTATTTTCTATGTGTCTCATCTGTTCTATGTTCCTTTTTACTTCTTTTTGGATTGAGCATCTTTTATTATTCCAATTTTTCTCCTTTTTCAGTTTATTAGCTATAACTCTTTGCTATTTTAGTGGTGGCTTCAGGGTTTTTAGTATATATATATACCACTTCACATATAGTGCAAGCACCTTACAAAGTATGCTTATTCCTCACTTCCCAGCCTTTGTACACTTGTTCTCAGACACTTTACTTCTACATATATTATAAAACTCGTAATACATTGCTATTATTTTTATTTTAACCAGTTAATTATCTTTAAAACTAAGAAAAAAATCTGTATATTTACCTATAAACTACGTATGTAGTTGTTTCTGATGCTTGTTATTCCTTTGTGTGGAGCTAGGTTTCCTTTGCTATTGTTTATATGCTGAAAGACTTTCTTTACCTTTCCGGGGTCTGGAAGAAGCTGGAGTTGGGTATTTTTCTTCCTCCAGGTCAGTTATGCTCTAATAAAACCCCAAGTAGGTTAGTCTCTGGTAAAATAGTTACTTTTGAGGGCAGACCTCCTTGAACAAAATGCTCTGGCATATTTCACAATGGTTACTTCTCTCTTCCCCTGACTGGAGGGGATTTTTCTCTGATTCCACTGTGAGAGTTGTGGAGAGCTCCTGGAGGTAAAACTAACAAAAATATGGATGCACTCATAACAGTGGCCTCTTCCCCTGAGTTTTAAATTCTCAGAGTTGTCCACATTGAGCCTCCAGCATTTTATTAATTACAATTTAGGTTTTCCTCCCCCAGCACTGGTTCCCATGGAGGTTTCTATTCTTGGGGTTGTGCTCCAATAAGATGTGATTCTCTGTATAACCTGTCTGTTGCTCCAAATTTGGGGCAGCAGTTTGCCCTGTGACCTCCATTCTCTGAGGCAGCTACGAGGAGTTGTCGATGTTCAGTTGTTCAGCGTTTTACTTCTTGTTAGGATGGAGTGATGACTTCCATGCCGCAGCAGAAACTGGAACTCCTAGCTTGCTTTCTCACTTATTAATTCTCATAGCAATTGTATCACCTGAAAAGTGTTATAATTTTGTCTCCTCCTTTCCAATATTCTTTTTTCCTGGTCATGCTACCTCAGGTAGGACTTTCAGAATAATAATAAATAACAGTGTTAGTGAAGATTATCTTTATCTTACTGTTTGTTTCATGGAGATATCTTTAGTATTTAAGTCTTTTTTACAATGTAAATAATTTTTTGGCATAGATAGTGTTTATATATTATGTATGTTGCTATTTATATATTGTTATTTATGTATTTATAAAGTAGAAATAACGATATACGGCAGTGCCAAAAAATGTATACATATGACTTGTATTCATCTTTTGTTATTGGTATATATTGAGTATTACAATTTTAATACAGTTTTTTTCTTTCTTAAAATGAGTATACATTTTTTGGGCACCCTCTGTATATACATATGTGTATATAAGTTTCTTCAAAACTTAGAAATGAATGTTGAATTCTGAAAAACCTTTCTGAAGAACTAATAACACGTTTTACTTATTGTATTTATATATATTATGAATTACAATAATAGATTGTCAAAATTTGGACCGAATTTGTGGCCAATGATATATTCTTAATTTCAGCAATTTTAGTTTTTATCTGAAAGTACTTTTTTCTAATTAGGAGTCTTTTTAGTAACTACAATGCCTTTTAAAATCTTACTGAAATTATACATGAAAGATTTTTCAAGTTTATGCTCTGTCTTTTAAGTATGTCTCTTCCATAGCAAAACATTTGCTTTGATTCTTCAGATCCTCTTCTTTTAAACCTCTGTGGTTCCTCATATATTTAGTAATTGATTTCTTCTCAGGGGACTCTTTTTTCACTCACTGCTGGGATTGCAGATAGGTCCAAACTGAGCTTATGTGGGTCTTTCTCCAATATGCCAGGTCTGGGCAAATGGTGAAAGGAAGAATTTACAGCAGAAACCAAGATGTCAGTGGCACAGCCACTGTTGTTGGGTTCAACTATAAAGTCCAAACAAGTTTATTTTTTATGATTATTGTTGCATTCATTAGTTCGCGGAGCATCGTCCTCTTTCCCACCTTCACATTTACTGTATCATTAGGAACCACCTACTCCCAGGTAGTGCAGGACTGAAATTTGCCCTCCTAATGACAGCTGCATGGCCTTTCCTTTTTCCTAGCACCCGCCACTGTAGAAGTTTGGCTCAGGATTCCACCCATTTACTTTCCAGGTGGGCAGTTGCTTTTTAATTCATGACTTGGGGTTTGGTAAATTCTTTTTGAAATCTGCCCTTGCATGTGTTGTATCTTACAGATATTCTCAAAGTAACTGGCATAAGGAAAACACACTCCCCTCTGTCTAGAATTGACATAAATTCTCTACTCTTACCCATTTAGTAGAAATGAGGGCATGCTAGATTGATAACCTTGAAACACATGTCAATTGATTTTTTTATGTTTTTCAACTGTGATAGACAGACAAAAGAGAAAACATTTCAGTGAAATAACCAGTAGGTACAAACCAAATTACATGTTTCTTATATGCCCAGGCAATTGATAATGACACATTTAATGATTTTTGTAAATCACCTGAAAAGATAATTAAAAAAAAAAGACTTTTTGCTCTTCTCTTTGCCAACTCTGGGGTAGAGAAGGGATTCATAGAAAGAACATTTTCAAAGAAGACAAAATTCTAAGGCTGATTTCTTGAGCTTAATTTTTGTAGATTGAGTTATATTAAGCTTATATTTGCATTCATTATTCAATTACTCAGATAATTTAAAGAAATTTTTAAAATTGACCTTGGTATGAATTTTTGGTTATTTTCATTTTAGCCAAGGTATTTTGTGGATTGAATTTCACCTGCAATTATTCCACTTCTCCACTTTGCTTTGCCTGTGTAGATTAAGACACTGAAATCTTCAACTGTAATAGACGTCGATGGTGTTAAGAAATATAAAAATGAATTCACATGAAATATATGGGAGTTAATAATAAGAACACTTGGAATGGGATAAAACATCCTGTCAGTACCCAGGTAAACTCAGAGTCATCCGCATTTTCTTTCCCCTTATTCATTTGTTGTCAAGTCCAATTGATCATCAAGTCCAATTGATTGTAACACCTGCCTTCGTCTCCAACTACCCTCTCTTTCCTCTTCCCTTAGATACCATCTCTTGCTTCTCAATTTAATGGCCCCTGAACAGCTCTCTTAACTTTTAGACTTGGCTCCCCTCGAATATAGCCTATATCCCACCCCGTATACAGCTTGTACTACATTGTCTTTCTAACATATGGATCTGCCCTGTCATTTCCCTGGCTAAATGCTTAATGCCTATGAGGATAAGTCCCAGAATCCTTACCATCACATAAAGTGGTTCCAAACATCTTTCCAGCTGGAACTGTCCCCAGGCCCTGTGATCCAGCCACATTGAATGTCCCATTGCTCCTACTACACACCATAATCTTTCATGCCTCGGTGCATTTGCACATGCTGTTTTATTTCCAGTTTCACTTTTCCTGTTCAGTGCATTACCCCATACCGTATTACCCTATTCCTCCTTCAAGAATCAGGTAAAATGTCACCCAGCCCATTGGGGGAGTTTGTTATTCCCTTTTTAACTTCTGGAACATTTTTGCATGTGTCTTCATTTTGTGATGGTTGCTTCCCTGGCATTCATTCCCCCTTTCTTTTGCCAACAGCCCTCAGATTGTCCCTTGGGGATCTGTCCTTCCTCCATTGCCAGGATGTTGGGGTTGGATTGGCTCTAGACTCAACCGAAATGATGGGCTGTCATTGACCTGTGTTAGAGTATCTCATTTTCCTGGCTCCGGTGATTGGGTCAAAGGTGGTTTAAGCTTGTCCATTCAGAGTGAACGCAGAACTCTACTGTGTTTGTGACACACAGGTATTGCTTCTCTTCTGGGTTTGGTGGTGTGAAAGTATGAGGCTTGGACTCCTCTAACCATTCCCCACCACAAAGAGAACCTTCCTGAAGATCTAAACAAGCACTATGAAGAGTAAGCTGAACTACCCTTTGTGAGCCAAAACCAGACAAAAGCTACCTACCTCCAGCCATCTTTTTTGATTAAACCAAGATAAGTTAGGTTTGTTTACATTTATCTTTGCATCTCAATGTATTACAGGGAACTTGGGGCATAATAGTTTCTCAATAAATGTTTGTGAAAAGATAGAAAGGAAGGAGAATTGTAGTTTTACCTAAATTCTTTCTGCTTGGCTGTGTGAATAGCAAAGCTATGCTCTGATATTTTTAGATGTCAATCCTTTTATGTCTTATTTCTTGGCAAAAGGGTAGAAAAAAGTGTAATAAAAACAAAGGACACACACAAGGAAAATCTTCAAGAATTTTTGTTGTTCATTGAATTCTCAAGGAGCATATTAAAAGAAGCTTGTAGGACCTGACATGTCTCTAGAAGGGACTGGGAATTAAGAAGTTTAAACAATAAATTTATAAATGTTTTAAGTGATAGAAAATATTAAATTTTATTTTTTTAAATAAAGCTTCTCTTTTGTATCAGTTATCTTCTGTTTGATTCTTCAGATCCACTCTCTCCACTTTTCCAACCTGCTCTCTGCCTCAGGAGGTGACCTTCATGGCTTACTGGGGAGCCCTTACCATCTGGTTTGACCAATGGGAAGCCCCAGCAACGCAGGAGGAAAGTGAGGTTGGGGTATTGACTCTTTTCTTGTTCTTAGGCTGACAGTAGCCCATGACCAAAGATTGTAAGTCCTTAGCAGTGAACTCATGACAGCCTTCTCTACATGACTCTCTCCAACTCGATTCTGGCAGCCACTCCCTTCTCTCTGCTGCTGCTCACGCTGGCTTACTACAGCGTCCCTTAGGATTCTTCTACACCTGCGCAAATACACCTAGTTTGAATTGACTAATTTGAGAGTGCCATCTGTTTTCTGTTGGGACCTCAAGTGATACATATTTATTTCAGAAATTAAAAAAAAAAATTAAACATGGACAATATAAACCTAATGCATTTTGATGCTGCCACGTGAAACACTATCTTTTAAGACTAGAAAAATAGAGCCCGTGTCAGCTGAGCCAATGTGAAAATGACTGAAAAGACAAACCATGGAAGGAAAATGCTTGGAGGGCCCTCTTAGTTTTATTCAAGCAAGTCTTCCCATCCCACAACCCCAGGCTAACTTTAGGAAAGTTTGACAATCCGAACCATGTCTACTTAGTAGGAAGAGAACGAGAACAAATCAAGCAACTTTATTTGGGTGAAAGGAGGTTAAAACTGATAAAGAAACGCCAAAACTTGTTGGCTTCTTTTGGCCTTGAAAATTGCTCCTTTAGTTCCAAGTTTCTAAAAGAACACAGATCAAGAGTTGTACATCCAAGCGAAGAGGGATAGTGAACCTTGCTGTGGAGGTTTCGTTTCGGTTAGAATATATAGTGGCCTCTAAGATTTGTATCTAATACCAGTTGACACAACATCCAGTTTCCTTAGACCCGACTTCCTGAATCCTTGCCTAGTTCTTTGTCAAGCCTGGGAGTGTCCACTTCTGGCCCCCAAGCTTGGGAAGTGGGTTGAGCATCATGATTTCCCATTCCTCAGGGCTGCCTCTGGTCCTAGTTGACCTTTGTAATAGTTCTGCTCTCTGCGCAGTGCTGCGAACTCCTCTCTTTTTCCGCAGCTTTGCTTCTCCTCCTGTGAACGGGGCTGTGCCTCTCGCAGCTTGGCTGTCTCTGAAATGCAGCTGTAGCAGTGTGGAGTTAAAAATATCAACATCTTGAGAGACTACGAGTGGGGCGGGTGTGGGGAGCAGAAAGCACGTTCATTAAGAGCTTTTAAATTTCCGAATGCCCCTTCTGCGTCCTTAACATGCTTGGTTAAGAACATCCCTGACAGCTCAGAGAGGGAGGAGGTGTTCCTGTGTTGTACTCGGAGTGTGTTATTGGTCTTTATGTTCAGAAGGAGGGCAAGAAGCTTTGCCCATGCTGCTGATGAGCTGAATCCCATGCTGTGAGCAAACAGAACTAAATGTTAATTCTGCGTGAGTCAGCTGTCCGAGGAGCCTGCGCCCTAACCACCTGCCCCGTGACCACAATGGGCACTAATTAGCTAGCACTCTTACTGTTTAGGGACGTGCTATACGTGTATATGCAAGGCAAGCCAAAGGTTCTATAGTGAAACCTGACTATTTATATCAACTGGAAGTGACAACTAGTAAGTCTTAACAAGAAATATCCGCTCTGGCACACTTAGCTCAGCTGTATAGTTTTCAAGAATATACAGTAACACAATGCACAGCAGGAAGGTATTCTTCCCGCTCTGCTTCCACAGATAACCATCCACTGTTTCTCACGTATTCAGTGCTCAAAGAGGAATAGAGTCTATGTTTTTTAAACCTTATTTTAAGAAACAGTTAAGTGGAGATGTAAATTTATCTATAATTACATTTAGAGGTGATTAAGTGTCATAATCAAAGTGTATGGTATTAATGGTACACAGAGAAGACATAGTTTAGCTTGGTAGAAAGAAAGGCATGAGCCAGGAAAGGCTTCTGGAAGGAATGTAGAAGTTGAATTGGAGTTGGATTGAGATGGGCATTCTAGGCAGAGCAAATAGCATGTGCAAAGGTACTGTGGCAGGGAACTAGACCACGCTTATGTTAACGGATATCTTGTTTAGGTTTTATTCAGAATGATGGAGCAAACACTGAGGGGCTACTGCATATGTCAGTGCTTATACTAATTAATAAAGCAATATCTATATCAATAAACTTTAGCATAAGAGCAGACCCTTTGAGAAAGATTGTACAAATATTTCCTGCATATCAATGATAGATGTTATAGTTTTGATATTTTCAGTTCATGCTGACACTGATGCTTTCTGGAATGTGGCTGGACAGACATTCCATACCAGGTCACATATGCAAACAGAACACAAAAGCTGTGGAAAATTCTATCACAACACGGAGGCATAAGGATGCGTGTTGTGTGGGGAACCGAGAAACATGCTCATTATCGGTGTGTCAACAAGCCTGCTAAATTCACTTCGAAGAGTTTATTCTCTTGTCAAGGTTAAAAACAACCAGCAACTTCATCATGCCATTCATTTCCTAGTAAATCTTACTCAAGAATGGCAGAATGAAAGATAAGCTGAGGCTTAGAGCAGGCGATAGGACTGAAAAAGATAGAATTAATTTCACGCCAGTGGACTCTGTATTCCATTACAGAAACTTTCTTGAAAAAAGACTTTAAAAACATGATCTTGCTGTTATTTCTTTAAAACGACGAAATCATCAGGAGATTGTGCCGATTTCCCCTTTCCCCCGCAGGACATCTGCAATGGTCTGAACTCATCATGAATGCTCACTAAGCAACTGTCAGGTCATATTGGATTATTGACTCGGAAAGCAATGGCACGCTGAGTCCCCGCTCGCGAGCTGAGGGTTGATGGTCAGGAGGGCAGCTCGCTGACCAGTAATGCTTCTGCTTTCTTTTGCTGTTTTTTAGAATTTGGTCCTGCTCTATGAAGTCAGTTGTTCCTCCAGTTTACTTTGTGTGCGTTTTTATTTTGTCTGGAGCTTGGGATCCAGAACAGAATTCAGGCTAGATTTGAACGTTCACAGATTTGATTTTCAGTTCTCCTACTGTCCTGGATTGTAATGCTCCGTCTCCTCCTTCCCCTATGCAGTGAGCGGGGTTGCGTTTGTAATACAGAAAATTTGGGCAATTCCGTCCAGGTTCTGTGTGTGCTTTCTGGAGGTCAGAGGGCTAGAGGAGAGGAAGGTTGTTTCTCCAGCCTGCACTCAGAAACAAGAGGCTCTAATGCTCAGTATTTATAAGACACTCACATCATTTATTTATCCACTCATAGGAAAGACAGTGATTGATCACATTATGTGACAGGCACCATTGCTAGCAATAGCCAGGCACCCCACCCACTACCAAACCGAGTCCAGAGACCGTCCCCAAATCCCAGGAGTAAGTGGCAGCGCTGGGACTGAAAGCTATGTCTCCTGATCCCAGACCCTGTGCTTTTTCTACTCCTCACAGTGCCCCTGTGAGTGGGCTGTGGTCCGGCCCCAGGCAGGTACCTGTATCATCGGGAACTATTGTTCAATCGCCCTTAGTTATATGCTGCCCTTCTGGAAACTTCCCTTCCATTTTCAAGTTCCCTTTATTTGTTTACCTGCTCCTGGAGGACATGGGGTGGAGAATGCGTGGGTGGGTGCCTCAGTTATGATTTTCCATAAGGTTTCACCCAGGAAGCAGAGTTGAACAACTGCAAAGCTGAGATTTCAAAGATTTTTTAAAAAGAAAAGAAAAAATCCTCTGTGAACGATGGTAATGATATCTGAGTTGTCAGGCTGTATTTGATGTCAAACAAAGGGAGATCTGAGATGGTCCTCACGGTGAGTGTGGGCAGGTAGGAGAGGGGGTACACTGGGTACTGAGGAAAATAAATTTGTTTACTTACCCATGGCCAACAGACTTGCTTACCTCGATGCTTCTCATAATTCTGTGGTAATTACTCAAAGGAAATGAATGACTCCAGGAAAGTCAGGGATATATTTGTGTCTGTGTGACAATCCCAGATGGTGTCCAAGCACATGTAGATTAGTCGGGGAAAAGAATCAAATTACAGCATCTGAAACTGTACTTTTTAACACTTTATTCTGAGGACTACAAATCAAAGGGGAGAAGGGGGAAAGGAATCACAAAATGAATTACTGATTAGAAATTGTCTTCAAAGCTTGTTTACTGCCTGATGCTTTCCAGCAAATTATTACTTTATGATTTTTTTAGTAATTATCTGCAATGATTAATATTTGGAAGATGCAGATATACATTATTTTTAGACATATGGTCAATGCAATGGGTTGGATTTCTGGGTAATCAGTGATTGATTCTTCTGGATAGCATCAGAAGGTGCCTTTCAGGCCTAATACAGTTGGCTCAATTCTGAAATCACTCCCTCAGCTTCATAACCCCTGACGCTATGCTAATGTACACATACTGGATGATCCCTTCAGCACTGTTGTGGAAAAGGCAGTCAGAGGGCAGTTTCTCTTTGCTATCATGTCATGCCCCCATGAAGATCAAAATAGATGACTCAGTAATAGAAAAATAAGTTAGTTTACTTACCCGTGGCCAACAAACTTGCTTACCTCGATGCTTCTCATAATGCTGTGGTAATTACTCAAAGGAAATGAATGACTCCAGGAAACTCAGGGATACGTTTGTGTCTGTGTGACAATCCCAGATGGTGTCCAAGCACATGGCAGGCTGCCCAGTGGAGTAGCAGTGGAGACGGAGAAGACTCAGCAAGAGATGTTCACAGGAAGATGCTCCAAGGAGGGGCCGGGCTGGAATCAGAGGGACAGGCTGGGCTCTCAGATTAAAACAGGGAGGGAAATGAGGCCAAACAGAGCTGCTGCTGCAGGTGTCTGCTTTGTCCTGCGGATTCCAGAGATCCAGCAACACTGGTGGGGGCTTCTTTTGGTGGTGAAAGGAACCATGTAAGGGAATGTCACCATCCCCAACCATGTTAGTTCTTGAGATATCTTCCTGGTTTCAAACTCTGGTGGTAACTTATCCCTGTGGATATAGGAAAGGGAGTGATACAAAGAACAGAGGCCACTGCCATGCCGTGGAAGAGGCAGCTGCATTCTTCACCTGGACCACTCAAGTGTGAGCAGAGGAAAGTGTTCTCTTTTCCAGGGATGGTTTCATTTTACTGACCCCTCTGAAAGACTTGAAAATGAAAGATGGGATGGTAGATTTTTTTTAATGAATAAAATATACAAATCTGTTTCTCCTTCAATTATTCAACCATCAACAGTTAATTATGAAGCCCCTACTATCTTCACGCACGAGGCTAATCTTCAGAGATAGCTATAGTGGTACAGACATTGACTAACTCACTAGTTGGGAGATACAGTGGGCAACAGAATAAGACAAAACGATTGTAAATTTGTTCCCACCACCAGGTGGCAAAGGATGGTACCTGTTACTCATAGAATTTATTGCAAATCCCTTGACCTAATCAGGGAGGGCCTGGAAGCAATGATTGGGCTGATGTCTGAAGAGAGAGCCAAGAAAGAAGGTGAGTACTCCAGCCTGGGGGAACAGTAGGGGTGCAGGCCTGGGATGGAGGGAGGGAATTTGGGGGTGGGGCAAGGCTCTGAAAGAGTGTGTTTCATGGAGAGGGCAAGAGGGAAGGTGATGGGAGGTACCCTGCAGAGGTAGACAAGGGCTAGACCACGGGGCTTTGCAGAGAGCATAGCGTTGTGACTGTATCAGTAGAGCAGTCGGAGAGCCGTGGAAGGCTTTTAAGAAACGGAGCGTGATGTTTCAAAGTCAAAACATCTGACTGGCATTGGAGAATGGATTTAGTGGGGCAAGGCTATCGTCAGTTTTCAAAGCTACTTAGCGACTAAAACCGGTCGGATTTGGAGATGGATTGAGTGTGGGGCAAGGGAGAGGGAGTTCCCCTCCTGCAATCCTGTGCTTATGTTCTCTTAGTGCTTAAATAAAATAGCTTAGAGTCCTATTAGCCTCTTTACCTTTCAGAAGATTCATGTCTAAACTGTTGGAAGATCCTGCCAAGGCTGCTACACCCCCACATCTCTGCACTGTTTCCAGGGGAAACGGGAGATGGTCCACTTTCTCCCTTGCACGCCGGGGCTTGTTGGGGGTCAATTCTTGTCATCGGTGTCATTCACCTTTGTTTTGGGGGAATCTGGTAAGACATAATAACCCACACCCCTTACCAGTTCCCACCCAAGATAAAAAAATGGAAGCCTAATTAAAAATCAAAGTTCCCGTACTTCCCGTCATTGCCCCCATTGTTGGAAGATGGAGAGATTTTGTCAGTTGAAAGCTGGTGGCTGCCTGCTGCAGCGATGGGCATGACATCCAGCTAAAGGATTCTGGGCCCAACCGCAAGGCTGACGAGACTCAGGGAACCTGCTGGATTTGAGAATGGCAGCAGGATGGAATGATTTAATAAGCACTCACAGCTTGCTTCATTGAAGCCAAACTCTAATTTCTCAAAAGCTCAGATTCAGTCATACCATCCCACTGTATGTGAGAAATAAAGCCTGAAAAATTTTATTCTTGTCACCTGGGGAGTGTGGGGTTGGGATATCTGTACCAAACACATCAGGCTGTGACCCACCATTAGCGGGATCATAATGTCCAGTCTTTCAGGCTGTAAAGGCTTCTTTGAGAATGTTTATCCCTCTGTCTCTGGCACTACTCTTTCTTTAAATCCATAATTTTAAATCCATCAGTTAATTGTTTAAGAGGCAATCATAATTATTCTGAGAGTAATGAAGTCATACTTGTTCTCATTTCTGCACACTTCCTCCAGTCTATTACGGGCACTACAATAAGCATATTATTTCATTTTATCTTCATAACAAGTCTGACATAGGGGCTATTAGCCTGGTTTTGAGATGACAAAAGGGAGGCTATAGAAGTTAGGTAACTTGCAAAATGTAGCTCAAATATTAATTGGCAGAGATGGTGGTTAAACAAAACCTATGTCCTTGACCTTGATACTGAGCAAGGCATAGTCCTGGAAAGCTGGTCTGTGGCCCACACAGCTACTCAATTCAATCAACATTTAATGACCACCAGCGATATGCCAGCTACTGTGCTCAGTATAAGAAACATAAGATGAATAATCTGAGTTTCTTCTTTGATGAGGCTTCAAGTCTGTTGGAAGCTAAACCTCGATGTCCACATAACACAGATATGTTATATTAAGTGCTAAAGTAGAGGTCAGGCGGAAGTTATGGGAGCACTGAGGTGACACAGGTAAATTCTGATGGGGTGTGGGGGGCTGGTGAGAAGAAACTGGGAAACGTTTATGAGTGATACTATCTTTTCAGTTACATCTTGAAAGACCAGCAAGCATATGACAAGTGGTGGAAACTGTTGGGGGGACCATTGAGAGGATATGACCACCCTTGACCTGTGATCTGGATGGTGGCGATCAGAAGCTTCTCACTCCTTCCCCTGTCCTTAGAATGTAGGTTCCGCCCACCACTCCCACACTAGGAGCTTTTTCAAGGCTGTAGCCTTGAGAGAATAATATGCTGTTTAGACCATCTGGAGTCTGTACGTAACTGAACCTAGTTAAGTCCTCTATATAAACTTTTAAGATTCTAGTGGGTGGGTGCAGAGATATACTCGTATTACAGCTGCCCAAGACAAGTCTTGTATGTAACTTCCCTCGCTTATTAAAACTGCCACCTACAAGTCTGCCTCTTTCTTTGATCTCTCCTTGCTCTCCATGTATTTGCAAACCAGCAGAGACAGAAAAGGCATTCCACATAGATGCAGCAGCTTGACCCACGGCCCTGGGGTGAGAGGGTACATGGTGTGCTTATACTCAAGGACTAGCCACGGAGATGGCAGCACAGGCCACCAAGGCAGAGGGAAGAGGGGAATCCAGAGAGAGGCCCTATGGAGGTGAGAATGGTCTGTAGTGCTGGCAAGGGCTTTCTATAGAATGGGTGTCCACGGAAGATTTTTCAAAAAGAGAAGTGACACGATCGCATTCTTTCTTTGTGTGAGCAAAACACATATGGTGTGTTTGCTGATGCTCAGTGAGGTACTAGATTGAACTACATAAAAATGTTGACATTTGACCATTTTGACCTACAAAAATGACAATTTCCTATGGTTCAACTTAACACATTTTGAGATTTCGCTTCTGGTTCTGGAAAAGCCTTTGCATATAGTGGGTGGCTATAAATTTGGAATCTCCTGTTCTTTAGAGGTCCTCAGAAGTACCACTGGGGTCTAATGATGATTTTGAGTGTCTTAGGTTAGCCAGTAAGGCAATGAAATAAAATTTTATTTATTTTAGGCTGGAGCTTGGATAACTCAGGGTGATAATTCTGGCTACTTGACAGAAATCAGAGGCTCTGCTTGGTTGTTGATGCAATCATAGAAATTTCTACTATCTATAGGGAAGATGGTGGATAGGGAATGAAGATTAAGGAAGGTCTTTGATGGTAAGAACTACAGGCTAATGTAGACTGCTACTGAGAGCCAGCATGAGCAGATACGCCATGTTTCTAAGCAACTTTGGGTGTCCTGGGGCTTTTGCTTCCTTTTCGTCATCCGTCAAATGCTTTCTGAGTGTCTAAATGTTTCATGAACAGTTCTAGGCACTGGGCATATGGTTGGATTTAAACCAGATATATTTGTGTATTTGGTTCTTGGATTTGGGGCAAAACTAGAATGAATAACAGATGATTAAAATGTTGTACAGAAACATTATCTAGTGCCCACTTGTGCATGAATGTGGCAGTTTAATCTAAGTGGAGAAAGGGTGGGATGTGAGAGGGTGACATTTGACAAGTGCCTCTTTAGCACCAGACACTGGGTTTTTGTCTAATTATCTCCTTTTCATCTTCCTCACCTTTGGGCAAACTAGGTGTTGTTATCCCCTTTTAACCGATGAGGAAATTGACTGCCAGAGAAATTAAGAAAATCGCTGGGGTTACCAAGGTGGGAGGTGGCGGGGTGGGGGTTTAAATACAGATTTGTTTGTCTTCAAAGCCTGAGCTCTTTCCATCAGTGTCCTCAGCACAAAGCTTCAATTGTGCATGATAAGCCTGCAGGGGCTTATTTTCTTTTCATCCAGAATGGAACCAGAATAGTGTAATCATAACCATTTGTTGACAATGGCGATGCCAGCGGTAGAGATAGGATTGGGTGTCAAGGCCAGGTGGCTGATATTTATCTGCCAAAGCCATGGAAACAGTTTTCCAACCCAAGGGAAGGATGCAGCAGCATTCCTGCAAATCAAACAAGTCCCACAAGAATTTCTATGTCAAGAGAAAGTACAAAGATATTGCTTAGAGTTAGCAAGCATAACAATAATTTGGTCCCAATTTTGATGAATTTGTAGAAGTTGCAACCCAGAGGTTGTGCTATTAATTTGGGTGACACGATTATCATTACTTGCCTTCTCTATCCCACATATGTTAACATAACAACAACAAAGTTTATATGGCTTCAAGCTTCATGTCATATTCTGTTCGGAGATATGCAGTCAGGAAACTGGACTGAGATATGGAAAGAATTCAATTTTCTTCATTTTGAAAATGTCTGTCTGCAGACTTGAGTAATAAGAACTTGTCCTGATGAATGCATCCATCCTGAAAAGGTTTTTGTTCCTTTTAAACGTCATTGAAATTCCACCATAGTTTGGTGTGAACAGAGAAAACCAGCAACCCTTTCCTTAATTGGGTGCCAGGGATGTAGAGAGTGCAGAGCTGACTTTCTTATTACTTTAAAAAGGCAGGAGTCCCGGAGCTGCTTTGGTATTTGTTATTGACATAAAAAGGGAGCTCATCATTAAATATGCCTGCTCCTCTCTCCAGGGGATGGCCAGTCCCCTTATCTCTGCTCTGAGACAGGGTGGTCTTAATGTCCCATCAGATATGCATTTGTTAGGAACTGTGTACGTCCAGTTGCCTAGAACAGGGACTCCAGGGCCCAGTGGTGAAAAGCTTTATCTCCCAAAGTGAACAACTTTCTATGTTTTTGAGGCCAGTCTTTCATCTCAGACTCAGAAAACTCCCTGCAGGAGGCCCTGACTGCCCTGCGCTCTTCCACTTCCTGTGTAAGCAACAAGCACCATTCATAGTCCTGTCAGTCTCAATGAATTCTGTGCGTAATGATCAAGAGCGCATTTTGACTTTCGGGCAAATCAAATCATGGTGGACTATGTGACACAGACATAAGGGATAAACATTTATTAAAGGAGAAAAGCCCAGAGCCTGGAGCTGGCAGGTGTTGCGTAAAAATAAAAGCATATAAACAACGAATTCCAACTATAGATAAAAACAGCTACAGGAATGATCAAAACTTTTGTGTTATCCTGGTCTGTAGTTTTTAATGGTTTTGAAAATC
Organism: Rhinolophus sinicus; assembly: GCF_036562045.2. NCBI lineage: Eukaryota > Metazoa > Chordata > Mammalia > Chiroptera > Rhinolophidae > Rhinolophus > Rhinolophus sinicus. The sequence goes on from NC_133751.1 coordinate 26,284,445, forward strand.
TGCTTGATAACAATGTAGTTAAAAAGAAATTATCCATTCGGTCTTTGCGTGAAGCAGTGTAGGCCGTTAATCCACTGGTCAGTAGCTCGTGCAAGGAAAAGGTCTTTTAAATGCTTTTACAACGCGAACCTGTTTTGATTTAGTGCTGAAATGAGTGGCCATTTGCAAGAATATAACTAATTTCAAGGAAAATGGCAAAGGACATTGTTCTCAAAGGTATTTAATAGGCCCTAAAAGTTTGACTTAGAGGGAAATAAATGGTGCTTGGAGTATATCCATACCAAGCATTCAGTAAAAATGTGACAATTCTGAGAAACTGGAAGACTTTCTCTCTGATTTCCGTAAGGATTGTCTTTTATTATGATATTGTTAGCCTAGAATGGGAATTTATACATACCTATATACATATATATGTGTGTATATATCTATATGTGCACACATACATATATACACATACACATACATATGTACATATATAGGTACATATATGTTTTTACATACCACTTAGCATATGTATTTGTTTGATTAGACAATAGGTGATGTAGGTAAGATGGGCATTATCATTCAATTTTAGGACAGGAGAAAAATGGGACCCAGAGAGTTAGGACATTTGCTCCCGGTCATGCAGTTAGTATATAAAACCGTTTGAACGTGAACCCTGGTGGCTCCGACACCCAACGATTCTTCTCTCTATGTAAGGGGGCATGGCCCCCGTTAGCAGGCATGTGTAACTTGTTACCTCAAACCCCTTCCAGGTTGCCATCCCATTTTAGAGCTTTTTCAGCACGTTGTGCTTAGGGGGGAACCTCCTTGAACAGAGAGTTTCTGTCCAGACACGGCTTTCCCCCTCCAGCCCCTTCTGCCATGTCAATGGTTCAAGGCTGTGAGAGACAGCAAGTCACGAACTGATGTGGGAACCAACTGCACATTTAGCAATGGTCCTAGAGACATGGAAGAGGGGGAAGATAACTGGTAGGACACAGTCTTAAACTTAACTTCTTATTATATAAATTGAAACCAAACCCCAGAAATGTCTTATCTCATGCATGTAATGTCATCTATAATTAAAAAAAAAAAAAAATCATCACGGGTACCAAAGTGGTTTGATTCTACTCTCTGTTCATTCATTTTTCATCCCTCACATCTTTACTGAGCAGCAGCCCTTCGGCAGTCTCTGTGCTGGTGACAAGGCAGACACTGACCCTGCCCTCAGGTATGGCACATGCCTCAGGGGAAAGGGGTAGGACAAAAAGAAGCCAGTGCTGGTTGGCAGGTGGTAGGGAGCTAAAACCTGGAACGTGGTGAATCACAGAAAGCTACACATCTCTTGTCCCCAGACCTATGTGCTTTGAAGACAACAGCAGCATTTGATGGTTTTGCCTCCACCTGACTAGTAGAGGTCCCCAGCCTCTGTGATGTTCTCCTTAAGCATTTCTGGAAGGCCCCCGAATGTGTCTTGTATGTGGTCATAAACAAGCCTACTGTGCCCTCACACAGCCTCTGCTGTTTCTTCCCTCTTCTCGCTAGCTTTCCTCTTTGGGGTTCTCTCCTGTCCCACTGGAAACTAGCACTGACGTGCTTTGCTAAGATGTAGGAAGCAGCAGAGGCCTCTCTCCTCTTCATGTTGCCCTTTGTGGGAGGGCTTCCAGTGGCTTTCAGGGTCTGTAGTGAAACAGCTCATTCAGGTTGAGTTCCAGACCTTTCTTCCCCCAGACCCAGACAGGAGTCTGAGTGGGACAGGACAGAGAATAGCCTCAGTGACTTCATTAATGCAGCCAGTGTAATAAGCCCTCAGAATTGTCCTCCCCTTCAGACCATTGCCTTGTTCCTTCCACTTGGACAAATTTTCTGTCCCTGCTCACACTCCTCCTACAGGCTGATCACTTCCTCACGCCATGACTCCTGGGCAGCTCACCTGTGAGTTCCAGAGCATGTCTGAATTCAGGCCGACTCTGAGAAGGTGCTGTGCTAGCAGAGTTCAGGGAGAGGACACTGGACTGTGCCCCACAACGTTGCTTCCACTATTGTGTGTGGGGAAGGCTTAGAGAGGGCACCCTGGACACAGTCTCTTTGAGAGAGAAGCTTGACGCCCCATTAAACAGGACCAGGACAATTTATTTTCCTATGGTTAGAGATAAAAGACGTGGAACGATTATGCTGACGGCTCTAATGTCAAGGACAGCACCATGTTCATCCTGAAGTGTAATCACTGGAGGAGCAAAATGATGTAAAATTATTCCCTAATTTGATAGGAAGGTGGGATGAGGGAAGCAGGAAGGCACTGGAAGTCTGAAATAAAGGGGAGTCTAGGGATGGTACAGAAACGAGAGACGACAGATAAAAGCAGAAATGTGGCAAAGACCTTCCAGCTTTGACAGTGGTAATCTCTTGTTTCCTCTTCAGTTGGATGTGGGTAAATACCAGCTGTTCCCAGAGATCCTTGTTTGGGTGGCAGCATATAGCCAACCTACAGACCACCTCCTTATGTAGGGGGAATCTGGTGTCCAAAAATGTGATAGTTGGTGTGATCTAGGAAAACATTCTGTTCTACTTTTAATGCATATTTATTGAGGACTTGCTGATGTTTCAGGCACTGTACTGAACATTCAACTTGCCAAGATAAGATCACAGGCCATTCTCTTATGACATAAAAGAGCATGAGCCAAAGCTTCTTCTAGCATGCTTAGAATTAACACTAATGTAGCACATAAACACTAACAGAATTCATAACAAAGTTTGTGCCAATCTAGTAAATATACAAGAATGAACCTGGGATAAGGAAAAGGGGAAGAAGGTTTTCCTTGCAATTTATCAAAATTTGAATGTAAGTGCTTAATTTTGTAATGTTGGACCTTCTGGAATATTATAATAATTACAAATAAATGTGTCTAAGAGTGGACACTCTTGGGACAGGCTTCGTGTCATGGGAAAGCATTCACCTGGTGGTCAGTGGTCCTGCGTCTGGGTTCTTGCTCTGTCACTCACTAGGTGTGTTTCCTTAGACACATAATTGACAATATTCATTCTTCTGATACCTAGTTTCCTCATCTAAAACATTTGAAATTAGGCTCATGTTAAATGAGGTCCCTTCCAGGTTTAACGTTCTTTATGGTACTGCCATTTAATCATGTTTAGGGCCTTGCGTTCATTTATTCTTTCATTTAATGGCATTTATTGAGCGATCACTATGTGTCATATCCTGTGGCACTGGGTAGGCAGCGTGAGGAGTTCACATGAGAAGGAGAGATAGACAGCAAACAAGTCAACATCCAAATAAACACAGCACAACTTGTGCTATGAAGTAAACAAGTGGGATGATGAGATAAAGAGTAACTGCGGGGAGTGGCCCTTCTTATGCAGAAAAGGAAGTCAGAGAAGTCCTTTCTTGATCCAGGTGGTAGATACAGGATGTGTTTGTCTGTGAGAATTACACATGATTGTGCAAAAAGATTTATTTCCTTTAACAAGAAAAGCTGGGTTAAAATTTTGTGCACATACTTTAGAGATTCAACCAGTTCTGACCGTCTGTTGGGAAAAACAGCTGTCTCCACCTCCCTTCTGTTTCCCCTTCCCAGGAGAAAACTGCTTTCCACACTTAGACGGATGTGTTGGCATTTCCTTATGTTTATGGTTTGGGGTATTATAGCTTTCTGTCTTCCTCCTGCCCTGGACACAGCATGCCTTCGCCATCTTCATGCTACAGATTTATCTTCAGTTTGGTTAGATCAATGTTCGATACTCATGACCATGCAAACACTAGTCACAGCTGGGCTGTGAGTACTTGTAACCACATAGGACTACTTTTCTTTTCCTGCACAAACTTTTGCTTTTCCTGGAATCGATAATTATCTTTTCCCATGTATGCATCCCTTATTCAACCTCAAATACTCCTCCAGTTGTCAAAATATCCTCTCCAGATATCCATTCCCATCAGGCATGCTCTCAGTTTCACATTCCTAAAGACTGCTGTTCTGAGTGCTTCCGAGCTGGTCCACCTGAGGTCGGCCTCCACACCTGCAGCCCGGCTCCCCTTTACCTCACTCCCCAGTAGGACTGGCTGTCTTAATCTCATGGCTTTCCCATTATTGGTTCAATACCTCATTTTGAAGCTATTGCCATATCTCCCCACAGTTTCCTGAGAAAGACTTCATGGGAGGAAAAGTTATTGAAATTTTACCTGTCCAAATATATCTTTATTCTATCTTCTCACTTTCTTGATAATTAGGTTGTATGGATTTCTAGTTCAGAAATCACTTGCTTTCAGAATTTTGAAGGCCCTGACTTGGTGTCTCTACCTTCCAATTTGCTGTGGAACTGTCCAGAGCTATTTTGATTCTTGATCTTTCGTGTATGTTTTTATTTTCTCTCTGGAAGCTTTTAAGAACTACACCTTAGCCCTAGTGAACTGAAATTTCGTATTGAATGTGCCATGGTGCAAACCTGTTTATGTCCATTGTATTGGGCACTCTGTCTCCCTTACAATCTGTGCACTCGTATTCTTCTTTCCTGGAAAGTTTTCTGAAATTATTTCACTGTTGATTTTCTCCCCTCTGTTTTCTGTTTTCTATTCTTTCTTTTTAGAAGTCCTGTAATTGAAATGTGAGGCCTCCTGAAATATTTGTCTAATATTTTTATTACTTTTTTCCCCCTCTTTAACATCTATTTGTCTTTGGTTTTCTGGAAGATACCCTCAATTTATCTTCAAAATTTTCTAATGGGGTTTTCTTGTCTCCTATTTGCAATTTCTAGAGCCCATTTTTTATTCTCTGACTGTTCCTTTACATAAATAGCATCCTATTCTTTCTTTCAATTTTCTCTTATTCCTCTAAAGATGTTAGAAAGATGTTTAAAAAACTCTTCTCTCTACATAGTTCCCTTTTTCTTCCAAACAGTTGCCCCCACACCCCTTTTTATATTTGTCTCTTTCTTATTAGAGTTTTTCCTTAAGTAGGTGCTAAATTTTTGTTGTCTGTTCAGATTTAAGAGTAGATGACCCAAAAGCCGATTGGAAACTTGGAACATGTGGGTGGGGCTTGTTAACGCCAAGTAGATCACTCCACTGGTGATTTGGCTGGAATTTTTTGTGGGAAAATACCTGCTGTTAGTCAGGTTAGGTCTTTCTTCTTGACTGGTCGCACTGTCCAATAAGTGTTTTTCCCAATCTCTTTCTGTGTGAAGGCCTGGGAAAGAGGGCCAGAAGATCTAAGCGTACATTATGAGGTCTTCATTTTCCCTCAATTTTCTGTATGACACCCTTGTCCTTCACTGGGCATGATGCTCCCCTCTGGGGGCCTCATATTTCATCCTTTCTAATGATAAACCTCTGGTCTCTTGCTAGGATTGGGTGAGAGAGAACACAGCTGCCCAGTCGCAGAGAGTAGGGGTGGGACTTCTTAAACAGCTTTGGACTGTGTTCCTTATTTTATACCACCATTCATTCCACTCCCTAAGGGACCCAGTACCACCATTTTATGAACCATTTAAGATTCTACAGTGTAAATCAGGTTGTTTCTTGGTTTTCCCACATCCAGCTTAGGAGACATCTTTCTCAGAATGGCTGTCAGTTCTCACACTTTCCATTGCTTCCCAGCCTCCAAAATTTCATTATTGTGGTTTCCTTTTCTCTTTTCCCTGCCCTTGTAGGTTTATGCCTTTTTGAAAAATCACTTTCCTGTAGATTTAGTGAAGTTTCAGGAGTGAATGAAATTCAATATATGTGTTTTAAGCTGCCATTTTTACCTGTATGCCCCCCTGTGAAGGCTTCCAGGCATAGCTGTGACAAAAGCTGATTTATGCTTTAAAATGATCGTTTTGCTGCTGTGTGGAGAATGGATTGGAAAAGAGTAAAGTGGGGGCAGCCTGCTGCATTCTGTACTAGAAATGACAAGGATGGGGCCAGGTAGGGGACAGGAGAGATGGGAAGAAATGCATGGCTCCAAGACATGATTTTTATGTACAAAGAACTTGACTAAGGGTTTAGATGTGAGGAGTGAGGGAGAGAGAGGAATGCAGCTGAGTGAGACAAGTTTTGCTTGATGCAAAATGATGCTATTTCCCAATATGGAGAAAGCTAGGAGGAAACAAAAAATTCATATTAGAGACAAGTAACCAATCACTTTATGGCTACTCAGAGACCTTTGTAGACCTGGAGCGCAAAGACTATTGTACAATGAGAAAACAATTTTTATATGGTTTAATTTCCTGGTTGTTTGTTTTCTACAGGTGCTTAAGTAGCAGAAGAGTAAAAAGGACTGAATGTGGTGTTGGCATATTGCCAAATGCTGCTCTAAGTAAATGTTCTTGTTTACTGTTTTTCCCAAGGTAATGTTGTGTATTACAATAAGATGTGGGTTTTAATGTAGGAACGAATCCAAGAACTCACATAATCTAAAGACATTCCTTCCTACTTTAGGAAGCACCCTTATGAGTCCTAAAAAATCTAAATATGCTTTTGTCATTCTCACGATAGTTTTTAACAGCATTTGACTTGACTTTCTTTTATTTACTTAAGAGCAAAAGAACTTGTTGATTTATCCAACAAATAACCAAGGTTGTGAAAAAATTGATTGAAGTGTCATATTCATTTGCTATTCAAAGTAGGTAATTTGGTAATAATTCTGTAATCTATGAGCGGAGTTATTTTTTAGATATGGATAGTGATATATAAACAATTATACAGACCAACATATTAAAACAACAAGACTTCCTTTCATCACCCAAAACTGTTTTCTTTACCTATTTGTCTTATTATAGTGACAATCTTAATGAACTCTTTGATTCAAAGTTCAGTTCAACAAATCACTTAAGGGACTATTTGAATTTTGTCATGTGTTCACTGACTGTGTTATTGGGTACAAACTTATAAAGAAATTACATATTTAAAGCTTTGTTCTGAAGACTTCAGCAGCAAATCTCTCGCTGAAGTCTGGGAAGTTTATGACTGCAATACTCATTTGTAGGTTGTTTCAAAGATGTATTACTTACCAAGGAAAATATTTTTTTCCTACAATTTACTATTAGAGAAGAATTTTTCCCTAAGATGGAACATGAATATGAAAAGCCATTTGCTGAAGAAGGGAGTAAAAAGGAAAGAAAGGAAGTGCTGTATATCCAGACAGTAGATCATAGCTAAATATTCACTCATGCTATCATACGAAAAATAAAAGGAGGAAAGAAAGCAAGGAAGAAAAAGATTTCTAGCTAATAGTCTAGTTATAAATACTAGGTCTCCGCATGTAGAAACTTGTCAATGGTATTACTTCGAAATTAATAGTAAACAAACGTGACCTGCAACTATGAGATTAGATAATTTGCCTCCTAGCCCCACCCCTTGTCCACACTCTCACCTGCACTGGTTAAGTGCAAATGTATATCTGATTTACATGGGTGGTGAGCATATGTAAACAAAGCTAAAAATAGATAAAACTATTCTTAGTTCTGGTAAGTGTTAATTTACCTTTCAAGAAAGAAATACTGAATATTTATTAGTCCTTCCATTTTGGATCTCAAAGTCCAGGGAAGCTAGACCTTTATACTAGTTTTTACTCACCTCCGATTATGATGCTTTTGTGCAAGGAGGCCAATGAGTTTCTTGTTTCTTATTCTACAAAAATAAACACAACTTTCCTACAGAGCCTGCACTACTCCTAGACCTCACGCTTAGCTAAGAGGGCAGGGTCACGGCCAAGAAATTCTACACCAGTCAACAAACAAAAGCCAATCAACAACATGGGAAGAAGACATACAATTATTTTTCCTATCTCTGTGAGTGTCCCAGGAGGCAGAAATAGAAGGCTGATTTTTCATTTTAAAATGAGACTGTAATGTTTTCCCCAAGTGTACAGGAATTTTAATCTGGAAGTATGATTTTTAGAAGTAAAATCTAACAATTACCAAAGTTTTATAAACCATTTGGGGAGACTGAAGGGCAGGTGGTAACACACAAATACTGAAGTACCTTAGTCACTATTCTAAATATAAATTCACAATATAAAAGTATTTGATTTTCAGAAAAACACTGAGACTGTAGAGAAAATATTTTCTTTCAATTTTCCTTTTTTTCTGGCTTTCTTTCTTTCTAACTTCTCTTCCTTGAACTAAGAGGCCTCATGGACTATTATACCTGGGAGTGTCATCTCTTCTAGAGGCTGGCCCATGCTCTGCAGAGTCTGAAATCTCAAGCTTCAACTTTTACATTCGTTCAAAAAATAATAATAGTTCTGCACAAAAATCTGTCAGGCACAGTTTTAGGCACCATTTTGGGCACGGCGTGAACAAAACAGATAAGGATCTTTGCCCTTGTGGAGCTTACGTGGGGGGCAAAGAGTACAGAAAATAATAACAATATTAATTTAAACATGTAATGTATTAGATAGTGGTAAGTGCTAAGGAGGAAAATAACAGGGAGGAGGGTATGGGAGACCAGGGGGCTGCAGTGGTAACGGGGCTGTCAGGGAAGGTCTTACTGAGAAGACGCCACCTGAAGAAACACCTGAAGGCGACAGAGAGTGAGCTCGCAGAGACCTGGGCAGAGAGAACAGCCAGTACGGAGCCCTAAGCAGGAGGGGAACTGGGGAACTGAAGGGCCAGCAAGGTGGCAGGGGAGGCTGGAAGGAGAAGGCAGGTAGGAGGAAATATCAGAGGGGTGGTAGAGGTGAAATTATGTAGGACCTTTAGGACTTTTGCTTTCCTTCAAGTGGAATGGGAAGGCATGTGTAGGGGGAGTGCCTGGGGATACTGGGTTAAGATTCAATTGAGGACTGGCCAGGGCAAAAGTGGGCAGAGCAGTTGGGAAGCTTCTGTTGGAATCCAGGTAAAGAGTGAGGTGGCCGGGCGGGTGGAGTGCAGTGTAGGTGATGAGGAGGGTTGCACACTGGATATCTGTTGAAGAAAGAGCTGGAAGATCTGCTGATTGAATGGATGTGAGGAATGAGCAAAAGAGAGGCCTTGATAATGACTCTAGGGTTTTAAGCCTGAGATGCTGGAAGGGAAGCATTGTTTCCCTGGGAAAGGAAGACTGTGGGGAAAGTGGAGTTGGAAGTAGAAGTGACAAGTAGGCTCCTGGATATTAAGTCTGGAGTTTAGGGGGGTAAACTGGGCTAGAGAGAGTAATTAGGGATGTGTTGGCTCATAGATGATATTGACAATGCTGAGACTGGGTGGTTCACTGAGACAGTGAGTGTGGACAGAGAAGAGAAGAGTTCAAGGCATGGGACCCAGGTTGAGGAGAGGAGGAGGAACCAGCAAAGGAGAGAGAGAAGGAACAGCCAGTGAGATAGGAGAAAAACCAGGAGAGGAGGGTGTTCTGGAAGCCAGAGGAGGAACGTGTTTGAAGGAGTACAGTGTGATCAACTCTGGCAAAATGTGTACGTATGGTTATAGGGAAGACCCAGTAGAGAAGGGAAAAATTGACACTATAGGAGGGAGAAGGGAGAACTGCTGGAGTGATTTCCTTAAGCACAGAAGAGGAGATGGGAGGTGGAATGTAAGTGGGAGGGGTGGCCTTACCCAGGAGTAGGACAGCTCATCACAGTAACAGGAGAAGGGAGAGGAAACGGGCCCCTATGCGGGAAGTGAGGAGATGTGGCGGCGGGAGACTCCCATGCCTTTTGTTCCTCAGTGAAATCGGAAGTGAGGTCAATAGCCGAGACTAGGGATAGGTTGGGGGTGTCTTGAAGGTTTAAAGAGAGAAGAGAAGCTGGGAAGAGAGGAAGAAGGTAAGGACTAGGGAAGCAGAGTATGATCACTAAAGGCCCCTTGAGTCTGTTTCATGAATTTAAAGTGAGACTAGTCAATATGGTTGTATGGTTTGCTTCAGTCACATGTAGCTGCATGGGTGCAAGTGTGGAGAAGGAGATTTAAACAGAGTTAGTGCTTTTCTTGGGAAGTAGACTCACAATATCCAAACTCATACGAGATGCCAACGTCTACCGGAGTTGGCTAATATATAACGAGACATGTAGCTCTTACTGTCTTTGATCTCCTCTCTTTCTCTTCTTGTGTATCATCAACACTAGATGTTGATATTCTAGTTTTTAATTTCCTCATGTGAATATGTGCCACATCAGCAATGAGTAAGAACAACATTATATTTCAATGTGTCTATCCTCAAGTAACTGGGCTGCCTCTCTAGTTAAGTGGTTCACCCTGACCCACGAGCTGTAAGTGCAAGATTTGAAGTCATGTATTAGAATATCCCATTTGCTGGTGGAAAGTGCAGCTGCTCAATTCGTAAACGCCAGCTTCTCTCTGCTCTGGGTCATGCATGTCAGTTGCCCTCTTTAACCAGGCTGCCCTGCTTGGACCCCACCTGGCTTCCACGTCACTAGACTGAACACCCAGCAGCCTTGCTTTGTTCACACCCGGTGCCCAAACTGTAGCTCTTCATCCCTTCTCATATTTTGTGTCTTGAAGCTTACTCTTTACCTCCTGTCTTTAGTCTCATGTTGCTCTAACAAGCAGTACCTGATGTGGTATCTTAACCTTGGCCTTCCCTTTCATTTAAAAAATGATCTTTCCCTGCCAGCGCAGTCCACATCCAGCTTCCCTGGGTAGCAGCAGCCTTACCCATTGCACGTCAAGCCCTGATGTCAGTGCCCTTGGGGCTGGCCCAAGTGTTTGGCCTTTTGGACAGGTATGCCTGGAGCCTATGGGAAGCAATGAGGCCATGGCAGATGCCTACCAGGGCATATACTAAAGAAATAGGAATGGAAAGTCTTAGACGTCTCCACTTTTGGATGAAAGCTTCCCACGATGTGCAGCTCACCATCAGCTTGGTGGCATGAGGCAGTGGACATGGGGAGGGCGGTTGTTCAGGATCAGGGTTTCTGAAAGGGCGGTCCTTGGATTCTCTATAAGATCGTTGCTTATTAAAAATAGAAACTTCTGGGTCCCAGACTACTGAATCTCTGGCGGTGGGGCCAGGGAGTTGCTTATTTAATTAGTGTCTGAGAGATATATATGCTCTAAAGTTTTAGGACTGCTAGTCTAGAGCAATGGCTCCTAAACCACTCTCTCGGGATGGTTAAAACACAGATTTATGAAGTTCATCTCAGTCATGCTCAATTAGACTCTGGGGTGAGGCCTGGGACTCTGTATTAAAATAATAATAATAATGATAATAATAATAATCAATAACAAAACCATCAGGACTTCCCAAGTGATTCTGGTGATCAGCCAGGTTGGAAATATCAAGTGTCCCTTATGCCAAGTCCTTTCCAGCTCATCTGGAAAAGATTCATTGTGCTGGAAAACTTTCTCACTCAGTAAGAAAGCAGCAGCTCTGGGTGCTGGCTGTCATTCAGCTCCTGCAAAGTTCTACTTCTGGGATGCATGGTGATACTGAGGGCCTGCCAGCTTTGCTCCTCTAAAGCTCAGGCACCGAAACCCGGTTGTGTCACCTGCAAGAGGTTTGGAATCACACAGATTCTGAAGCTCCAGCCCAGACGTGTTAAATCATGGTCTCTGGGAGCAGAGTCCAGGAATCCCTATTTTTAAGAAACACCTCAGATGACTATGAGGATGAGGCAATTTTGGGACCCACAAATCTGTGACTCTGACAGGGTGTTCCAAAATGCAGGTGCCATAGCAGCCCTTTTGAGGTACTCCAGGAACTGCCAGTTGATTAAAATGCAAACGTGCCACATTTCCTGAGCACATCTGATACTTTGCATTGCCTCTAACCTGAAATCCTCTCCGTGAAAATATTTTTCAGGCTTCCTACTCTCTTACCTCAGCTCCAAGCACCTGTCTGTTTGTTCCACCATTGCTGCCACTGCTTGTCCTCTCACATGGCCACTCCAGTGCTCTGTCACTACTGTGTCCTGTTACTGACACAGACCTGTTTGAAACTGGAATTGTTTATTTTCCAGAATTACATATTCAGTCTGTGATTGTAGGACTCTAGCTTTTATAATAGAGCATGTATAACTTTTTAGTTGTTTTCGTACTAGATTTACTAAACACAGCAAAACTCCTCACCAGTTCCCTAATTGGAGCAAAGACTGAAGTAGGACCTGGTAAAGGGCTGAGTTAGAAGAATATTGTATGGAATTGCATTGCCATTTTCTTCAGTGTAGGTGACGAGCTGGGCAGAGGCTGGGCTGAGCTGTTTGGAAGGAAAACAGGTGGACAACGATTTGTTGTCAGCACAGAGATGTTTGAATAGGAAGTCTAGAAGAGAGAAGCTTGAAAGCAGTTTATTGATTTCAGTCCTTCACTGGGCTAAGCACTTCTTTGGACTACTTCCAAATAATTTATTTTCATACACGGTAGCAAGGCAAGCTTCAGCCTAATGTGTCTGGAATTATCCCAGATTTTAAATTTAAAAAGTGTAAGTAAATGAGGTTTACTAAATGGATCAAAATGGTCATTTTCTCTCTGAATGTATATTTATTGTTATTAAGAAAGAAAATGGGAACTTTCAGAATAGTTGCTTTTTTATTACATGTGTAATTAATGTAAATTGTAGAATAATTAGAAATTGTAAGAGATAAAGAAGAGAATAAAAGTTGCTCATATTTTTACCACTTATTCAGAAAATGACTTGATATTTTGGGGAACAGACTTTTAACACACACAAAATACACCACACACACACACACACACACACACACACACATTGCATGTTGTTTTATAACATAAAAACTATGAATTTGGAGATTGGAAATTTTTTGTATCTATCTATGCTGCAATGCTTTACCTATCTCTTCTAAGTGGCTGTTTTCTTCTCATCAGTCAATGTCTCAGATCAAATGTCACCTTCTCAGAGAGGCCTTCCAGGACCACTCAGTGTAAAGCTGTATCCCTTTCTGCGGTTGTTCCAGCCCCATGACCTCCTATGTCACCTTCTCCATAGTTAGTTTACTTATTTCCTGTCTTCTCCACTACAGGGTGAGCACCATCAGAGCCAGAACCCTTTCTGTCTTATTCCACTGTATTCCCATTTCCTGGAACAGAGTAGGGGTTTAATAGATATTTGTAGGATAAATAAGGAAACAACAGCCTGACTGACTGACTGAGTGAAGGAATGAGATTATAGGCCTGGGAGGGTGGAAGCCAGAGGCACAGCTAAGGAAGTGAGCTGAGAATCCACTCTGGGCAAACACATGCTGGATTTCCAAGGTACTTCTGAGCACAGTGGGATCACTTGTTAATAGGTCCAGAAGGGTCTTAAAGGACACTGTGGGGCCCCTAATCAAATGGCAAGTAGCCAGATGTGACAAAAGTTTTTAAATCCCAGGCCCTGATTGAGGGTTTGGTAGAATTTAAATGTTCTACAGTGACTTTAGAACTTTCCGAATCAACCTCATTTTTTGACAGTTTTGTCTCTTTCAGATTGTTTAGACTGAACATTTGTGGTTACTCATCAATTTTTAGTGGTTGACTCTAGAAAAACATGGGTAATTTTTCCAAATTGCATTTTTTTTTGTGCCATTGCTTCAGCCCACTGGCACAATCTTGCCTGTGGTCTAAAATTATGAAAAATGAACAATATGTTGAGATGCGAAATTATGCATGAATGCTCAGGCTATAAACGAGCTAGCTGACAACGGGGTTACTGTGAAAAATATCTACAACCATACTTTGCTTTTATATCACATAAGACTTGACTTGAGGCAGGTAAAAATTAATTAAAGGTTCCTTAAGTTTTAACACTTTTGAGGAAAAACGGAGAACAGGTCATTACTCCCATTGCAGAGATAGTTGATAAACAGGTATTTTAATCAAATGTCAGTTTTGAGAACTCTAATAGACTTGGAGGATTTTACCTAATATTCAGTTTTCTCTAGCAGTCAAAGGTACACACTGTATTGCATGTGAAATATATGATGAACTTATACACATAACAAACAAATATGTAGCCACTCTGCTCCTTTCCTGGGTATTTTGTGCTTGTTGGGGAAATGCTTCTTCTTTTTTTTTTTTTTATGGCCTTTTCTTTCAAGCTTCATGTAAAGATAAAAAGATGAATTTAAAAGTAGTATTGACTTTAAGGAAACGTAAGTGACTATTAAGGAAATCCATTTTGTTGCTATTGTTATCAGGAGCTTTTTAGCGGTCAGCCTGTCATGTCCATCCTTAGCAAAACTAAAGTAGTTTAACCCTGTCCCAATCCTCTTCCCTCCCCACTGCTTTCCTCTCCCCCTCACTCAGTTTCCTTCCTGAGCCACGTGACCTCACACCTGCCCATTCTGATGCCTGGCTCTGAGCTGGGGCCTCTGGAATGCTCTCCACAGGCCTGTGCAACCTCAGAGAGGCCTCTCTCAGCACCTTGTCTACGAGCTCCTTCCAACTTGCTCTCAATCGCATCCTACTGTTTATTCCTTTCAAGGTATTTATCAAGCACATGTCTAGCTTTTTACATTTGTTCACTTATCAGTCTCCTCTCTAGGATGTATGTAGGTTTCATAAAAGCAAAGTCTATGTCTCGTTCACCTTTCTTTGTATCCGTTGCACTCCAATCCAGTGAGGACTTCATCTGTCCCCTCGTATTCGGTGTTTCTTTAGAAAGGGGATAATGATGGCTTTGAAAAGGTGGGGGGAAAACAAAGCTTCATGAGCCAGAGGTACTTTTAAACTTCAATAGCTGCCGGAAAATTGTGTTCAGGGAGAGGGGAAAGTAAGTGAGAAACATACACACACATTAATGAGGTCATTTATAGCTTAAGTGAATAATAGCAGACATAGTTCATTGTCTAAAATTATTTTCTATAATAGACATGTTTTATGACTTCACGGTTCTCTAAAATATATTTGTCTGGCCTTGGATTTAACACAAGCCTTGGGGTTAAGGAGTTACAGTCCAGATGAGGAAAGGCAGTTTCAACTGTAAAACATTTTGACATTTCTGAGCGAGCTAGCCTCATTTATCTTTCCTCTTTTTAACTTCTTCTTCTCTCTCTCTTTTCCTTCCTTTCTTTCTTCTCTTCTCTTTCCTTATTTCTTAATTGAATTATATCAAAATAGTACACGCTAATAGTGAAGCTATTAAAACTGATAGTATTATTAAAAAGTCAAATGTTATTACAGGGTTTATGTATCAAAATATGACAATTTCTTGTCCCAACCGCTCCATTCTCCTGACTCCCTCTTCCTAGAAACAACCCCTTTGGACTTTCAGCTCTTCCTCTGGTATTTATGGATTTCCATACTTTTAAATAATATATAAATACTACTCTCTTTGGATTCTTCAATTTGAAACATAACCTATTGAATTTCTAATATGGTACATGAGGACTTCACTCTCTTATATCACCATCCCCTCTGCTTCTCTTCACCTATTCTCATATAATTATACTACACACTTTGGTTAAATATATATTCAGTGTTAACATTATTATGCCTGTGCAAATTTTATTCCCTGAAATTTGCGATATCTCAATTCCCCAGGAAGAGACCCTGAGACAAGGATTCTGCTACGTGTAGTTTATTTGGGAGGCACAGGAAACACCAGTAGGAAAATAGGAAGCGTTTTCCCTAACAGTAATAAAGGGTGCATTGTCAAGGTGTCACCACTATGAATAATTAGAGCTTTATCCAGTGAGGAGCACTCTGGGAAATTGTGTGGAACACACGACTTGTGTCATCCATGGAGGGTGGGAGAGTTGTGGTGTTTATAGGCACCCCCCCGTCAGAAATTTGTTGAAGACGGTTTCCCAAGGATTGTTGATTCCTCAACAATTCTGTTCTGCTGTGTGCAAATGCTGGCAGTTAGAAGCTAGCCAAGAATACCAACTATCTAGTGCATTATGGGTATGTTTTCATACTTTTTTGTTTTTCTTTCTCTGAAATTATTAATTGCTCTTAAAATTTGCTTAGTTTTCTTGATACCTATTACAAATTCTTCCCATGCCTTTCAACAGTTTCTGAACACACTATTCTACAACCTTAATTACATCAGGTCGTCTGTCAGCTCCCATTCTTCCCTTGCAGACATCCCTGGGGGCCTGTATTGTCTCCTATGGACTTCATGCTCTCAGGGTCTTGTACACAGAAGATGACTTCCTGGAACTCCCAGTGCTTCAATCCTGGAAATATGCTTTGCCTACTGAGTTGGATTCCCTGCTTCCTGCTCTGAGAGTGTTTCTCCACCTTGGTTTACTTCTTAGTGAAGCACATTGTTCAAAGCATAGTCAGGTTAGAAAACCGCCTTCTGAGTCACCCTGCTTCCACCGGGCTGGTTGCCCCCTTGTTTCTGCATTGCTGCCATTCTAGCATCTCCCTTCTTATTGCCAGAGAGAGTCCCTTCAATGCTCTCCTGTTTGGATCTCTTCTGGGGGTATTCTGTTTTCCTTCTTCTTGTATTACTCCTTCATGTTGATGGACTAAATCTTCCAGTGTCTTAGAAAAGGTGCTTGAGATGTTAATATTTTAAACATTGTGCATCTGAAAATGTATTTATTATCCTCTTGATTGATGGATTGGCTGGATAAAGAGTTATATGCTGTGGAGACATATTCACAATTGTGAATATATTTTTCTGTAGTCTTCTACCTTCCAATGTTGCTGTGAAGAAGTATGAAGCAATTCTGATTCATAAACCCTTGTACTTGGCCTGTTGCTGGCATTAATTTTAAACCTCTGGAAGCTTATACATTCTCTTCTTTGGTTCCAATGTTCTGAAATTTTGTGATAAAGTCACTTGGTATGGGCTGATTTGTATCTGTTTTGCTCCATGGGCCAGATCCTTTCAATTTGGAAGCTCATTTCTCAGTGCTGGGAAATGTTCTTAAATTATTTTGTTAATTTTTCCCATACATTTTCTCTGTCCTCTTTTTGGTGCTTCTGTTATTCTGATGATGGACTTCTTGCTCTGGTTCTCTAATCACCTTATATTTTCTCTCCTACTTTCCATCTCTTCTTTCTGAAAAATTTCCTCAAATTTACCCTTCAATCATCCCATTACTTTTTCATATCAAATAACATGTTGTAAGCTTCTAAGAGCTCTTTTTAGTTTGTTGGATGTTTATTTTTTAAAGCATCTTATTAATACTATTTCATGGATGAAATATTTTTTTTCTTAACCTTCCAAATAAACTAGTAATTTCAATTGTTCTTTTTGTATTATATTTTCTTTTCTGTGCATAGTCTCTATTTCCTTCAAGTTACCTTTTTCTGTTTTGATATTGATTTTTGTATATATATATATATATATATATATATATATTTGATATTCAAAGCTTTCCGAGATGTTTGATAATCCTCTATATTTTTAAGAGGGAGGAAAAAAACTATGATTGGAAGCTCCAAACATATGGATGGGGTTCGTTGACTTTGACCTTTGCTGAGGGATGAGCTATTTGGGCCCTTTGCAGGGAAAACCTCAGAAGCTGAGTATGTTTTGTCACATCGGCATTACTGCTTCTACTTAAGACTGGGAATTACCTTTTCCAGACCCCCCTTTCTTGTGTGATTAGCTTGGGCTAAGAGGGAAACTTGCATAAGATCTGGAAAGTGGAGGTGAAGTAGGAGCTTTTACTTTCAGCGGTCATGCTGCAATGACGCATAGACACAGGCAGTCCGGTGGGCTCCAGCCTCCCATCCCAACCCTGACCCCACTGACTAAGAGTGGCTTCAGGCCGTCAAGTGCTTGACTGCAGTTCCCCCAGAGCCAGTAGATTCCATCAAGCTGCCATGGCTCCCCATTCATTATTCCATTTGGGCGGCCAAACATGCACGCTTTCTGAAAAATCCCCGTATGCCGTATTCATATCCATGCTTAAACTGTTGTGAGTATATTCATTTCCTGGAGCTGCTGTAACCAATGACAACAAATGTAGTGGTTTAAAACAGCACAAATGTATTCTCTTACAGTTCTGGATGTCTGAAGTCTAAAAGTAAGGTGTCTGTTTTAGGAGGCTTGAGGGGAGTACTCCATTTCCTTGCAGTTCCAATTACGTTCTTTGGCTCTTGGCCCCTTCATCCTCGAAGCACATCACTACAACCTCTCCTGTTGATCCTCCTGACTCCCTCTTATAAGGACTGCTGTGATGACATTGGGCCAATCCAGATAATCCAGATACTCTCCCATCCCAAGATGCTTAGCTTAATCAAATCTACAAAGTTCCCATTGCCACGTAAGGGAGCATTCTGGGGAGTAGAATGTAGATGTCTTTGGGGCCACTATTTTAGCTACCACAGTGAGTAGTGACTGTTTCTGATCTGATTGCCCTCCTCCAGCCTTCCATTTTCACAACTCCTCCCAGAGTTGTATAAGCTCCAATTCCTAGAGTAAGCCCCATGGTCCTGTAATACCTTTAGTGGTATTACCTTTAGTGGCTCTGATTTCCTGACGAAACACTGACTAATACACTCCCAATGTCAATGTCTCTACAAGTATGTATTTCCTTTAGGGCTAGTCAGATTTCCCTGAAATTCTTTTTCTAGTTTCCAAGGACTTCCAAGGGTCTGGGAGTCAAGAAGTTGAAAATGGTAGCGGGGTCTTCATTGGTCCTATCCATCCAATTATTGATTTCTTTCTGCTGTTTTTTAGTTTGGTTCTCCCTCACTCACCTGCTGTAGGAGGCCCCAGTACAGAGAGTCTTCACCTAACCATCTCCAGAAAACATAGCTCCAGGCTCTGGCCATGTGAAGAGGGAAAAGCGGAATTTCAGGGGCAGATAAAAAAAGAGGGGCTCTATCAAACTTTCTAAAAATCAGTTTTTCAGATCCTGCTTTCATTAGCTTTCACTTCAGGGAGATCTGTTGATACCAGTTCTCAAAACTTTTGGAGACTCTGTGGTTAAATGAGCTTGCTTCTCAACTTTCTTTACTGCTGTCTTAGAATTTGGCTCCTGGAGTCAGCTAAGACAGTTACCTCATGCCCGCCAGCTTGACCGCTTCCAAAATTTTATTACTGTCATCCATTCTTTTTCTTCCTATTTTTGCAGGTTTATATTGAGATCATTCTAGATTCACATATCATTATAAGAATTAATTCAGAAAAATTCCATATACCCTTCACTCAGCTTCCCCTAATTGTAACATCTTGCATAACTATAGTACAGTATCAGAATCCAGAAATAAACATTGATATAATCATCCACTGACCTTGTTCATATTTCACCAATTTTAAATGCACTTGTGTGTGTGTGTGTGCACGCATGTTTGGTTTTATGCAATTTTGTAATATGTGCTTTATATTTTTTTAAGGAAAAAAATCTCCTTACTATAGTTTAGTGGAGTTTTGGAGAAAGCAAAATTAGATGCTGTGTCCTATGTACCATCTTTATCCTAATGTTGAATGACAGGAAAAATAACAGAGTATTTTAAGCTTGTGAACAAGAGCAGAGTATAGTCAAATGTTATCTTCTTTACAACCTTGCTTCTAGACTGACAGGTCAGCTAACAATGCTCTTCATTTAACTGCTGGGTTGTAAACATTCTTTTTTTTTTTTTTTTCTCTCCTTCAGCCTAAAGAAAGGAATTTTGCAGCACAAAACTGAATTAATGCACATTTTAGGGTCATGATATTTTCTCTGTGGTAGGCTTCTTGTCCATACTAAACTATGACTGATAGGTTATCTTAATCTGCAGAGATAAAGAATTAATGCTCCAGGAGGCATAAACAGGGAGATGATGGGATTCTGTCTTTGGATTGATAACTGTACCTGAATCCCCTAAAATCACTCCTAGGAGTTGGGCACTCAAATGATTAAATTGTCTCGATGGGCCACTTGGATTCCGCTTAATGCAGTCATGGAAAAGATGCAGCAGTATGTATTTACTCAAAGTCAGGAAGTAGGAATGGAGACTCTATGAGACAATCAAAACCAGGCAATAATTTCTAACCTAAAAGTCAACATAGGCAGTAAAAGAAACTCAACAATTTATGTTTAGTCATTTACGTATATTGTGCCTTATTACAGATGTATTCAGATGAAGAAAAGGAATACTAATTTTTCCCATTTTCTTATTTGGCTCTTCTGGGAGGTTGCAGTTCTAAGATAACTATTGTTTCCTGTGTTGTGTTTGATCAGAAACAGGCAGAGGAGGTGATGAATGTGGTAGGCCTTGATAAACAGAAGCGATAACAAGAAACGTTTTTCTTTTACTCTGCAATCTTTTGTTTCAGTCTATACGTGATACTGATTTAGGATTTGAACTGCATTATTGAAGGATTCTAAATGAAACTATGTTGGTTTAAGAAAATTAAGGGAAACTGTGAAAGGATGATTGCTACATTAATTCGTTCTTCTTTTTCTTAACCCTGTTTAATAACATTGTAAACTCAAGTTGGGAGGAACATTTTCACTTATCCATCAATGCGTAAGGAACCATTCCAACATTTAGTAGCTTAAGACAACAACCATTTGTTACTGCTCATGAGACTATGGTTGACCAGGAGAAAAACTAGTGAGATGGACCAAGTCTGGCTGATCTTGGCTGCACTCGGTTATGCGTCTGTGTTCAGCTGGCACGTTGGCTGGGGCTGACTGGTGTAGGATGGCCTTCTTCCACATGGTTGTTCATCCTTCAGAGAACCAGCCCAGGCTTATTCGCATGGTGGTTGCAGGGTCCGAGATAGTAATGAAAGTGTGCAAAGCCTCATGAGGACTAGGCTTGGAACTGACACACCACCGCTTCTGTTGCATTCTGTGGGCCGAAGGACGTCACAAAGCCAATCCATATTCTGGGCTGAAGTGGATGGCTAAGAGAAATACTAACGCAGTAACACGATCAATATTTTACTGTTATATTCTGTACCTAGCAGGTATTTTTTCTCTTATCCTCCTGGCAAATTCTTACTCATCCTTCAAGTCCTAGTTCAAGCACCACTTCCTTGGGGAGACTGCTCTGGCCCTGCCCCAACAGAGTGGACCCTCAGCCCCCTTTGTGTCATCACTAACTGTACTGCTGTTGTCTGTGTACAGTTCTCAGTGCCTTGAGGACAGGAACTATTTTCCTAAACATCTTTATATCTACAGTTCCTAGCACAGTATTTAATCCAACAAATATTTTCTGATTAAATGAGGTAATGGCCATTTTTCAGTTCTCTTAGTTCCCCCACCCACGTTGTCATGAAGCTGTCATCTGGAGGAGACTCTTGTATTCCCTATTCATTTCTCTCCCTTAAATACCTTGACAAAAATTGGACTATTTGACCAATTGTAATCAATGGAACAATGCTTGTGTAGTCCTCCATGTTGTGCCACTAGAGTTTTGAGCATTTGTGAAGCTTACTGATGGCAAGGTAGCGTTTCTGCTTCAGTTCTTCAGCTGGGGTGGCTCCCTTCCATGTGCTTTGTGTGGTGCAGTTGCCAGTGCCCAGGTTCTTAGCATTTACAAGCACAGAAATGTTTATGGTCAAATGTTCAGAACTCCGTGGCAGTTGTGCAAGATTCAGCTTTTGAAAGTACTTTTCTTTAACTGGCAATTTAGTGCCATGGGAAGTTGTTATACAGTTGTGGGGGCCTGAAATGGCATTTTCCTATTGTAACAAACCCCTCTGTGTCTCAGTGTTTCCTTCTTATTGCATGTTGTTGCTTACAGGCACAAACACTATGGAATGAATACCTATAGTTAAGACTCCCTGGGGCTGAGAGAGATCAAAGATAACACCTAGTTCAACATAGTCGTATTTTACAGAAGTGACAATAGAGGCCCACAGAGGTAAAGTGACACACTCAGAGTTACACAATGATTTTAGGGCTTTAGGACAGGATTTGTGCAGTTGGAATAATTCAGAAATGTCCTAGAGAAACGAGCTGCCCAGCCAAGCGGCTCTTTCCCTTTAATTAAGCCAGGTGAAGGCGCATATGATGAGTCCTCTCTTAGCAGAGATTTCTCCTTTTTAAAAACTCATCATTTCTCATCCAGAGGTCAAATGGGAGGCAGTCCCTCTTTGATTGGACCAGGAATACCTATCTGTGTTACCTATCTGTGGATCAGAGTCATCTGATTAAATTCAGATTACCAGGCACCTTCCCAGCTCTCTTGAATTCCTGAGACAGAAATCTGTATTTTAAGCAAGTGGCCAGGTGATTCTGATGTACTTCTTATGAAGTCTGAGTACAAGTGGATATGATATAATATCAGTCAATATAAGTGCTACAGAGAAAAATAAGTCAGAGAAAGGGATGATAGAAAAGTTGCTATTTGGATGGGTAAGTTAGTGGAGATTTCTTTGACCAGAGACCTGGAAAGGTAAGCAGCCAGCCATACAAAGATATATGGTAAGAGGGACTAAGTAAGAGTAAATGCAGGGACCTGCCTAGGAATGAGCTCTGCAGGTTCAAGCAGAAAGAAGACTTTGCTTAAAATGGTCCAATGATTTCCTATCAATCTTAAAACGAAATCCAAACTCCTTACCGCACTCCATGAGACCTTACATAATCTGGTCCCTGTCCGGTGACAAAGACTAGTCCCATGGTCACACGTGATTGGGGGGGCCAGTACGTGTCGCTGGGAAATGCAGTCTCTAGTTCAGCAGCCATCTCTCAGTGCTGGCTCCATGCTACAGAATGGAGACCACAAACCTTTGGGGGAGTCTGCTTTAGTAACATCTCAGTAAGGTGAGCTGAACATTGACCACAGGATTTGGCAAAGTGAAGATCATTAATGACCTTGATCAAAGCTAGTTGGGTGGAGCCAGGGGAGACTAATCTGGAGTGTTTGGCATCTTTTAGAGGATTTCTACTGTACATGAGTGAATAGCACGATGGCTGCAGGGATGTGGGGTCTGGGAGGTCTTTTTTAAGATTGGAAGTGTCCTAGCATCTTTGGATGCTATCAGGAAGGATGCAATTTGGAGGGAGAAACAGACAATGTAAGAGAGAAGCAAAATCAAAAACTTTGAGAAGGGAGGAAGAGAAGGAACCCAGTGCATCAGGGAAGGGGTGGCCCTGGAAAGCAACTGGAACAGTTCTCCTGTTTAACAAGGAGGAAAGCAAGTTCAGAGCTTGTAAGGGGTGGAATCAGGATCCAAGTCATCAAAATTTGCTCAAGGGCAGCAGCTTGTGTTCAAGAAACAGATTTCATTATTTTTCTTCTCCTCTTTCTTTTCCTCCTCCTCCTTCTATCGTATGGTTCTTTGCTCCCACATCCCATAGTTCTAGCTAATGACATTTATTCATTCAACAAACTTTTTGTGTACCAACTCTGCAACTTGTGGTGTTCCCGAGTGTATAGTATGGTATTTAGTATCAATAAAAAGCCATTCTTTATTTTACCCCTGAATAGAGGAGCTGCCAGCATTTCAGGAGAGCTGATGGCTTTTACTAGCTGACCACATGCCTTGGTCTGGACGTAGGAGGGTACCCCGTTCCATGAATGGGTGATCTCAGGGGATGATGTAAGAAGGAAATTTCTGCCCTCTTAGCCCCATGAGCCAAAACACCTTACAGACGAATGGGTGACAAATGTCACAGTCAGACCTCTCTCAACACCTGAGCCATATTTAGGTTAATGCCTTCGTGTCATTTAACTGGAATGTTTTTTAAGGACAGGTTATCTTGTTAGAAATTGACAAGTGGTTTTATGAGGAAGCTCTGTTCATTTTAATATTTCCTTTTATCTGTACAAGTTTTTCTTGAGTCTACTTCATTTCACATCATTCTTTGATGCATGACTAAGAAGTCGGAAGGTACCCAGGGGAGATCTTTATGAAAAGCAGAAACTAAAATTAGATATCCAGTTCATTGAAGAGTTTGGATTACTGATGAATAACTTACTAGGCACCAGGTAAAAACCTGATGCTAGGAGACATGGCTAGCAAAGAGAATACTTGAGCATGCTTACAATGTAAGTTGGAATAGCCTTGTGTGAGATACAGGCTTGCAGTATTTCCTATGATAGAATATGTTCTGTGTTCCAAACAATGAACTTAAAGCAGAGCTCTGGAATGCAAATCACTTGCAAGCAAGTATGCTTAATTGCCTAATTGTCCTCATTACTAATATTTAAGGTAATCAGAAGAAATAGATGAAGGATTCTGGGCGGGGTGAAGATAATAAGGTTTGAGCATATTAACACCAGGACTAAAATTAACACAGAGAAATGTACAATAAAAAGTTGGGTGTACTTGCAAGGGGGAAGCACGTTAAGTTTTGCATTTCTTGGTGACCAGAGAAAAGTGAGAAACATGATTAATTCTAAGATTCACAGTGTCCATAAAATGCAAATTATTTGTAAATTGTAAGCTTTAAATCACTTTAAGGGAGGAACTTCTGCTGTTGCCACAGGCTGCGGCAACCGTCCGGGAGACACATGATAATCCATACAGGCCTTGGAGGCCACTCTGGACACTGTCGGCCCCCCCTGTTTCTTGGCTCACATTTTTCTGTTCTCTTTGGTTTACTGGTGCTCTGTTCTCTACTCTCTTTTTGGTGGCACAACAGCTGACTCTTGGTTTCAGTCTGTGTGGTTCTCGGCTCTCTCCTCAGCACCTACCTGCAGCTGCTGCCTTGTTCTGACTCCCCAACATCACACGGCTTTCTGACTCACTCAGAGCTGAGCTTTTCTCTACCTTCAAAGCCAGGACCATTCCTTACAAGCCTCCAATGGGACAGGTTGCACAAGGGAACAGGTGTCTGCTTTACAACGGAGTCACCTAAATGTTATTCAACCTTTTCCTTATGGATGTATTGGAATAAACTATTCTTAATGAAATTTGAGGCGTTTTCTGATTTCTTTGATGATATTTGTATGTGTTTGTAATTTCTGCCTTCCAATGATAAGTGATGATTAAATTTACATGCTGCAAAACAAGAAAGTGTAGGCTGGGTCAGGGTGGTGGCAAGCCCTCTAATTTGCGTTTGTGGTTTGCTATATCTAAGTTAAAGTGATGATATGTTCTGTTCCACCCTTACCTATCTTAGAAGAGGAAGGAAGGAAGGAAGGAAGGAAGGAAGGAAGGAAGGAAGGAAGGAAAGTTCTAAGAGTATAGCAATTGTATTGACTATTTGGGCATGTATTATGATACTGACAGAAATATGGAAGCATATTCACTCTTGGATAGAGTCGCTGTCAGTGTTCCCAGGACAGCTGATGGCTTTTGCCCATCTGGTCACAGTCCCGTGTCTGCGCTTAGGATGTGTGTCCTCTCATGACTGGGTGGCCTCAGAGGATATGTATTAAGGGGATTCCCAACCACTCAATGGGTGGATTTATATAAATGGTAAAAAACTCTATTCATATGTTCTAAAATATAAATATGTAGTCAAACAGCAAGAAGGAGCCCCAAATTTCCACAGCTGTGCTCCTTGAGATTAGATATTTTGTGAAATTGACATTTAGGCTGCTAACAATATTTTAAACCTGTCTGCAAAGATTTATAAAATTTGCCTGATCTAATTATATTGTAGATAAAACGCTGCTGAGTGTCTGTCAAAATCCTTGTTAGTCCAAGTTGTGTTGGAGACAGAGAGCTTGCATTTTTTGTGCAGCCCGAAAAAGGAAGCTGTGACTTCCAGTTTCGACTGCTCCAAGTACCCCTGCCCTGCCCACTCTGCTGACAGTTCTAGTTCCCTCATTGCTGGCGAGTTGTTCCTCTTTCCTGGGCTGTGACACCCCCAGGAAATAGAAAGTTCTTACACACTGGACATAGCAGAAGAGAAACACCTGGCTCTTCCAGTGGAGGGCATCTTTGAGCCATACAGCCTAGGACACTCACCTGGGACATGGCTTCAGCATCCTCTATGAGGGGAACGTGGGCCAGAGCAACATACATGTGGGTCTGTCACCTGGCACAAGGCTTAATGTTATTCACACCAGAACTAAATCACTCAGCTGAAAGTGATGTCTTCTCTTTTCCCTTTTATCAGTATATTTTTCCCGTTTTCCTGCTGGCTGGAAAGTAGAGCAGTACTGTGTACAGTTGATAAGCTAACACTTTTATTGTTTTGTTGTTTATTCTTTTGGTGTTGCAAATTCTGCCCAAATCTACAGAAGAAAAGCATGGCGAATGGATTTGTCTTTGACAGCACTCTATTCCAAGCAGCTGATATGCTTTGGTTGAAAAACAGTATTAGTATGGTACGCAATATATTTTCTCTTCTTTCAAAATATGGAGCTACTGAGGCTGTCTTCAAAGTCACTGTTCTCCAGAATTGGCACATAGGTTAGAAGTTCTTCTTGGCTCACTTCAAGTGTATGGGAAAAATACCCAAGGCCCTGTGAAAAGCTGAGTGCGCCCACGATGTATAACTTAAAACACTCCCCATCCTAATCCCCAAAGTACTCAAGAAAGACTCCAGTCTTAGTGTGGAAGCTTGGATGAGCAATATGGTAGGGCACAATAAACAGTTTTCCATACACGTTGTTTTTTGTTTGTTTGTTCGTTTGTTTATTATTATTATTAATTTCAGGTGTACAAAACAATGTAATAGACATTTATCATTTATATCTCTCACAAAGTGATAACCCCCTGCCCCTAATCTACTACCCCTCTGACATCACATATAGCTGTTACATTTCCATTGTCTCTATTCCTAATGCTGTACTCCACTTCTTGTGACTATATATATATATATAATTGTAGTTGACATTCATTATTGTTCAGCTTCAGCTCCAGGTGTACAGTGCAGTGATCAGGCATCTACACCGTCCATGAAGTGGTCTCCCTAATAAGACAAGTGTCCAATGGATACCCTACAAAATCTTTACAACATTGTTGATTATATTCTCCAACCTGACTTTCGTATCCCTGTGGCAATCTTGTGGTTACTGACTGTGCTTTCTAATCCCCTCACCTTCTCCCTCATCCCCACCCTCCCTCCCATCTAGCAACCCTGTTTTTCCTCTATGTCTCTGAGACTGTTTGTGATTAGTTCATTCATTTATTCTTTTCTTTAGATTCCACATGTAAGTGAGATCGTATGGTATTTGTCTTTCTCTGTCTGACTAATTTCACTTAACATAATGTTCTCTAGGTCCATCCATATTGTTGCAAATGGTAAGATTTCATTCTTCTTTATGGCTGTGTAATACTCCATTGTATAAATGTACCACAGTTTCTTAATCCAGTTGTCTACTGATAGGCATTTTGGTTGTCTCATATCTTGGCTATTGTGTATAGGGCTACAATAAACAAAGCATCAATTTTTTTGAATTAGAGTTTTGGATTTCTCTGGATAGACACCTAGGAGTGGAATTGCTGGGCCATAAGGTAGTTCCATTTTCAGTTTTTTGAGATACCTCCATACTGATTTCCATAGTGGCTGCACCAATCTGCAATCCCACCAACAGTGCACAAAGGTTCCTTTTTCTCCACATCCACGCCAGCACTTGTTGTTTGTTGATGTATTGACGATGCCATTCTGACTGGGGTGAGGTGGTATTTCATTATGGTTTTTATTTGCATTTCTCTGATGGTTAGTGAGGTTGAGCATTTTTTCATATGTCTGTTTGCCATCTGTATGTCCTGTTTAGAAAAATGTCTCTTCATGTCCTCTGCCCATTTTTAAATTGGGTTGTTCGTTTTTTTTGAAGTTGAATTGAGTGAGTTTTGTATACATTTTGGATATTAACCCCTTATCGGATATATCATTGACAATATCTTCTCCCATTCAGTAGGATCCCTTTTTGTTTTATTGATGGTTTCCTTTGCTGTGAAAAAACTTTTTAGTTTGACATAATCCCACATGTTTATTTTTTCTCTTACTTCCCTTGCCCAAGGGGATATATCAGTAAAAATCTTACTCTAGGTAATGTCTGTAAATTTTCTTCCTATATTTTCTTCTAGGAGTTTTATGGTTTCAGTTCTTACATTAAAGTCTTTAATCCATTTTTAATTTATTCTTGTTTATGGTGTAAGGAGGTGGTCCAGCTTCATTTTTTTTGCATGTGTCTGTCCAGGTTTCCCAGCACTATTTATTAAATACACGTGGTTTTATAAGCTTTTATGTCCTGCCTACTGGGTTATCTGAGCAAGAAAGCTCACCCACCAGTCATTTCACGTCTGAATTCTGACAAATGAATTGGTGTTCCTTCCTAACACAACCTAAACCCTAAACTAATAAAAATCAAAACTGTGCAGGGAGCAAAACTCATCTCGTGAGGAGCAGCCAAGAGAAGGCCAAATTATCAGATCATATTTTCACCAGGCACTGATGGAGCAGTCATATTTGGCTCAGCTCATAGCATCACTGTAATCAGATACTTGGGTTATTGCACATGCACAGAAGACACATAAAAGGTAGGTTGCTGCACCAGACTTGTATTTACAAAGTCTGGGTTATTTCCATTTAAATTCAAGATCATCAGTTGATTGGTTTGTTTTTATCACATTATCTCACAAAATGGAGGTGCTGGAATGAGATACATAGCCGGTGCTTCTTGCTGGTGTGCGTTGGTAACCATGCCCTCCCATGGGGTCTTCTGGGCTCCATCCATGCTGATGGGCCATTGACCATCTCCAGCATAAGCTCTGTCTCAGTTCTCGCCCTGGGCTTGTGGGGAACAGCAGAGTCAAGTGCTATTAACCAAATGAGCTAGAAGCCAGAACCCACATAGACCACCAAAGATCTCCTCTTTGTGAAGAAGTTCAAGTTTTAGTGGCTTCCAACCCTGGAGACTCTGATGGTTGCCATTCAACAGCCACGTGCCTGTCCTTTTCCTTACTAAAAGGTCCCTGATTTTGATCCTTTTCCTCCAAGCAACCATGTGTGTAAGGGAGGGGCCGTGACTTCCCTGTATCTAAGGGTGATCCTTGATTTGTCTAAGCCATGTCCTCAGCGTGTGGACCCACAGCATCGACCTGGGAACCTGTTAGAAATGCAAATTCTTAGGCCCCACCTGCTGGATCAGAGCTTCTGGGAAAGAAGGCCAGCAATGTGTTTCAACAGGCCTCCTAGGTGAGTCTGATGCCTGTTCAAATTTGAGAACCATTGGTCTAAGCCAACCTTAGAGGCTCACACCCCTGGTCTGTGACACTTTAGGTGTGGCCATGTGATGCAGTCCCAGTCAATGAGATGTGAGGGGAAACTGAGGCTTCTAAAGAAGACACAAAAGACGGATACATGTCCGTTTTCCCTGCCTCTGGACATTGATATGCAGCCAGTGAACTTATGATATTCATGTAACGAGGTGTTTATAAAAAGGTTTGGCAAACAACTGTCATTATTTCTTTGAAAAACGTGAAATATTACAAATACAAGGCCAGCAGAGGCTACATGTAGTTTATGTGAAGAATTTATTTGGAATATTCTGGCCATGAGACCTTCTTCTGCTGCCTGCCCTCAGAAGGACCACACATCAGTCAGTCCAGAACAGGACACGCCGATGTCACCTCAAGGTCAGGCACCAGCCATAGGGATGCACCAGTCACGTCATGCAGATCCCTCGCCAATTGCTCTGTTCTCCGAGGGGAGCATTTTCCTGGGGCAGCAGAGAATGGCTACACGTGGACGTCGATTGGCTCACTGATGCAAGGCAAAGAAGGCCCCAGACTTGTCCTCGCTGCGGCTCAGTGGCCGCTGCCCAGGTCAAGCGCAGTGTTTGTGGAGCTCAACCACTTCTCTTTAAGGATTGTTTGCAGTTCTTTCCAGGCTTATGGGAAGTCTCAGTGTGGACTCTGCACAAGGGCGTCCCAATATTTGCTATTTAATTACAAAGGCTCACCGCTGAAAATGTGACCTTTCATTTCGCTCTATTTTCTTAACTGAGCCCTGAGGCAGATGAAATATTAGTTGCTGAGAGCTGGGCTGGGGACTTTGGCTTCCTTTCCATTTCAGTTAGAGAGTTAACTTCGCAACGGTCGATCTGGTTTCATACAAACATCTTTTCCTTCCTCCAGTCTTCTTTAACATCAGAATTCAAAAGTGTTTTCTTATTTGGTCTTTGGGGTTAGGTAATAGAGCTTATAAAGGAAGCAAAATGTTTTTTTCTTCTTTTCATTTTTATTACCGATTTCCCTGATAGAAAGGAAATTACAGTGAGTTATTAATGGCAGGACGTGGAGATTAATTAGCAGGCTCCCTCTCTTTCCCCTACTGAATTGACTGTGGGGGTGACACAAGGGCCCCCCTCTCTGTACTCACAGTGATTTATGGAACATTCAGCAGATTCGTTGGAGGGCCTTTTAGCAACGCAGCCTATCTCTCCCAGCACGACTATTTATAGGCTACTTTGTTCCAACAAACCACTTTCATTCTAAGCTCCTTCGTCTGGTTGGTATTGAACTATTTCCATCATCCATGAGGAGGCTGTGAGCCAGATCTTATTTACACTTTGAAAGCATTAATATCATTTGGGTGAAGTAATTTAACGTGGGGCATTAGGGGTGACTGCAGTTAGGATTTTACTGTCACAGACACAAATTGGACACAAACATGAGGCAGGAAGACAGAGCTGCTATAGAGCATGATGCTCAAAATAAAACCACAAAAATATATGTAACATACGTTGCAACCAGACATGTCACCCACCAGAGTCCTTACTGCCTCTGAATCAAGTTAAGCAAGCTTTATTTAAGATTCTTCATGATTTGACTCAGTGCATTTTTCCTTCCCCATCTCCCTCTAACATTCCCTTTCACTTTATCATCCAACTGTAACACACTGCCTCTTCTGGTCTATACTTGCCCAACACTTCATGTATCCATGTCTCTGTTCGCACTCAGCCCTGATTTGGGGTACCCTTGTCTTCTTTAACAATGGGCTCCTGTGCCCTCGAACAATGACCTGTTCATTTTTTCAAAGCCCAGAGCAAATATCACCTCCTCTATGCAGCCTTCTCTGATTGTCACACAGTCAGAATGAATCTCTGCTTGGCACGCTCCCCATCCCCAAATTACCTGAGCTTCTTTCTTTTTTTCTGGTGATTTATTTATTTATTTTAATTTTTAAAAATTCCAATTGCAGTGGACATTCAATATTATATTAGTTGCAGGTGTACAGGTTAGATATATAACTTATGAAGTGATCCCACTTGGCACCATACATGGTTATTGTAATATTATTGACTATATTCCGTATGCTTTACTTTACATCTCTGTGACTGTTTGTAATTGCCAATTTGTACTTCTTAATCCATTCGCCTTTTCCACCCAGCTCCTCAACCCCCTCCCCGCTGGCAACCATCAGTTTGTTCTCTCTATGAGTTTGCTCCTGTTTTGTTTGTTCGTTTATTTTGTTTTTTAGATTCCACATATAAGAGAAATCATGGATATTTGTTTTTCTCTGTCTGACTTACCATCCTGAGCATGCATTTCGTTCTGTCCTTTATGGTAGTTATCTATTTTTATGTCTGGCTCTCTTATTAGACTTTAAACGGCTTAAGGGAAATATGGGTCTTGTTTATCTTGAAATTCCTTTTCCCAGCACCTATAACAGTGCCCGTATGCAGTAAGATGTTCAGTAAATATTTGTTTAATAAATGGAAGAGTAGTGTGATTTCTTTCCCATATTAGACTCTTCCTCGGAAAAGGGAGAAAACAGCAGCCTTAGTTGGACGGCTGAGTTTGAATAATTTCAGTGAAACTGTTTGTCTTTAGGTTTTAGCGGATTAATTTTAAGTTAAAAAATGAAAACTCATTGTAGAAATCTAAAACTGGAAATTGTTTGGAGGGGGATCCGGTCCATGCCCTGAGCCACATTCTATGGAAAACTTGCCCATTTACATCATTACCTAAAAACAGAAGTTTGAAACTCTGGTCTCTTCCTCTTCTTATAAGGACACCAATCCTGTCATGGAGACCCCTCCCTCATGGCCTCATTTAAACCTAATTACCTCCCAAAGGCCCCACCTCCAAATCCCACACCATGGGCAGGTTATGCTTCAACATATGGCTTTGGGGGAGACACAAATATTCAGTCCATAACAATGCCCAACATAAAGAAAGCCTTTGATGGTGTCCAAGTATGAGAGCCATAGTTTACTTGGTGACTGGCTAGTGCAGTTCTTTCTCTTGGGGAATTTAGCTAGGAGGTTTACTGTTAGTCTGTAGCCCCAGGAGCCGTGGAACCAGAGACCTAGTAGCTGAGTCACTATAATACGGTGGGTAAAGCACCAGAGTAGGAAAGAGCAGACATCACCTGCTGAGGGTAGTCACAAGTAGATGGGGCCACTAGAGAATATGGTCTCCCTAGTGACCGTTCAGTTCGTTCTCAAGCAGGTCTTTTCCTTGGAATAGCCTTAGGTGGCTTCAGGCTTAACTATCTACCAGTCCAGAAGAAAGAAGGTTTCTCTTTTCTTAAGTCCCAGGATTGAGTATTCTTGAATTGATTTGGGTCACACGACCATCCCGAGTCAATCATTGTGACCCGGGTGATGGAACTCTCTCTGACTGGCCTGGATCACTTGCTCACACAGGAGCTTGGGAATGGGAGTCTATCCCATTTGAAACGTAGGATGCTCTTATCAGAAGGGAGAATACATCTTGGATGTGCAAAAAGAACAAACTCATTTCACTTTCTTATCACCTGAAAGAGCCCATCGAACACAACTGCCATCCAGAGAAATAAATCCTCTCTTTTCTCTATCATGTACTGACATCTGATCCTGTGACCACAATTTGAAGACTTCCAGTGACAGCAAGCTTCCCAGGTCTCCACAGCCCGCTGTGTTGGTGAGCAGCCCACGTTGTCAGCAGGTACCACTGCCTGTTCTCCTTGGTCCTGCTTCTGTCCTATAAAACAACACTCTGTAATGTCTTCCCTCCTCCACATGACAGCC
Organism: Rhinolophus sinicus; assembly: GCF_036562045.2. NCBI lineage: Eukaryota > Metazoa > Chordata > Mammalia > Chiroptera > Rhinolophidae > Rhinolophus > Rhinolophus sinicus. The sequence goes on from NC_133751.1 coordinate 26,317,058, forward strand.
TTTTGAATTTCAGAAGACAGTTAACAATTATGAATGATTACAGAAAAATTAAAATCAGGCAATCATTTGCTGGAATGAACATATTTTCTCATTTACCTACCTGTAACATTAAATATCTCACGCCTACTCAATTAAAAGAAAAAGCCCCAAGCCAAAAACATTAGGTGTCTAACTATCGTCTCTGCTCTTCCTCCACATGAAAGCTTTTATAACAAACAACCATATTGCTCTGAATAATGCGCCATGCTGTTGAGTGGACGAGCATGCGGGCTAATAAGGATGTGAGCCGTGGAATGGCTAATCCCCCTCTACATGGCGAACACAACAGTGGTTGGTTTATACAGATAATCCAATCTGACTAGCAGGGAAATGGAATGACTGCTTCCAACTGTCTTTTGTATAATGATACCTCACTTGAAAATGTCACTTAAAGAGTTACAAATGGGTGAATTGATCTGTAAATGAACCAGAAACATGTGGGGTATAAGCCAAAGAAAGCTTTTGGGATCTAATGACTCACTGTGCCTCCTGCAGAAGCAAACAATTTTAGCACCCTGGAAGTACCTCCTGTAGCTAGTGCTTTTGCCTGAGGCTCCAAGTGAGAAGATTTTGGTGATAAGAAAATAGGGCCTCAGCCATTACCTTTGAGCACCTTGTCCTGCTCAAACCCCCTCAAGAAGACCTGAGTCACCCTCTGACAGGCGGGGAGACTAATCTAATCTGATAAAGTGAAGCCCCTTAAACCCAGAAGAGTTGGCTTCTGGAGGACATAGAACGTTCTTCCTAGTGGGTCAGCCTGGGAGGTCTGAAACATCCTGCAAATGTCCATCACTGGTCAGAGAGGGAGCTTTTTATTGACTGGCCTCATCTGGTTCTAAAGCCCTAATTCTGCTCAGGGCAGGAAGTTGCCCATAAATTGCTGTATAAGGTAACTCATCCCCTTCCCAAGCAAGAGCTTTGGCTAAAGGTTTAGCTAGTTCAAAGTTCCACCTCCCCATTAGAGCTGGTCTTTATGCCAGTCTTCACGTTCTTGTTACTCTCCTTTGAGTTGTCCCCTGGTACCTGTGTGTCCCACTTGGTTCTTGGGGATTCTGCTCCACCCAGTAACTTCGACTGCAAACCTTGCACTGCCTCAGTGTCCAGCTTTGTGCTCTGTGACCTACTGTGTGCCTGGAGGCCCTAATGGTTCTTGGTGGTTTTGTTGCCCCATTCCACAATGTGGGTGACTCCAGAAGGCTGCCTCAGGCACCACCCTCAGCTATTGCTGTCATCCTCGCATGCCATCCCAGACCCAGTGTTGTGCCCAAAGTGGAACTTCTTTGGGATGCCTCGGACTCTCTCTCAGCCTAGTTAGGGTTTCTAGACTCTTAGCCCAGTGATGGAGGAAGCACAGACTCTTCTGGGAACCCCACAGCAACTAAACTCATCATTCTTCCTGATCCAGCGTGAGTCTTCTCGGAGATTTCCCAGACCTCTGATCTCTGTCTACTTATAGTAAGTTCTATGTTCAGGCCTCCAGTCTTTGCTTCTGACATAGAAGAGGAAGCGTGGGGCTTAAAAAACAAAGAAACAAATACCTTCTTTCAGCAAAATCATGTTTTGTTTTATTTTGTGTGTTTTTTAACAGCTTTATTGAGATATAATTTGTACATCATAAAATTCACCCAAAATAAACGTGTAACTCAATGATTTTAGTAAATATATAGTACAACCATAATCAAAATTCAGTTTTAGAACATTCCCATAACCTCAAAAAATGTCCTCATACCTGTTTGCCGTTAGTCCCTGTTCCCATTCTCAGTCCCAGGAAAGCACTGATCTTGTGTGTCTGTATAAACGTGCCTCTCCAGACCTGTCATACGTAAACATCAAATTATATAACGTATAGCCTTTTTGTCTGGCTTCTTTCACTTAGCATAATGTTTTTGAGGATAATTTATGTTGTTGCATGTTCCATTCTTTTAATTGCTGAACAGAATTGCATAAATATATAAATATAACACATTTTGTTTATCCACTTACCAGTTGACGAACATTTGGATAATTTTCTGGTTTTAGTTATTATGAATAATGCTGTTATGAGAATTCATGTACATGTCTTTATGTAGTCATGTATTTTTATACCTAGAAGTGAAATTCCTTGGGCATATGAGAAATTTGTGCTTTTTAAGAAATGACCCAACTATTTTCCACAGTGGTGTTACCATGTGACATTCTCATCAGCAATGCGTGAGGGTCCCAGTTTCTCCATGTGTTATGTTTTAATGATTAAACCAAAACACTTTTCATTCCCTATAAATCATTACTGGAAATGAAAAGTATTTTGTTTAACATTTTCCGGATTATCCTTTCTTTTTAGAGATCGGTCCACTTTGATCTCATTTGTTGAATTGATCCCCTGACAACTGTATTAAACTGCCCAGTTTCCAAGCTTCCTTTTGGATGTAATGTCACTGCCTGCTCCATGACTTCATCATGAGACCTGTGACTGGAATCCTCTGTTCTCGGAAATCGAGTTCCAACTGAGTCTTGATGCTGAACCCCAGGACATTATGATTCCAAAAACTACCTCTGCTGACGTGGTAGTATAAGCATTTACCAAAAAAGAAGGTTACATTCAAAAACTTGGGGGTACTCTTGATCAGGAAAATGGTAAATTTAATAACAAACCAGCTATTTCGTAAGGTTTTATCACTGCTTTGTTATTCCCGCCACAGCTTGCATGCCTCATAGCTTCCATTCTGCTTGTTTCATTGCCATGCTACTTGCGTCATGGCTACTTCTACCTCCCAAGTAGTCCATGTGCCATGATCTCACCACCTCTGGGGCTGTGTTCCTTCCAGAGAGGCCCTCTGATTTGGTGGTTCTTTCCATTCTCACCATGGGTGTGGTGATGGATGATCCGTTCGTGTGGGATCTCTGTCCCTGAGCCAGTATTGTTCCTGGGCAAAGAGCCTCTGAGTGGGGCATGGGCAAGCCCACCTTCCCTTATTTGACCTATGAGGCTTCTTCTTGTTCTCTTTCTTCTCACCCCATCAAATAAACCACTTTCAGACGAGAGTTGTTCAAACCTGTGCTCTGGGTGACTTTACATCCCTGTACGGTCTTGGGCTGTTTGGTTGTATCTTCAGTTTTGCTCTCTTGTCAGATTAGAAAGCAAGTCCAGTCCACTGTCTTCTCCTCTCCCCATCTTTCTCCCATCCTCCTCCCCTGTAACCTGTGCTTTCCCCAAACCGACTGTAGTCATTGAATGGTCTCTCCCAAAAAGATCTGTCAACATCCTAATCCCTATAACCTGTGAATGTGACCTTATTTGAAAAAAGTATCTTTGCACATGAAATGAAGTTATAGATCTTAAGATGAGATTGCCCTGGATGACCCAATGACAAGTGTCCTTATAAGACACCTGGAGGACAAGGACATTTGAAGGTGGAGTCAAACATTGGACTGAAACAGTCGCAGGGAATGCTGGGAGCCACCAGAATCTGGAAGAGGCAAGGATTGAATTGTCTCTTAGAGCCTTTGGAGGGGACACAGCCATGTTGACACCTTGATTTCAGATTTCTGGCCTCCAGAACTGAGAAAGAATACATTTCTCTTGTTTCAAGCCACAAGTTTTTGTTTATTTGTTTGTTTGTTTATTTGTTTAATTTAAAACATAAAATGTGGGTTGTTTCTAAACTCTAACTGTTGCCCACTGGATTCCTTCAACTTCCTGTGTCAGAACGTGGCAACTGACACTGAGAAGCCAGATAATCTGTGACTACAGCCCTAGGAAACTAACATACTGACCTTTCCCCAAAACTGACCAACCACTTCCCCATGGAGTTTAGTCAGCAGATTACGTTCAAGTTTTGTGTCTCCCTTCAAATCTTTCTCTACATTTGATTTTAGCTAAAATTCTTTTCCTTTCCTCAGTCCCCTCCTCATTCCGACTACTCCTTTGCCAATATTTCCTAACATCTACACAGAAATACCATATTGCATTTCTCCCTTCTTCTCTCATTTAACCACCATGGAACTCTGTAAAAAAAACAAGTAGGAGGTAGGGGGGAAGGGTGAATGCAGAATACTGGGGACATACCACAATTATTAGCGATGTCTCAGAAATTTCAACATAGTGGTTCGATTTCTACCCAGTTCTGGCACTATCCCAGAGTTTGGTATAAATTCATTTATTCAGGCAACAGGAATTACAAAGTCCCTCTCTGCATAGCCATGGGATAGACTGAGACATGTCCTTCTCTCCTAAGGAGCTCAGCTCTCATGAATTTGATTGACTATGGACTTATATAGGTTCTCTTCCATTTAGTAGAGGTCAGTTCTAGGGAGGGTCAATCAGTCTTGTGTTGACAGAGTAGTCGTCATTACCAAAAATTCCTTTAGCGTTCCATGTTTAATTGTTGCGATCCTTAGTGGACCAGACTACTTCTTGCCTGCCTCCCCAGCAGGAATCCATATCAGATCTAGAGAGAAACAAATAAACAGTGATTTGATTTGCTAAATTCTTCTCTACATCAGTCAGCAAAGCTTACTGGTCACATCCTGGATAATTGCTCCGGATACTTTTTGTTAAAAAGTAAGCTGAGTTGCCTTGGTGATGTTTATCCCACAGTACTGGTGCTGTGAAATAAAAAGAAAAAAGGCATCGCTCTTCCCACCATGACAAGTACACCTACAGGCTCCTCATTCCTTCAAGCATTATTTCTATTTTTCTGGGTATCATTTTTGTTGTTGTTTCATAATGTGAAAGTAAAATGTACTTGCAGCAGAAAATCATATACTATGAAAATAAAGGAAATAAAAATTACCCCTAGTTCCACCACCTACCAGTAACTATGAATAATATATTTGTATATCAAATATACCCAATAACCAAATATATTTGGGTATATGTATATCCTTTTGTTTCTCTGCAGAGATAGATAATTTTTGCTTCTGTCAAAATAGGCTCATACTGTACATATTATTTTGTGAATTGTTTTTTTCAGCTCACAGTGCATTGCAAACATTTCCCCATCATCTTTCTATTAGAACTGGCAGTAAGAAGCATCATTCTTCCATTAGCAGATTTTACTTGATGGCTGGCTGATTCCACAGTCTCCTGCTGGTCTTCCTCCATTGAGTCTCTTCTCTTACGCCTCCAGGCCATTCTATTGGCTTCCAGATGGAGCTTCCAAAAATACTGCTTTACACTCCTCACCCTGGACCAAAATCCTTGATGGGCCTTCTTCCTTCAACCTGCAGCTCTCCCAAGGAGGAGAGGCTTCACCCAGACTTTTATTCCAGGCTGTTTGCAATAGACTCCAGTTCACTTGCATCATTTCTAATTACATCCTTTTAAAATAGGGTTCCATCCAAAGTGCTTTGCTTATTATTTCCCAATAGGCCCCTCAACACCCCCCTGCTGCCTCTGCTAAAGCTGCTTCTTCTGCTGGTGTATCTTCCTCCCCTATTCTCTTTCCTTGCCTGGTTCTTCTCTGTCCCTAAAGCTCAGCTCTTTTCTGATACCACCATAGTTTCTCTAACTGCCCTAACCCCCAGGCGTCTCCCCCTCTTCTTATAGAGTGGGTATCAGCTATACCACTTGTCTGACATATAGGGCAGGCAACTGGTCATCAATAAATGTCTGCACGCTCCCCAGCCAGGAAGGGAGCTCCTTGAAGAGGGGCTGAGTCCTCCACTTTTTTGCCTCATCAGTGTAGAGAACTTGTCAACTGAACAAAGAAAAGTGCATACTGACGTGGTGATCAATGCATGGTGATGACAACTAATTGTCTTAAGGATAATGTGAGAAAATGAAAAGACAAATGAAAACATGCAAAATTATAGCTGAGGTAGCTACCTCGAAAAGTTGTCAACTATATAAATTAACAACAACCAGTAAACTATGCATGAAAAATGAAAAACGTGAAAACCAAGAAAATATTAACAAAAATGTTAAACATTGAAAGTCTGGATTAATGCATGACATTTTTTCCTTCTTGCCTCCACATATCACTGTTTCCTCTTAGAATCTGTGTTAAGTTTATAATTTTAAAAAACCTTAAATTTATTTTATTTTACTTATATGAGTAATACATGTATATTGTAAAAACTTCTGACAACACAGTGCTTGAGAGCACAAGGTGAGAGCATTATCCTTATATCCTCCAAATGAATTTTGTTTTAAATGTAATGAAAGCCTGCAAAGGGAAAGACTTAAATGAGAAAAACATCTCGTAAGATCTTAGATCTGCTCTTTTTATAACGCCTACCCTTTGAAAATGAAGAGAATAAAGAGATGAGAGAAGACATCTTTTATAAAAATATGATTGATATTATGAGGTAGAGTGACATGTATAATAATGGCTTTCTCACCCTAAGACCAACAAATTTGAATGGAAACAACTAAATTTTAACCCATGAATGTATTTTTGGAAATACCTTCAGGTTGCTTCTTTTTCTCAACCCCGTCGGGCAAGGGTGACTTCAGGTGGAAAGCTCCTCCAGAGTCTGATTCACGTCTCAGTTTTGCAAAGGTGAAAATGAATGTTTATTTGACTCCATCTATAGACTACTCAGTTGAGAGCCCAATTAATTTAGATGTTTAACAAAGGCTGATGTCCCCACCTCCCTTTGCTCTGGAATGAGATAATGGATGTAAAAACCTTTGATACAATACAATGCCTGGCACACAGTGGGTACTCAAAACTCTTTCCCTCTCTTCCTTTCTCCCTCCCTCCCTCTTTCTCTGCCTCTCTTCTTCCCTCCCTTCCTTCCACAGTATTTTAGATTTAAATTGTCATGAAATAAAAGTTTATAAGATACTGTCTTAGAAATCATCACAGTTCATCAATTCCTTGAAGCACATATTTCCCCTTTGCTGAAACTGTGACATAATTGATAGTTGCTGCTGGCTTGGGGTCCCTCAGGATGTGGTAGTTAATGCTGTAAGTGTGTCTCACAACTTTCAGAGGGGGTGTCACCAGCTTGGGAAAAAATCCCAGAGACAATTATTGAGTATGTTTTCTTTCAAAAAAAAAATAAAAAAAAATGCCACGTTGCCAACACAAGGGATGACAGTGTGGACAGATGTGGACGTTGATGACTCACAGTAAAACATCCAGAAGCATCAAATTCTGAATGTGAACACATTTTGGGGGTTCTTTAACCAATTTATTCCCCTTATATTTTCATGTATGTACATGAGTGAAAAAAAAGCAAAAAGTATTTGGTTCTGACTTTACTTATAAGAAATTGAATCAATCAAAAGTTGAGGAAGAACTAATGGCATTTCTAAAAAAATAATAGACCATGTGTCCCTGTTTTCTCCCAGCTCTATATCCAGGTTCCAGACCAGTTTATGAGAAATTACCTACCATGAAGAGGTCTGAACAAAATAATATGAATTGTGAATTTCCTATTTTTCCACACCTGCTTCCTACAGTACTGTGGCACCTTGCCTTAAATGTATAAAATGATAGATAAATACTGGAAATCTTGCTGCTATATCTGATGTATCAGAGGTTTCAAATTAAGGAAATATTTGTCAGTGGCTGTGGGTATAGTTTAAATGTTAATTGAAAAGCTTAACTATCCTTAAGAATGTTTTGGTTTTGGACATGTGGCCGGTGATGTAAGAATACTTGTATTGAGCCTGTCCTCAGAGTTTCCTGGGAAAAGGGGTTCTCTGGTGAACCTTTTCTTCCAGGGGAGCAGACGAGTAGATGATAGATTCTTCTATTCAGCAGAGCCTTGAATATTTCCAATTTGACCTCTCAATTTTACTTTCTCTTTTATCCCCAAACCTATGCCTATCTAAATGTGGGCCCGTGCTAATTTTCATGGCTGGTTCAATTTGTCAGAATATGATAAATTGTTCTCCAAACCCACATGTTAAGAATTTCTGATAAATAGCAAACTCTCACCCTAACAATTAATTCCTCTTTTAATCACAAATAATAAGCACATAAAGTGGCTTGCCATCTGCACACATGCATGTTTAAAATTATTTGGGTATCAGCAGCTTCTTTTGTGTTTTGAATGGATCCGATTTTTCCTGGCTGCAAAATTAAATGTTCTGTGGGCCTGGCTGGCTGTGGTTTCCAATGGAATATAAACCATAAGTTCTAAGTGGACTCAGCAAAAAGCATTTGATTCTGACTTTACTTATAAGAAATTGAATCAATCAAACATTTTCCAGGTAATTGGAAGAAAAAGTTTTTCTTGAGCAATAAGAATAAAGTATTATGAAGTATTGAAAAAGGTTGATAAAAGGCATACTCAAAAGCTACCAAAAATGGATGATTTAATTGTTCTGAATTTTTCAGACTTTTAATATAGAATTTTCCTTCCTCATAATTAGAATAGGGTTTCTCTTAAATTATATTAATCGAATGGCACTATTCAAAGCCCTTCTCACAAGGAAGTTCTTGCAGTGAGGAGCAGTATGCACAGTGGTTAGGAAGGCAGGCGTGCCCCTCCCCTCCGTCTGCCACCCCTCCATCCCCCCTTCCCCCGTCCCTTGACCAAGGTAAGTCCCAGGTCTGCAGCTTCTTGCCGGTGTCACCTTGGGTAAGTTATTTAACTCCTCTGTGTTACATGTTTCCTCATCTATAGACTGCAATTGATAACATAGCACCCCCTTCATTTGATTTTATGAGGATAAAATGAGTTAATACATGTAAGGTGTTCTTAAGAGTTTCTAGGATATAGGAAGTGCTGTGTAAGTGTTACTGCTATTAGTAATTGCTGAAGTCTCCCGGTGAGCTTGAGTGAGAGGAAATGAAAGACTTCCTCACAGCCCTGCTTTGATAGATTGAGATGGATACTTAGCATTTAGCCCATGTCCGTGCTGTGTGTGGGCTAAGCACTCTATCGTGCAATTCCCACCAACATCCAGGGAAGCATGTTCTTGTACCATTTTTTCCTCACAGGAGGCTGAGGCACAGGAAGGTTGAGAATACTGCTTAGTACACATGGGAAAGAAGGGGTAAAGCTGAGCTGGGATTCACACCCAGCTCTAACTCAGTCCCCACCCTAGAGTCCTTCCATGTTACCGTCAAGACTCTAGGATGACCATGAGAAGATAAGGTGCAAGTTAAAGAGCCTGTGGTCTGTTGCTGACCAGCTCTGTACCATGAGCCAGTGATGACCCTTTGACATTATTTCAAAAGAATTCCAAATATCAGGTAATAATAGAGACCAGCTGAGACCAAGGCAAGAGTTCAGGGTAAGTGGTAATTTGGCTCTGTAATCTTGTAATCTGAAAAAACAACTCATGGAATGTATAAAACAAGAGAGGATCTTGGAAATAAATATGTATCGCCCTCCTATTTCAGGTGAGAGAAAAGAGGCACAGAGAGCTGTAATGACACCTGAGGTCACAGGCAAAGTGACATATCCGGGTTTGGAACCCAGGCCTTTGCCTGCTGGTGCAGGCCTGTCTCTACCACCTCATGACAGTTCTGAGGTTTCTGATTCCGGGTGCCCAATATAAAGCAAGCCCTTAAAAGGGCAAATTGGCAAAATAATGAGATTACTAAGAACAAGGAAAAGTACTAGAAGTGCCTTGAAAACCACCACTTTTTTTTTTTTAATCAAACATCACCATGTAAAGTCTGTATGCCTTTGTGGAAAGGAGTTGTGTTTGGATCCGGTCTTTGGAGCACATTTGTAGTGTCGGCTTAGGATGTGTAGAGTGGCCTGATAATGACATTCATCGTGGTCTAATAATGACATTTAGGAGCACGTTCCTGAGAGCTCCATAGTTTCTCTTGACCAAAAAAATAAGAATTAAAACAAAAACAAGCAATATCTACATCTGTATTAATTTGTTAAGGCTGCTATAACAAAAGACCACAGATTGGGTGGCTGAAACAAGAGAAATTTATTTTTTCAGAATTCTGGAGGCTGGAAGGCCCAGATCAAGGTGTCAGCAGGATTGATTTCTTCCGAGACCCCTCTCCTTAGCTTGCAGACGGCCGTCTTCTGCCTGTGTCCTGGCATGACCTTCCCTCTGTGTGTGGCTTTGTCTTAATCTTCTCTTCTGATAAGGACACCAGTCATTTTACCTCAATGACCTCTTTAAAGAGCCTATTCTCCAATACAGTCACCTTCTGAGCTACTTACCTGGGGATCAGGACTTCTACATATGGATTCGGGGGGCCCATAACAATATCTATGCCTCTATCTATATTTATATCTCTATATACATGTACACCCGTATCTGTATCTGTGCTTATGTCTACATTGATATCTATATCATTTGTGGGTCTTTTGTGAACCTGAAATAATAATAGTGAGAACTCCTCTGAATCCTACTGTGTGACCATGAAAAGACACATATTCCACATCTAATTTCCCAGCTTCATTAGCATGTGGCCTGTTAGCACGAAGTTATTAGGAATGAGCGTCCTCACAGCCAACGATTATCCAATTTCCGGGCTCCTGAGACCTACTGCTCCATTAATGCCGGGCAGGGTGAGCTCAGCTGGGTAAGTCACCAAGCTGCTGGCTGGTAGTCAGAAAGCTCGTGTGGCGACAGATCTGAAAAGGCGCACTGTGGGCAGCAAGGAAGAGGCTTGCACTGTGAGCATTGCTCTGGCCTCGGGTCTTTGATTCTCTCGGAGGCATGTGCTGAAGGCTAGAACACTTGCCTCTACACAAGAGGTGCAGATGTGAATGTGGGGCGATTATTCACTCCTTTTAAGGAGCAAGCTGTGTGAAAGTAGCATGTGCAGGATTTTCTTTCTTTCCTTTTTCTTCTTCTTCTCTTTTTTTTTTTAGGGAATCAAGTTTATCTAAGAATTTGGCATCCTCCCATACTCCTCCCTTCCTCTCTCCTCCTTCCGTTGCTTCCTTATCTCCCTCTCTCAATTATTTATAGAGTGAGGGCCTGCTATGCACAAGGCACTCTGCTTGGTCTTGTGGGGGATGAAAGGGTGACTCAGAGGCACTCTGCTATGCATGTTTTATTCTGATAACCTAGTCCCTCTGCTGGTTATGTTTTCAGGCCTTGCTCTTAGTTCTGACACTTCAGCTAGCAGTGTCCAGACCCCTGGCACCCTCAGCACCCCCCTCCTCCCTGTAGCATTGGCAGCACTCTTACCTCAGGCCTTAGCCACCTTCCACACCTCCTGCGCCTTAGCCACTGACTCCTGACCCCTCTGGCCCTGTCGGGGTGATCGCTGTGTTCCGTCTTGCCTCCCAGGCTGCTTTATTTTTTCCCCTTTTTTGAGCTGTTCCTTCTGATTCCTCCCACTTCTTCCTCTTCTCAATTTGACTCTTTTCCTGATTTGCATTGATCATTTCCGATGAGCCAGCTTAGTGTGAAAAAATAAACATTCTAATGATCTGCTTCCTCTCTGCCCACTGCTATTTATTCCGGGGAACAAAGATATGCTTCAAGAACTCCTGCCTTGGAGCTGAGGGTAAAAAGAAGGCGTCCTAGGTTCATTTGTCCCTTTCTACAACCCTCACCCCGTCCTAACGTTACTTCCCAACCACTGAAAACCAGACAGTTTATTTATATTTTAAAGTAAAGAGTGGGGAGGGCATGGAGGATAAAAGAGGAAATTCCAGAATATGCTTTAAACCTTTTCTGCAGGTTATAAAATGTTAAGATTCATATCTGGAATAGAACTGAAAATAGGCACAGATTGTACTTAAAAATTTTATTTCTACACCTTAATTTGGCTGGGAAGAAGTGGTCAGACCTGCTATTTTTATTTTATTTATTACATAGACACAGACAGAGTGTGTGTTCTCCCCACACCCACCAACCTCTGGGATGACAGACTCCCTCCTTTCCTGCTAATCAAATTCATGCCCCAAGCAAAGTCCCTTCGCTCTGTGAGGGCTGCCTGGGCATCCATGAGCTCCTTGAGGTGCAGCCTTTGTCTAAGTCATCTTTGTACCCCAGCAACAACAAACCCAGGTACCTAATAGGGTCTTAGGAGAAGTCTGGGGAATTAATCAATGAGAACTTTCTCCAGCTGTCGGTAATCATTCCCCTGTTAAGCCCTAGTAGACTCAGTGTCTGTATAACTCATTCTAACTAATATGACTCTGATACCGTCAATTAGCCCGTTTACGACAGAATGCTTTGTACTTCTCACCCAGATTGCTCGTTCCTTGAGGAGAGGAACAGTGCTCCATTTTTTTCTGCCACATTTCTCTCTATTGCCTAGTGCAGAGATGGTGCTCATAAATATTCTTGATTTGAGCTCTGTTTCTTTTTGCTTGACAGCGGTGTCTGGAAACAGTTAGAAAACTGATTTTGCAGAAGCCACAATTTTAGTGTAAATTCATCGTACAAGGATTCTGGCTTCATGCATTTCAAACGGAGACATAAATTGTTATTGGCCAATTGGTGCTTGGTTTGATTCAACCACGTTTATTGAGCAGTTGCTTTTCACTTGACACTGATCCAGGCAATGTTCCCACCTCACGTCTTGCTGCCCACCACTGATCTGGGGACGGTGCTTGTCCTCACCAGCTGGCCGTAGATGACCAGCAGGCAGTGTACATGCTTCTGGCCACTGGCCTGGACCTTTCCGGATGGTGATGTGGACCTCTGCTCACTTAGTGCAGCCCCTTTTTGGGTGGTGCTGGACTGCTGCCTCCTCGCCCATCGTTGGCCAGCCTTTGGGAGCCAAAATAGAGCCTGCCGCAAGTTAGCTGTCTTGACTCCAAAAAGTCTGCACTGTGGCTTTTCAGGAAACTTCAAACTTATCTGCTTCAGAAATAATATGCAAAGGGTAAATGAACCCTGGCAAGGCTAATAATAGGGACTTTAGGCTGTTTTAGCAAGCCAGCCAGTCACAGAGTAATCACGTGTTAATTCACTGGCATGTTCAGTGGCAGAAACACCCCCACTCCACCCTCCCCCTGTTCCAACTGTTGTGCTGCAGCAGGATTTGGTCTGAGTCTGAGCAGAGTCCCCCTTCATGAGCAGCCCTCCAGCTTCTGCTACAGCAAGGCTGTGTGAAAGTGATCCGTGCCTTCCCGCTGCACACAAAGGAGCTCTTTAAGGGAACTCGCTGCCTGCTTCTCCTGCAGCTACAAACCCGTGTCCCTGTGGGCTCAGCGACCAAGGCTTTTGCCTGAAAATGAATGGGGAGGGGTCTTGAGGAGCCCCCAGGACCTCCCAGAGAGGGGCAGGGAGGGAGCTTGCAGGCTGAGTGGATGAGGACCACCGGTCCCCGGGGCCGGGCTTGCGTTTAGCTGCTTCGTGGGATGCTCCGCGTGCCAGTTGAGCAGCCTGCCTGAGGTCCAGAGGGTGCTGGCGGCGCATCTTGCGGCATGCCTGCGTGGATTTGAGCCATCGCCCAGAGGCGAGCCCGCATGCAGACACGGCGGATGGGCTTCCTGCAGGGCTGTGTGTAGTCAGCACGAATGATCAGTACTAGGCGTCTGCAAAAGCCTCCCGACTACATGGATTTGGCTGTTTAATCAGCCGAGGTTACTGCCCGGGAAGACTTGCTAGCCTGATCCGCGCTCCAGCTGCTGTGACAACTTCGGGGCTGGCTGTTTACTTCTCTCAGTGCCCGGGGCTCTGTCCTGCACCGCAGCCACTTTCCCGGCTCTGAAGTCTGCCGCGAGGACTCCTCTGACGGCATCCCAGGAAAGGGGGTGCGCCGAGGAGGGGTGACAAGGCGAGCAGAAACCCTCCCAACTGCTCAACCTCTCGTGACTGCCTGTGTTTTGGGGTTCTGAGAGGGACCGTGTGCTGCCCGGGGAAGCAATGCAAGTCTCCATAGCCTGCACAGAGCACAATTTGAAGAGTCGGAATGGTGAGGACCGACTTCTGAGCAAGCAGAGCTCCACCGCCCCCAATGTGGTGAACGCAGCCCGGGCCAAATTCCGCACGGTCGCAATCATCGCACGCAGCCTGGGGACGTTCACCCCTCAGCACCACATTTCTCTCAAAGAGTCCACCGCAAAGCAGACTGGCATGAAATATAGGTATGGATGTACGATTCCCTCTGCCTAGGGTTTTCCGTGTTCTGTATAGGTGCAGTGAAGACAGTTCACCGGTTTTGAAAAGTGACTTACTCATCTGTGGGTTGCTTAATTTAGAATTCTCAGGTGTCTCTAAAATAGCTCTTTAGCAGGGTGGAAAACCCAAGGTGGCTGTGTTGTGTTGTGTGTGTGTGTGTAGGATTTTTTTATTTTAGTTTTTAATGTGGCCTATTTTGTGCATTCTAAAGTATTAGGAACACCTTAGAAGCTGTATGAATTCCAGTCTGCGGAGAATAATACACTGCTGGAAACTGGTATTGAGATCAGGGTAGTTTTTCAACAGCAAATGTGATTGTCCTATTTTATGGTACAGACTGTAGTTTCTGTGATTACACTATTAAAAATAGTTTCCCATCTAGTCCTGCATTCTTATTTATCTTTTGAAAGACCATGGTAACAAATGCAATGCAAGCCTTTGAGGAAGTTTTGTTGCAGGAAGAACCCCCCCAAATGGCAAATTAGATTGAACACTGACATATTAAAATCTAAATTACTGCTCGAAATAAATGTGGGCCGTGTTGTGAAACATGGAGAAAAAGTCAGTTGTTGTAATACAACTATTTTCCTTATAAAATTTTAAGCTCCCTCTCCCTCTATGTTGTTTTCCATAGTTGGAAATCTTCCTGGTAATAGTTGATGCTCTCTTTAACAGGGAATGACTTAAATTTGATAAGTAGAAAATTTCATTATTCAATTATGTGACTCCTGCCTCCTCATTATGTCTGCTTTGTACTAAGCCTTTCTGACTTTATTTCTTTTAAACTATTATGCTTCTAATCTCTAAAAGTGTTTGCAGATGTAGCGGAGAAAAGCTAATGATGCATCTTCCGAAGGCTTTGGTTACTCTAATTTGCATATAGGATTCTGTCAACGATTTACATTTAACTATCCAGCATCTTTCCTAGGAACCAGATTTTAGAATAGAAAGAACTTAATGCAATTAAAACAATGCGCACCTAAGACCGTTTCCCATGTGGGGCTTTTGAAATAAGCATTTAAAACAATTTCTAGAAAACTTGTCCTTGAAAAAGTTTCTTTGCAGAGTTACAGGACAGCTTCTCATTGCAAAAACTCCAAGCACTGTTGTTTTGATGTATTTTTGAGCCATTAAGAAAGAAAGCTGTGAGTGGGGGGTGTCCAAGCATTAAAAACCATAGCTAAAGCTCTTTGCTCCAACCTCAGTACCATGCAAGCAGCCTGACTCCAGCCACCTCTTTGAAGTGTCTGCTGTGTGTCTCTGCTTTTCCCAATATTTTCATGAAGGAGAGTAGGGCCCCACAAGGACAGTTTGCTGACTGAGACTGCAGTATGGAGTGCGTTGGCATCTTCTATTGCTGCTTCTGTGGCACACACCCAACCCCTGCCCTGTGGACGCAGTTCAGGTGCTGAGATGGAGATGAACTGCTCTCTGCCTTCCTTGGCGGGGCCCTAGGAATAGGACACTCAGGGTTAAAGCAGATCACAAAGGTGATTTGGATTGTGGCCTTCGGCACTTTAGCAGCACCATGAACTTTCTTTTTGTAAACCAGAAGAAATAAAAAGTAACACCCTTCATTTATTGTGGCAGAGTTTCATAGTTGCTTGTGGATCATTGTACTGGAAGAATTTGGTCTAATGAAGGCTTTTAGAAGGCAGGAGATTTCCATTAAGGGTTTGCTGGTAACTTACAGCTCAGCTCAGATGGGATGATAATTGTCTCCCCTTGCCAAAAGTTCAGTGGGCAAGATTCACTTGGGCATGTTTCATTACTGGTAACTAAGGACAGCTCTTTTCTACAAAATGTTAGCCATAGGTGGTCTTCTGTATACTTTGAATTCAATTATACAATTTGCTGTTTATGGTGACTGGACAAGATACCTTACCTCCACTCTCCCTCTGATTCTGAACCATTCCATCTATATCAGGCAGGTGGTTTTGTGTTTGTGACTTAAACCCTCTCTTTTTCAAATTCCACTCAGGGTGACCTTTAGGAAAGAGATTATGAGATTATGCCAAGTGTACATTAAGACTCCTTAGTGTTGGAGAGAAAAAGAGAGGCAGAGAGAGGCAGGTGGAGAGAGAGACTAATTATACACTTTATAAAAAATAATAGAAATATTTTTATTAGCTTAATTATCCTTTTCTTTGAAATTGATATCACCAAAATTTAATGTGCATGTATGACTATTAATCAATGATAAATAGCAAAACATAAAAAATAATGCTATAGAGTTGGGGAGGTAATTAGCTTACGTAAATGACCAGGAAAATGCCTGAAGGAACTAGAATAGAAAGTCAGTGGCTGATTGTGTTTAAAATAATAGTCTCATCCTAAAACATGATTTCCATAGGCATAGCTTAATCTGGATCCATGAACCCTATAGGAAATCAAGATCATTATCTTTTTGTGCACTTTTTTTTCTGAAGAGAGTGTTCATAGCTTTCATCAGAATTCGGAGTGTCTACCACTCAAATATTGTTAAAAGCAGTGTTATAGAGTGAAGAAGTATTCAGTTAGTCAACAAATATATACTGAGCATCTATTCTGCACCAGGAACTCTACTAGAACTGGGTACACAAAGATGTAGAACCCAGGCAAGGTTGGGGGCTTACATTCAGGTTGGGGAAACAGACCATGAATAAGAAAACAAACAAATAATAATCTATCGTGAGACATTTTCTTATAAAGGCTATATTTTGGGGGGAGATAGTCATGTCTGGGCCTTCTTGGTTTATCCATTTTGAGGCTGCCATATTGTCCTCAGTTCCAGGATTATGGTTACATCTTGAGGCATGAGTAATTGTGCCCATATCTGCCACCTGTTTTTGCCATCCCAAAGACTTCTTTCAGGTTCCAATTCTGCTGTAAGGTGCTACTTGGCCATTGAGGACGTACTTATAACCCTGGTAAACTAGTAGAATGCCTTCTACTGATATAATGCCTTACGATTTTTAAAGCCCAACTCATATCATAGTCTATGATTACCATTCATAAATCAAAAACTCATGAACTTGGGATTTTAGAAAAAATTAATATATACTTGTGTGAAGCATATAAATTCTGTTAGATCCACACTACCATTGTGCAAGACTTTTGCATAAAATTTGCTGTTGTTTCAAGGCTGAGGATGAAAAAAATCCACTAGGACAATTTGCTACTTAAATGATACTGTCAGCCCAAGAGAACAAGATTTCACTTAACATTTAGCCTGGGGACTATCCTGAATGTAAATAACATAGGACTATTTTGTTCCTTCTAGTTTTTATATTTGTGCTTTTTTAATGCATGAGAATTTATGGTATTTTTACATGTGTTTTTAATCTCAGAGTTCATCACACTGTGTTAGAGTTTGATGTACCATCTTCAACCATATACATGATAAATGTAGATATGATAGATGTAGACACATACATGAACCCTTCATCCTAAGAAAACCAAATCACTTAAAACAGAAGTTAAGTCAGATTTGTTTGGTTGTTTTTGCTTGTTTCGTTGGTCGGGTGTTATTAATCTATTTATTTATTTTTTTAAATAACTTTTTAGAATGGTCCAGCTACTAGTGTTTGACATGATCTCAGAGCTTTTGTCATTCAGAATTGAGCACATTTGTGCTGATAAGCTACGCCCACCCCCATTCTAAAATTGTTACTTTAACTATAG
Organism: Rhinolophus sinicus; assembly: GCF_036562045.2. Lineage (NCBI taxonomy): Eukaryota > Metazoa > Chordata > Mammalia > Chiroptera > Rhinolophidae > Rhinolophus > Rhinolophus sinicus. Next base: position 26,334,705 of record NC_133751.1, read on the forward strand.
AATAATTTCAATATTGATGAACTCAATTTCATTGCGAAAAATTTTATCTGTAACATATACATCCATGTCAATGTAACCTTGTGCTGTATGGTTACATAAAACAAGCTTTGAAATTCTTAAGAGAATTCTTTACAAGAAGAAATATTGTCTGAGCAATAATCTTTAATTCCACTAAAAACTTCTCTTTTTCCAGTTTTTTTAGGCTAACCGTTATCATTATTGTCATCATTTAAATTTTTTTTGAAATAACTATATATTCTGGAATTCACGCATACACACACACATGCACACATACAGGGAATTTTCATTTACCCTCCATCCAGTTTTTTCCAGTGATAACATCTTGCATAACTCGAGCACAACATCAAAACTGATAAATTGTTGCGTGTATCAATAATTCATTTCTTTTTATTGCTGAGTAGTGTTCTATGCTATGGATGTTCCACAGTTGTTGTTTTTTTAATCATTTATCCATTGAAGGACAATCAGTTTGTCGTAATCATTATTTTTAGCATGTAATTGGTGCTGTCAGATTATAACATTATTTCCAAATTCTTTCAATGCCACTCAGTAGCTCAGGAGATAAAATCCAAACTACCTAAATGGTACCTGAGTTCCTTCATGGTCTGGCTTCCATCATGCTTTTCAGTCACTACTCTTTGTTTTCTCATCTTACCTCCAACCTCATGCTTTATGAGAAGTGCCTAATCGAGAGAGGGCTGAAACTTCTTGGGGCTTTTTTGTTGTTATTTTTAATGTCTCTGTGTCATTTTCCATGCTGGTCTTTCTGCTCTGGAATTGTCCTACCCCTCTTGGTCAGTCAGGTGAACTCCTAGGTATGCATCCTCCAAGACGCAACTCTAGCATAATCTTCTCTGTGAAACTTTTCTTGTCTCCATCCCATAGAGCATTAAATATTTTCTCTTAATGCCTTCCCTGCATCTGGTTCTTACTTCTGTTATGCAATCATGGAAATGATTGCTTGCATAGTGTTGCTATTATCTATTTGCATCTGTGTCTTCCCCATTAGTCCATGAGCAGCACGAGGTCTAGATTTTATTCATCTCTGTAAACCAGAGTCTAAACTTGGCACCTGGCACATAATAGCTACTCAATAACTGCTTGAGAAATGACTATATATGTAGGACATTCTGTTAATTGTTGGAGATACAGAGAGTGAGAGTCCTCTCTTGAGTGCTTATAGTTTAATCGGACTAGTTTTCTACACAAAATGGCTGCATATGTTAAGTAAAACAAAGAACAGTTGCTGTAGTTTGAGGAGACCTCATTCACCAAGGGCTGTAGGAGTCAGGGATAAGTTTCATGAGAAAGGTCAGTGGAGCTTGGTATTGAGGAAGGAGAAATACCAAGAAGAGCACAGAGAAGAAGGACAGCCGACTGTAGCAGGGGGATGCAGCATGTGTCAAAGACTGCATGGGGTGGTGAGAAACAATGGAATAGGGCAGAGGGCTCATGCAGGGACGTGGTGAGAGAGCATCTTGTAGAGGTAAAGAGGGGTCAGATTATGGCACCCTGGAGGTCAGGGTAAGCAATTTAGACACAAAGTAAACATCAACATTGGTGGAACCATTATGAATTTTTTATCAGGGTCTCTGATTACGAAGTTCTGTTAAGAGAGGCTTAATCTGGAAGTTGGTCCAAATACAAGCTTTAGAGTTGTAAGTTTGAAACAAGAGACTTTGTGTTGAATTCCATAGCACTCTCTGTTTTCCTATATAGAAGCAACATTCCATAGAAAAGACTCAGACCAGATGCTTTTCCCATGCATTCCTTTCCCAGCCTTTTTATTAAAGCGCACATCTCATCCACTGTTCTTTACCTCCCACGAATGGTGGGCAGATTTTGAATCAAAGCAATAGAAGTAAAATCAATCTTGTCAGCTGATTACGTAAAAGGCACCAAGTGTGTGTGACTGTGTGTGTGTGTGTGTGTGTGTGTGTGTGTGTGTGTGAGTGTGTGTGTGTGAGCCTCCATACGGGGGGGAAAGTGGGAGGAAATAGGTGGGCTGAAGTGGAGGAAGAGGAGAAGAGCCAACTCTGTGGCTGTGTTTCAAATAGAAATATTTGACTTTAGTCCAGAGAAGAGAGCAGCTTGTTATTTAAAATGCCTTTTTTCTGGTAAAGAATACATTTGTCATTCCCACTGACTCCTATGGGTGTGGGCTTTCACTCTCTTCTTCAGAGCAAAATGCTGAGAATGGGGAGGTGGAGAAACCTTCCTGAAAATTAGTTGCTGATTCAATCTCATAGAGTTTATTCCACCTCTGCAAGGCACCAGTCAGAAGTCTGGCATTCATGGGATGGTGAGAAAACGGTAGGAGGAGAGGGAGCCTCCGGAAGTTGCTAGGCACACGTCATTTCATGGCTCTGGAAGTGTGTGTGTGTGTGTGTGTGTGTGTGTGTGTATGTGTACGCACGCATGTACAAGTGAAGGAATCCAGCCAAAGTGTTTTCAGAAACAGCTCGTTTTCTAGCTGCACTCGTCCATAGGGTTGTTACAGATGGAATCCTTAATCTCAAGTCCACTCAATGACCCCCTTTAGAAGTACACTCATTTTTAGAGATATCCTTTTAGAAAATGTTCTCCAAACATTTCAACTTGTGATAATTTGAGAAATGTTCTGAGAGAAGGAGGGAACAAATCACATTAAATTCAAAAGGAAAATCAGATTAATAAATTTGACTGGTTCTTCAAATTTATTTCACCCAATTTATGGTCCAGCACTAGTATATTGATTAGTATATTGATTCCTGAGTAGTATGAGGTTTGGGTCCAGTGAATCTGATCAAAATATAGAACTCTTGGTTTCTCTGAGTATTCTTCAAAGCTCCTTGTAGGAGAGGAAAAACCTCTTTATGAGAAGAACTGAATTCACTAGCATCAATTCATACTTTTACTGCAAGAATTTCAAAGCCATTCTGATAGTTATTAGACATAATAAAAAATGATTCGATGTTGCAAATTAATCACGTTGTATGCTTAAAAAAACATCATTGTCAACAGTTTTCCACTCTTTTGAGAATTGAGAATAGAGTGATAGAGACTGAGAAATTTAAGGCAAAAGTCTTTCAAATTTCCATTTTACTATTGAGAATGATTAATCCTATGTGGTCACTAGAAATGACTGAGCCATGGAGGTTAGCAGGGAGGAAACTTTAGATGCCATCTAGTTCACTCACATTATTTTATACGAACGGCCAGTTCTTTGGTGAGAGTTTCTCAGGCTGCCGATGGGACGGTTAAGGCCAATTTCAGGTTTCCTGACTCCATGAGTAGGATTCCTTGCACTCCTTTAGTTTCTACCTTGCAACTTCTTGGTTATGTTCCCTTTTTCAACCTAGGAAAGAAGCACAGGGCATGCAATGCTTCTAGAAGGACCAATTCCCTTCTATACATATGCACAGGTTGCAGTTCGAGCTTTTCTCTTTAGAAGAAGCAAAGCCATGACATAGGCACTGAGAGAGCCAGACCAGCTTTCTTCATCTCCTGAAGAGTCGTGAGGACCCCACAGCGTCCCCACAGGAGCCCTCTACTTGCACATGTTCTGAAGCTGGACATAAATTAATTTCCAGATGATCGTGTAATTAGCATCACAATTTGTAAAGAACTGGTGTTTTAGAAAGAGCTGCAAAACTGTGGGCACAAATGACCGGAAAGTGTTACAAGTCAGTCCTGGATAAGAAATGCTCATTGGGGTCTTCAGCGTTGAGCATACTTTACTCTTCTTCATGATTTTAGAGATTACTTTGACATCTTGCTCCTAGAGCTCAGAAGCAAAATACATTTAAAAATCCTCATTGCAGGCTGATTTTCAGTTACTCAGATTGGAAACCAAAACAAAAGCCCAGCAGTGATTTTTTTTTTTCTTGGAATTGACAGTGAGGGAAGACTCTGAGAGCAGCCTCACAGGCCATCTGGTCCAGCCCTCATGAGAAATCTGTCCTGTTTTTCCAATTTGCACTGTGCAGCAACTACTTGTAAAGGCCCCTGAAGAAATATTGTGTAATTTCCTTTCACGGCAGTCATGAAAAAATTTGGCTCTTCTTTCTAAGAATTGGGACCATTCATTAAGCTCTGAAATCCTCAGAGGAAGCCGTAAGGTGAGGGTTTTTAGAATTCTTGACTGTTGTCTAGACTCTAACAGTCAAGTCAGGTTGGAAAGTGAAGATAGAAGACTGAGGGGTGAGAAAGCAGGGGCACAGCAGTGAGGCAAGGGAGTGACACGCAGAGGATCCCAAGCCCATTCGACATGGGAGGGCACTCCGTCCCATTCATGAAGGATCATGAAAAGGTCAAATTTGGTATATAGGTTTCAATGGTAGTTGAATACGCACATAAAAACTAACAGCTTAAATATGATTAATTTGCCTTTTGATATACTCTTATAGAGAAGTTTTTTTTTTGTTTTTTGTTTTTTTAATCTATCAGGTGTAAGTATAAAGGCAGCTGTACATGACTAGTATTATTAACGAGGAGTTTTCTGTATCGGTAATTACCGTCTTCCAGGAGGCTGCCCCTGCAGGGACTCAGCTGCAGGAAATTCCAAGCACCGTGCTCTTCATGATGAGTTTGTATCTACTGGAAAGCCCATTTGGTTTAACAGAACTCTTACGTAAGAAAAGCAGCGAGCTTTTTCCTGTAGAACAGATGCTAATACAGCACCCTCTTTCCCGTCTCTTTGAAATAAGTTTCCACTTGAAACTTAGTTTTTATGTTATTGAGATTTTGTTGTTAGTATATTTGGCCTAAGACCAGAGCAATAAGCTTGTTGTAAAAATCAACTGTGTAAATAAAATGGCTTTAATGAGTGCTATTAGGTTGGTGCAAAAGTAATTGCAGTTTTGCAATTATTTTTAATTTTTTAAACCGCAATTACTTTTGCACCAACCTAATACTTCTCTCTCAGCTCAAGAACCAGCAGCGGATTCCTCTGAGGCATCTGATGAAAAGAAACCTTTTGATTCTCTACCACTCCAGTTCCTACCTCAATATGCATGCACAAGTACTTCTGCATTACGGAATCTTTGCATTCATTGAAAAGACTGGAAATGCTCGGAAGAAATCTTAAGTCTGATTCCAGAGGGTTTTCATCTTGATAGAAAACATATATGGTCAGTTTTAATAAAGAGAAAATAAACGAACTATGGTAAAGAGACTCAAATTGAGAGTGGGTGTTGGAAAGTTCATGGTCTAACTTCCCACTCAATAATGGCTTGTCTTTCATTTTCAAGGAAGAAGTTTAAGGTTTCAGTTTCCAAAAGCAATCTCCTGGAAATCAGAAGGGTTGGATCTCTTAGTCTATAGGAGCACAGGATCATTCCTTAAGAGAGAAGCCAAGTGCATACTTGCCTGAGGACTCCAGATTCCACCAGATGTTTTCTGCTGGCTTCAGGACCTTCTGTGGTCCCATTTCAAAAACATGACATGATTTAAAAGAGGATACAACAAGTATCCTTAAGAAGCAAATCTGCCCATTTCGCACTGTAGTAGTTTCCTATTGCTGATGCAACCAGCTACTACAAAGTTAGTGTCTTAAAACAACACAGATTTATGCTGTCACAGTCCAGAAATCAGAAGTCTAAAATCAAGATGTTGGCAGGGCAGTGTTTCTTCTGGAGGCTGTTGGGTAGAAATTCATTTTCTTCCCTTTTCCTGCTTCTAGAGACCACTTGCATTTCTCAGCTGGTGGCTCCTTCCTCCATCTTCAAAGCACATCTCTCCAACTTCTGCTTTTGTCTTCACATCTCTTTCTCACTTTGGTCCCCTTATAAGGACCCTGTGATAACATTGGGCCCCCCTGAATAGTCAAGGATAGTCTCCCCGTCTCAAAATCTTTAACATGAATACATCTGCAAAGTCCCCTTTACTACGTAAGTAATATTATCCGTAAGTTTCATGAATTAGGACATGAATATCTTTCAGGGGCTGTTATATAGCCTACCACACATATCATGCAAATATGTTACAAAAGAGAAGGGAGAGTTAAAGGAATCCCAAAGTATCAAACATTACATCCTCATCCCTTTCTTAGCACCTAAGAAATATTCAGGTGAGGCAAAACCACTAAAGCAATAATGAGGTCATTGAAAATGCAGAGCGCTGGGGATTTCTGTGTGTAAGGCCACAGCTTAGGTTTGGAATCAGAATAAAAATTTCTGTTTACAGTGTGTAGTTCCAGTGTGGAAAAGTTTAAACAGTTTTTTCTTGACCTTGGCAATTACTATATAATGGCAGCTACATAGTGCCTGAATCTGTTCTGTTCCTTAGACCCCTCAATGTAGCACAACTACGAATATCCCTTTTGGCGTTTTCCTTTTTTTTTTTTTTTTTTTTTTTGCTTTTGAGACCTAAATACAAATTAGAAGATTTGGAGGTGCACATTAATACAAATCAATGGATAACCATAAAGATCAAGTTATAATTAAAATTCCTTTGGCTTAACAAGTGTACCTACCTCCAACTTTCATGACTAATCAACGAGATACGGAATCACCCTCCTTCCCAGCCCACTTTTCATCCTGGTGTGATGCCCCTGTGAGGCTCTGTGCAAATCATATGACAGAACTTTACTCTCCTGCAAAATTCATGCTGTCCCTGCCTTACTAACATTATAGCAGTGATGTGGGGGAGGAAAGAAAGAGTTTCTTGCAGGGATGTAAAATTCTTTTTCCAAACCCATCTATTAAATACTACTCTCTTGAATCCATTAGGTTGGCCAGTCATTTTATTTTAATCACAAAAAGCCTTTTTATTCTTATTCATAAATTTTCAAATGACACAAATTTTCAATTTAAATCTCATGCCGTTTTCCTCTGTGGACTTTTGTCTCACCTACCAATAGAGGAAGCTGATTGTGGCTCTGTTCTTTCCATCTCTTTCCAAAGCCTCACAGTTCCTCTACCACTGCTGCAAATATGGGGTTTCAAAGATCATATTCTTGAAGCCAAATCATTTAAATCTACACCTTCTTTTGGAATGCAAGCAATAAATACCAGATTGCATCAAATTTGGGGAGAAATGTTAACGGCTGTAGATCAAAGTAAGTTAAAAAAGATTCACTGGAACAGAAATCAGGAGAGTCAAGAGTTAAAACTCAACCTTGGCCTATAATTCAATCTCTCATGGACAGATATTGTTTCCTGGAGGCTGTAAGGGATGTAGTTCTTGAGTAAAGGAAATGAGGAAATGACCCCTTTGAGACATAGCTGCCTGTGGACTGTGAAACCACCCTGAACTCTACAGCTGGGGCGCAATGCACGGGCTAGAATGCAGTGGTGGAGGAAGAATTCTAAAATAGGAAAGGAAGGTGTTGTAGAATCCCTCACCGGGCTAGTCAGAGCCACATGCATTTCAATTCAGTGTCACCATCTTTATATAGACAGGACAGTGTATTTAGAGCAACAGGAAACACTAAGTACACTGAGGTCAGGAAGGTGAGGTCAGGAACCCCACCAACCCTTGCTGTCCATCAAACTATAACCAACCAACAGGAACTGTATTCTAACTCAGAGAAGATGTTTTTCTTAGGCCTAATGCAACTTCAACAATGAACGTTGGTTAATGTTGACAGCAGAAGATAAAAACAAACAAATTGAAGTCTGTATGTTAATTCCACTAATGAACTGTGCCTGATTACAGGTCATTGATGGCCACTAATGAAACAAACGTGATGAGTTTAATAAGTTTAGTTCAGTTTCGTTTCTTAGCAGAAAGGCAATACTATTCACATGACAATAACATTGAGCAAAGTATTTGACCGTAATTTAACATTGATTAGTTTTAGGAATGGAAGCATTCATAAAATGCTAGTGTATGCTTTTTCTTGTTGGTTATTCCTATTAAGGAGATTAGCCTGGTCTGTACCTATTTTGAGATGGAAATATCTTGGGGACAGTATTTGACAAAAGACAAATGCTAACTATCAGACTATGTGAATGACATTCTTTGCCCCTAAAACAAATCTTACTTTATGTTGATAGCCTATCTAAACATTTAAACCAAGGGACTGAAAGAGCTTAATTAATATTATTTTTGTGCTTGAGAAAAACTCTGAAATGGGGTAGCAAGGAGTGTTATGGCTATTTTCAGTTACAGCAACTGAGGCCCAAAATACAACCTAATGACATATTGTGCAGTCCAAAATATCAAACTTTTGGTTTCAATGGTAAGCTCAGACAGCTTCTAGCTTACTTTTCCTTAGAGTGACCAGCAGATGTTTATGCCAGTAGTGAATCAGCACTGAAAGAAACCTAACATTTGCAAATGACATTTCTGGACCAGGTTCTGTTTTCCCTTGTTGGAATGAGGCAGTAGAATGCTCCAGGTGCTTGGTGTCCTTCATCCTTACTTTGCCCAGAAAACCAGGGCAGAGACAGGGTGGTGCAGCCTGATGAGACAAAGAATGTGTGCTCAGGATCAGAGCTAATCCCGAATCCACAGGCTGATGGCAAGTTCATCAGCCACTGTTTAGTTCTGGTACTTCAAGCTATTAGAAATCTGCATCAAGGAGGGGAAAAAGTGCATCTTCAGGTGTGACTAGGTAAATTTATATATAACTCAAGGAGGTACCAGAAGGTGATTTTGGGGGGGCAAATATTTCTCATACATATTTGATCCAGCAAGGTGTGTGTGTGTGTGTGTGTGTGTGTGTGTGTGTGTGTGTGTGTGTTTAAGGTGCAAACACATAACATGGAGTCGTAGTGGTGAATGGCTCTGTGGGTTCATGACATAGTAGCCGAAGGTACTACAGCATTTGTTTACCCAGCTTTGTCTTTACTAGCAAATAACGTCTCTGTGTCCCAGTATCTGTAAGATGGCCCTGGTAATCCTTTATGGGGTTGTTTGGAAGATTGCGTGAGATAGTACAGATTGTTATCCATTATAATTGGCATTACTGTCATTAAAAATGGGACAAGAACAAATGAGGCTCTCTGAGCACATGGTCATATCACTGTGATAGGTCTTTTTTAAACATTTTTTTTTTTTGCTTTAGAATATTCATATTTTAATCATCCCCAGTTCTAGCACAATGTCTGGCATGTTGTAGGTGATCAGTAAAAGTTTGTTGGGTGGATGAATGGATGGTTGAATGGTCCAGTTTTCATAAGCTTCAAGGATTATCGTAGGATCGTATTACATTATATTACATAACGATCTTGGATTCCAGTCCACGCTTCGTTCTCTGCCAGACGTGTCCTCTTCACATTCATGTTGGCTCTTCTTTGCTTTGAAGTCGGGAATCCTGGCTGCTAGAGAGCCTGAATTATCTTTGCTGTCCCCCATGGTTTCCAATAGATCTACTTACACCCAATCTTGTAACAGAAAAGGATGTAAAGTGGTCCCCCAAATTGCGTGTATTACAACAAGAAAAAAGAAAACAAAAATGACAACGTAAAGACAGACATTCAGATGCTTGTAACATTTGTCTTGTTCAGGCGCTAATGCGTGTGCCCGTCCTCGAGAACCATCAGCTGGCCCTGCACTGTGTTGTTCCAAAAGAGAAAAGGGCAGCTGTGTGCAGGGTCCTGGGGAAAAGTTGTTCAGGGACTGCTTGAGTCTTTGTTTTTTGTTGGTTTTCTGCTAAGAATGTGGGTCTGCGTGAGATGGTAATTCCCGAGTCATCATTTAATCCTTTACCAAAAAGGAGACGAGGAAAGTAAGGTGGTTAATAAAACTACGTTCCTGATGGCGGTAAACAGATTTAATCATAAAAAGGGAATGCCTGTATGCAAACTATACTTTGGGGACAAATTATTTATATTGATAAATAATATTCACAGGTTTATATTAGTCAATTTAGAAAGTGATGTATTCGTAACAGTTCCAAGACTCCTTCAGTGACTTGGATTTTGAAGAGAACGTGATGTGCAGGTGGAGCTGGTTGAGTCTTCTTACGGCACATCCAGTTGCCCTGTCCTTTTCTCAATAGCTGCAGCAGACTGAGGGTCTGAACGCCTCAGAGTGCAGGTAGCAGGGCCACTCAAGACCCAAGTCCAGGTCTGCTCATTCCAGCCCACACTGAGCTACATTTTTTTCTGAGATGCGTGAACAGAAAAGCGATCTTCTTATTTGGTTGTTATGAGGACAGGTGTGGTGAGAACATCTAAAGATATGTATTAACATGTATGGTTTCTCCCTGCTTCTTTCCACTTTCTTTTTTTATTCAAGCAAGTAGCTTATGCTTTCTTATTTGCTGAAAATGTGTCTTTTGTTTCCAAAATACTAAGTCCGTTGAAGAGAGTCATGTTTGAGAGAAAAGGCACTTCCCAGATTCCGCTGAGATTCTGCTGGATGGGCCCCATGAGACTTGCTCTCTGATAGCAGCTAAAGAACATACTAGGATCTCAGAGGTAATGGCCTTGTGGTATCAGAGAGACTGGTTCCCGAGCCAGGGATGTCCAAGGTCTCCTGAGATCTCTGAAGCTCCCCGAGTGACTTCAGAGTAGCAGAGGCAAGGACCATATGGTCTGGAACAAGGGCCAGCCGGGATAACACTGGACAGATGACTGACGATGGGAAGCACTTCCTGCTGCCTTGGGAGTGTAAGACCCTGGAACCTTGGCCCAATGCAAACATCAAGGAGGGAGCAAGGAGGGATCCGGTATTGTCTGAAAGTTAAATTTCCTGTCACCTTGGCAGGAAGGGGTCCCTGAGTTGAAATTAAGTTAATTTTATAGTAAAATTTTACCATGCTATAATTCCTGCACACCTGAGTTTGTGGCCTGAGAGTCTCACCTGCTTCTTATGCATTTTGGAAGGTGGACGAGGAGAGCAGGAAGAATAATCCAGGCATCGTTTCAAGATGGGAAAGCAGCCAGCGAAAGGAAAAGGGATAAGGAGGAAGACAAGTGTTTTGTGCTGTAGACGTGAGTCTGAGGCTCAGCCATGCAGAGACTACAGGGATTTGTTTTAAGAACAACGGAAGTTATTTTTATGGAAATAGGGAATATTTTATATTTGAATTTTTTCATCATTTCTTGTTCTGCCTTCACAGAAAAAAGAAATTAATTATTTGATTAAAAAGTTCCTTTTACTGGCATGCTTATTTCTCAAAAGAACGATTAAATGGTCTCCACTTCAGTTTAGAACAAGAGAGAATTTTATTAAAATTGAAGCTGAGTTGGTAGTGCAGAGCCAAGTCCAAAGAGAAAAGGAAGGCCTCGGAGGTTCCTCTGGGGCTGTTACTGCCCCTCTGACGGAGGAGAGCTGAGGCCCAGGAAAGTGCAGATGTATAAATAAGGCAGAGTGACACCTTCTCAGGGAGGCGATCGACTGACTGTGTTATTACTAAAATATCGTGCACTGTTCTAACCATGATATAGCAGGAGTTAGGGGACAAGTGTGTCTCATTATTAAACTATCAGCATTAGAGCTTTTTCATATTTAATTGTGATTATTCAGAATCAGGATTATACAGAATAAAGAGTTCCAAGGAGAGCATCATGCTCGTATAGTATTTGGATTCATAACTATTAAGGCGGATGTGATTTGGAATGGATGGATTTGTTCAACAAACACCCCTTGAGTACCCACTCTGTGCCAGGCACTGTTCTGGATGTTGAGTTTAAAGGAATGAACAAAATACAGTCTTTGCCTTAAAGAAGCTGACATTTTTGAACAAGGAGAAAGAGAAATAAATCAATGTTCAGCATATCAGGAGGTAAAACCTACTGGGAAGATAAGCAAGGCAAGGGTTAGCGAGTAATAGAGGGTGTTGTTTAAAGAGGGAGGGCAGGGATGTTTTTTGATTAGTTTTGAACATGACAGACTGGAAGAAGGTGAGAGAGCAAGTGAGCCTTTTGAGTATCTGGGGGAAGATCAATACAGATGGAATAGCAAGTGCAAAGGCCCTGGGGGCTTTTGCTGCATCTGAGAGGAGTTAAGAATTCAGTGAGGTTGGAATGGGTTAGGGAGGGAGAGGGCCAGCCAGAAGCCAGATCTGGAGGGCCTCCTGGACCATGGTGAAGACTTTGGATTTACTTCTGGGTGAGATGGAGCCATTGCAGGATTTTGAGCTGAAGAGTGACAAGATCTGTTGTAGCCTTCGTAAGGATTGCTCAGGTATCTTGGTAAATAATGGACTGTAGGAGTACAAATGCAAGTCAAGAGGCCCATCAGAAAGAAGCTACAGTCATCTTCATGAAAAGGAAGGTAACTTGAACTGGGGATATAGGGGTGCAAGTGGTGAGAAATGGTCAGATCTCAGGTAGACCAGCCCATGATGATACTGACGAGGTCCTATTACGTATAGAGCTTCTAATCTGGGGCTGTTCGTTGTAGTGATTAGACTTGAGCTTTAATCCAGGTCTGTCACGTTCGCTGTCTGGGCTAGCTGTTCATCAGTAAAATATAGATGATGACAGTATCCATCTTATAGGTTGTTAAGAGGATTAACTAAAGGGCTTAGCACAGCACTGATCTTAACATTTCAACATTTTAATTCTGTCATGTTAGTATTCAAAAGTATGTTATGATCAACATCAAGAATTAGTGTGGTCACGTGTCTTTGTTCTAAACAGCTATTATTAAGTGGATGGTATATTTTCAATTGATGGAATGTTGGAATTTAGGAACTACAGGGTATCAACATGAAAAAAATGGAGCACACATATATCCTGAGGAATTATGAGCCTGAGCGTTCAGATTTTTACTACAAGTTACTTTTCCCTTTTAGTTAGGGCTCTATTCCTTATTTTCCCTTATTTTGCCCTTTCCAAAGAATAAAGCAAAAAAATCCACCCCCATCTCTCAAATTTCAAAACTGGAAAACAAACATTTTTCCAGAACTGCTAGCAATTTACTTTTTTCTTGCCGTACCTAATTCTCTCTGGCACTATCCTGAGTTGCAAACAATAAATCATTTTTTAAAATAAAAGGCAAAAAAAAAAAATAAAAAAAAAAAATAAATAAAAAAAAATAAATAAAATAAAAGGCAAGCATTCAATCATATGGGTATGTTACTTCCCTGATACTAGGAAACTGGATTGCAAGCATTCGATCGTATTGACGTTTTATTTCCCTGATACTAGGAATCTGGATTTTAATTCTGGATTGTTTGAGTTTTTGATGAACAGAATTAATCTTGAGTATGATGTGGACACATAGGTAAAATGAGGCTGCTGTCCTCTTTACCCCAGAGGTTGTGGCCTTGTCTTGTTCTATTGGCAGTGGGCAGCCACCACAGATTGCCACCACACAGGCTCATGGTATCTATAGCTCTTATTGTCACCCACTCAAGTCAACAAATCTTTATCTAGTCCTTATGTATTATGGGTATAGCACTCTGGTAGGGTCTGTGCATGAAACAAAAGAAATCCTAAATTCTACTTATTCTTTAAGGAGCATGGCAGCTTGTACCTTATTGGGGTGACAAGATTCACCTTCTAAAATGACTTGAGAACAATGTAAGTAATATAAACGAGATTATTCCGGAGAATTATAACAATATATGAAGTTGAATGTTATAAACCATGGATCCCAACTCATCCAATCCTATGGTCAACATCAGAGAGAGAGGAGATAGCTGACCTCTGATCATAAAAGCAAGGAGCAAGCTGGCAGCCCCCAGTCTTCCTGCTGTCTTGGTGACCAACCTGATTATCAAGTGTCACAAGCCAAAAAATGCAGGGACAGAAGACTGGGGCTCCACCATTCTAGGATCTGGACAGAAAGCTGGGTGCCTAGTGCAATGATCCCCATTGTTCAGGGACACACAGCGGCCAAGTGCAGTGGCCAAATATATCCCACAGGGCTCAGCAAGAGTGGGATTTCAGCAGAATCAGCCCCGGCACCATCACCACCACCCACTCCCCCAAATTAATATAGAGACTGACTGAGGAGAGAATGAGAGGTCTCCTGGTGGAATACTGCAGTGGTCTTCCTCCTTTCACCAACTCCCTACAACAGAATGGGCTATTTCTCCTCCCACCCCAAAGCCAAGAGGGAGACTCCAGAAGCATCACTCATAAGCCTGCCATAACCACCCACTATTCTCAAAATCTGGGATAGCCATGCATGTCATCCTGATAATTATCAAGTCACTGGCAACTGCTGGGGTATGGAGGAAGGGTCCGGGGAGGGATGGCTGTATCAACAAGGGGCAAGGGCATGAAGAATCATAAAGAGGTGTGAAGGCAGGATCCCAGTTGTGCCTGCAGGACCTAGAAATGGAGGCCAAAGAGATGAGGCTGCAGGCTGCAGATCTCTGGTGGTGTAGGGAAGTGCATCAGAGAAGTTGGTAAGAAGTCATCAGCTAAGGGTTGATAAGCTAGCCTCATAAAGAGCCTTACCATCTGAGCACCAAGAAAACAAGGCAGGGAAGCAGTTACGCTGCAGATTTGGAGGACCGGAACTCGCCGCAAGCAGAGCAGCAAGGAGACATCTCTCTCTTTTTCCCATGTTGTCCTGGACCAACACCAGAAGAAGCATGTAAGGAAGATGGGGGGGAGAGGTGTCTGAGAAGCAGAAGACTCCTGCCCTGCTCCACTCTCGTGTGAGGTCAGGGATGGGAAGAGATGAGAGGTGTGCATCAAATATGAGGGGGACATTTTAGAAGGAGCAGGGCTGTATCTTAGAAAGTGTTTAAAGAAAAGTGACTGAAAGGTATGGAATTGAGCCAACATGCCTCAGTGGAAGCCATCACAGAGCAGAAAAAGGGGGGAGGTTCAAGGAGTAGAGTTGAAAGCTGTGAGCAAAACAAAAGTGACTGATGTTTATAATCCAACAGGTTAAGGCAATGGTATGTTGTGAGAAGGTTGGGAAGGGAAAGGCCAGTTTCTAGCCAATTTTGACTAGAGAGTTATCAAGATGGCTTCAAGGACAAGGTGAGGGCTTGAGTCCTCTTACTGAAGGATAAGTAGTGGCTGAGTGGAGTGGGGAGAACAAGTGAGCCACGTGGAGTGGCAGGGGGCCCAACCTTGATGGAGTACAGCCATAGACAGTGTGACAGGGCTCCACACACACATAGGCGACCTGCACCTGAGGTGCCCCAAGCTCCCAGATGAGGAATCGGGGTTTGGCCAGAAAGATGGCAAGCACATCCTTCAGTGCTGAGGGATGTGACAGGAAGGGTCTATGGAAGAGGGAAGAGGAAAAGGGCGCTCCTTAAGATGCTATTCCAACCCCTGTGTGGAGGGCAAAGGGATTCAGAAGGACGACTGTTACACCCACGCCTTTACTTAGCTCCATTTATTGATTATAAATAATGCAGTTGTGCACTTGAATCCCTTCCTTTTAAGCATTGTAGGGCTCACTGGGTAGAGAGCTGGGGATGTGAAGCTCTGCAGCCTGGTTTCAGTTATCCACTCAGAGGCCAAGACTCCCTGTCCACACATATAACATCAACTTGGGAACAGCCCACGCATCGCACATTTTATCTATGCTACTTACTTTTCTCCTGTTATCTATAATTTTAAACTGTTCTGTGCCCCCTCCCCTCCTTGAAGTGCATTAATAGCTACGGAGACATGATGTTATTAGAACTTGGGCAGAGCTTAGTGACATGTACAACTTGTATTGTTGTGGTTTTCTGTGACAGCTGGCAGGGTGGCTGTCTTCATTGAGTAAAGCTGGTGATAAGTATTGCGACCACATTTATGTAGAATATCACCTCTGGCAGGAGATGTGGATATTACACTTAAAACAGAAAATAGGGCTGTATCTTTACCTTGAAGACAAGTTGCCAGAGGTATTAAACAGCATGAAAAGTGAACTATGGAGAGTATGAAAAGGAGACTTTTAATATGCTGCAAAGCAATCAAATTCCCCCTACGTTACGTGTGTACAAAAACCAGTCGTAAAATTGTCAAATATCTCATAATAATCAGCATATTTCTCTCTGTGTGTATTTGAATGGCTCAAACTCTACTGCGAAGAAATAGGATTATTATTGCAAGCGCAGGAGGTGCAGGTTGACTGCTCGTTTGGCCCTCTCCCCATGGTTTGTGGAAATTTCTCTCAGGGAAGAGGGGAGTGTCAGCAGCTGCCTTTTCTGAGAAAAAACAGCCACAAGCCTGGCTCCAGCCAGAATGAACCCTGAAGCCTTCACTCCCTTGGTGAGCATTTCGTACCGGTGTCTGCTGAACCCCCCATCCTACATAGTATCTCTGATTGGATCGTTTTTGCTTCACATTTCTATTTCTTTGGAAATATTGATGATCTTTCTCTTCCACAGCATCAGTAGCAAACATCATTAGCTCAAACTCACACATTCAACTGAAATTCAGCGGAAGAAGTTGAGCAAATTCTGATTAACAATAGACACAGTATGAAAGGTATGCGTCTTAATTCACTGACACATTTGCTGGATTCAGTACTAAGATGGACTAGAAAAAATCCAAGCGTTTGGTAGGTACTTCCTCTCTCCCTTATTTTATTGGCTACTCTGGGAGACTGAATGATGGCCTCCAAAGATATCCAAGTTCTAATTCCTGGGGCCTGTGAAAGTTACCTTACATGGCAAAAAGGACTTGGCAGATGTCATTAAGTTAAGGATCTGGAGACGGGAGATTATCCTGGATCATCCGAGTGGGTCTTAAATGTAATCACAAGTATTCTTGCAAGAGAGCAGCAGAGGGATCTGACCACAGATGTGATGACAGAAGCAATGGAGATGTTAAGCTGCTGGCTTTGGAGATGGAGGACGGGGCAGAAAACCAAGGAATGAAAAAGGTACAGAAATCGTAAAAGGGGAGGAAATGGATTCTCTCCCAGGGCCTCCAGGAGAAACCAGCGCTCTCTGTATCTTGACTGTAGCTCAGTGAAACTGACTTGGGACTTCTGACCTCCTGAACTATGAGAGTAAGTTCATGTTGTTTTGAAGACACTAAGTTTGTGGTACTGTGTTTCCCCGAAAATAAGACCTAGCCACACAATCAGCTCTAATGAGTCTTTTGGAGCAAAAATTAATATAAGACCCGGTATTATATTATATTATATTATATTATATTATATTATATTATATTATATTATATTATAGACCGGGTCTTATATTATAGTAAAATAAGACGAGGTCTTATATTAATTTTTGCTCCAAAAGATGCATAAGACCTAGCTGATTGTCTGGCTAGGTCTTATTTTCGGGGAAACAGGGTAATTTGTTACAGCAGAAATAGGACATGAATACAGCTACCTACCAAGCTAAAACCAGGAAGATGGAGAGGAAACATGGAGCATTTGAGTGACCAGAGTGTGGAGTGACATTCTTTTTGAGCATTGCCCGACTGCAGGGATAATAATTTAAGTTCCACCCCCACCCCCTTCTCCATTAGCCTTCCTTTCCCACTTGATCAGGAGCCCCTCTTTCTTACCTCCAGGCATATAACTCACATGCCCCTTACTTTCTGCCACGTATAATTCCAGTTATCTTGTGGGTAAATGTCTTCTTATCTGCCAACTTGATAGTAAACTTCTGGAGGGCAGGGATCCAATCTTGAATTGTTTCTTGATCTATTCATTCAACATTTATTCAGTACCTGTTGTATACTTTGCACAATTCTGAGCACTGGAGTGGCAGAGTGAGAGGTGGGGGTAAAAAAGCAAAAATGTAAGTAAATTTATGTAATATGTGAAGTGCTGTGTCAAGAACATACAGTGAGGAGTTAACATTCATTGGGTTTTTACTATGTACAGGCACATTGCTAAGTGCTTACATTTATTCTATTTAAAACTCTCAATATCCTTCAGCTTTTTGTAGCAACATTTTCTTAGGTATCTAAAACTTCTTCAGGAATATTGTGAGCTAGAGGCAGGAAACTGGTACATACTTTGTCAACAGGAAAATTGAGTTATCAAACAATGAAATAATATTCCTAGTATCAGAGATTGAGCCAGAAGGACAAGGGAAGGTGAGGTTTATCTCAGTGGTGCAGTATGAGTGCCCATTGTTACCTCCTGATGCGGTGGCCAGCCAGCCTTGTCAGTGGGGGAGGAGGTCACCATCAACCGATCTGTAAGCAGAGTGGGCTGGTGACCAAGGTCCACTCAGGGGCTCTGGCTTTGCCAGACAATGCAACAGTGGTCAAATTACCGGGGTTCTCTGGGGGCCCTTCTGGCCACCACTTTCACAGCAGGAAGCACCTTGTTCACTGAGGTACCCTGGAATTCCTCAGGACCTGAGGCTTTCTGGGTTCAAGCACTGATTCTCGTTCCAAGCCAGTGTCCCAGAATACTGCTAACTATCTATCCATCTTCCAGCTGATGTAAAGGAGTGGAATCCATCTTTTCTCTATCCCTTACAGAAGCTTTTATTTTATTTTTTTATCTCAACCATGACTAATATGTATTTTATATCTCAACTCTAGCATAAATGGGTCCAATTTAAGAAAAAATATTTCTCATTATCTACTATGTGGGATAAGGCCATTTTATAAAATATAGCTTCATGTCTGTATTGTCACATGCCCTAAAGTTATAGGTATGTCTTGTTATACAGAGAATTATCAATGGTGAATGACATTTTCTTACATTTTAAAATGGTTGACTATAAATGTGGGATCCTAACAGTTAGAACATATACAAGTTTGAACTGTGAACAAATAATAGTAGATACCCTAGCAAAGGGTTTGTATCATGGGATAACAATGGTTTTTTAACTTATAGAATGAAAAGACATATGTGCCACATGTGTGAGCACACACACACATATAAAAATATACATATAGGGACAGCTACATTTTAATACTGTTACAAATTGTATAACCCAAGGAAAAATAACTTACATTTTTACATAACACTCAGATCCTTTTAAGGTCCTTTCACATCTGTTATCTCAATTTTATTCTTACAAGACTCCTGAGGAATAAGTGGAGTAAGTGTATTTCTCTCATTTTATAGATGATAAAATCAAGGCACTGAGAAGCCAAGTGGCTTTAGAAAACCATAGAGCCCAGCTCAGCGGTGGTAGAGTAAAGCCAACGCCCCTTCTTGGGATCAAGGTCCAGATCTTTTTCTTGACAGAAAACCAACACAATGGGGACTCTGTTACAGGCCATATACTGTATTGGGTAAGAACCTGGGTTTAGATCTCAGTTCAAATCTTGACTCTAGCATTTACTAGCTGTGCTGTCTTGGATAAGTCACATAACATTTCAAAGGCTCGATTTTTGTTATTCAATCTAGAAATGGGAAATGATAGTGCTATATTATTCAGAGTCCATAAAAGTCAGTGCCCAGGCACAGAGTAGGGTGAAGAAAGATGGACAGTGAACCCGAAGGGGCAAACAGAGAATAACCTGCAGAAGGACCTCATCATAGGTAGTCGTGAGGAAATACAAGATAAGGCAGGCTCAGCACAGTGCCTTGAACTAGACATAACAAGTTCTCAGTAAATGTTAGTTGTTGAAATTATTTTTATTATTATTCTCATTGATGTTTGGTGTTGTCTTTCAGCTTCAGGGAGGTATTTCTAGAAACTTGACTGAAAAGAACCTATTTTGATCTAGAATCTAGAATAAGTATTCTGCTCAGAGACGGGATAGGTATGTCAGACATTCAGAATATAATTCTAGACACATCTACAGGACTAATTCACAAGATTAAAAAGGAACATTTATATGTACACTTTAACATTGTGTCTGGTGACAGTGTAATTAAGATTGTGTCTGGTGACAGTGTAATTACAATTGTGTCAGGGTTTCCATGTGTCTTGCTATTTTCAAGCTTTTATAACTTGGTTATAAAATTTTGCTCTGGTGGAAACTTGGCTTACTATGCCTCAGCTTTCAGATGAAAATTTTAACAGAGTAAAATGACCTTTTAATTGTCTTTCATTTGAGTAATAGAATATATGTGTGTGCACCGTGGGTGTAGATATGTGTATATCTACCCATTAATACGTGTGGTAATAGCTCTGGAGTTCTGTGTTACTTCTTCCCTGTCTTGATACCATTAACCCTGCTACTTAACAAGGAAATGACTCAAAGATGACTCATCTACAATCCCACCTAAGGAAGAGAGAAAAAAAAAAGAGCAAAAGAACAAGTAAAGAAAGGAGAAATACAAAGAATGGCTAAAGGACAGATGAATTACAATAACCTTGCAAATAATTTTTAAATATCTACCAGCGTACACATTTTTCACAAAGCCTGTTCCGACGGAAGCTAAAATACAGAGCCATTGCTCTGTACCCACATGCCTTCTTGGGTTCACTGCAAAGGGAGAACAGTGATGCCGTTAATAAATAACATTGCAGAGCAAACAACGCGCTTTCCAGAATCTTGTTAAAGTGATATGCTAATTTCCATCCTACTGCTGAACGAAAATCTAAGACAGGTAGCTACATATTTCAGATACCTAAAGCATCCCTGATTATTTCCAAAGCAAATGTGCATCTCCAGAATGAAAAGCCTGCCGGGAGAGCAGCAACAAAGGGAGGAAAGGGGCAGGACAGAAGCAAAGGAGACCTAAAGGGTGCTGGGTGTACTTTCTTTCTGGAAGGTTCAGTTAAGTGAGAGACAGTGGGGCTAAGAGAGAGAGAGAGGACAGAGCCCATTTCTTTTTTGAACATACATCCACAGCTCAACTTACACAATTTGTAGCAGTATTGAAATGTAGATTTTCTTTAAAACTTGAAAATACTCACTTTTCATTTTATGTTGCATATAATTTTAGGATCAGAATAGTTGTTAAGGATGAAGGACTCTGAGAGGTCACTTAGTCCCAACATCACAATGTCAGATGCCTACAGGTGCCAGGTGGGTAAAGTGAGTACCTGGCTAGGCCCTCCCCAAGCTTGCAGCGGAGGGACCCAACACATAGTCTAAATGTACAGCTGCTCTTCAGCTTCTCAGGAATTCTTGCCGTGTTGAAATATGGGCCCCCTATCACCAGATCTTCCAATTTTTCAAGAGAAGCTGGAAATCCTCTAGAATGTCAACTCCAAGAAGGCTTGAATTTTTTACCTGTTTGGTGTATAACTGTAAACTCAGTGCTTAGATGCATGTATGGTGCGCAGTGAGCACTCCAAAAATATTTGTTGAATGAATGCATGTAGAAAAGCAAGCAAGCAAACTGGTTTTATGTGAATTCTTTTGAATTCTAATGCTGACAAATAGATTTTTATGTTGTTGTGGTTTAATTAAAAGGGGGGAAAATCCACCCCTATGTGGACCGCACAAAACCTATCCCTGGTCTAAGTACAGTTCATCACGGGATGCTACTTTGCCTCCTGGGATCTATCCAAGTTCCCTGTGCTATAGACAAGGAAACTGAGGCCTCCAAATAGTAATGCTTTGTTCAGGGGTCACCCAGATGATTCATGGCAGAGTCAGAATCAGCAAGACAACCAGTAAACAGTCAGTTAAACCAGTAAAACAACCTCCACCTTCTAGTTGCCCATCTAGAGCTTTCTCCTTTTTCATACCTCGCTGCTACTTCAAAAACAAATACAAAATCAACAACAGGCATGTCAAAAGATCAAGAAATAAAATTAGGTTCCTGTCTAAGAGGTCAAAAGATAGCCAAGAACTTTGAAATTAAAAGATAACTTGCAAAGGGGCGATGGAACGTTTGAGAAAGATACAGGCGGGAACCCCTCCCGTAGCTCCTACACAGCCACCTGGCTGTGTAACAAGCTCTCCTCGCCCACATTTTGTCTGTCAGAACCTGAAGTCCAGGTTATGCTGCAGGAGCAAACAGCCCCCAGATCTCAGCAGCTTCAAGCACAGGGTTTATTTCTCGCTCACACTGCATTTCTTCATGGGTCAGCTGGGTGTTCTCTCTACATTGTGCTTACTTTGGCACCCACACTAACCAGCAACCAGCAGCCACCTCGAGGCCATGGTCCATTGCTATGGCAGACAAATATGGAGAGTGTGGCAAGTGGCACACTGGTTCCTAGAGTTTCTGTACAGAAATGAGTCCTGTCACCTCTGCTTATACATTATTTGTCCTGTAAGTCACATATAAGTCACACCTAACTTAGAAAGGGCAGCAAGGACAGCCCTGCCATGGTTGGCAGGCAGGGGCTGGAACTGCTGACGAACAGAAGTACAACTTGACTTAGCACAGCTCCGGAGCCTGGAGAAAAAGACGCGCCCCCACAAAACACCGACTTAGGTCCACACGTTTTTTTCTTAAACATAGGCTAGTAAAGAAAAGCTAAATGTTCTACTTGTCAACATTTCCGATCGAATATTCTCTCTTGTGGACTTTTGTGTATTTCAAGTTGTTCCAAGTGCAATCAAGGGCTTTAACCAGATGAAAGGAAACAAAAAGCTTAGAGATGTGGCTTAATTGTTAGTGCCATGTTAATATTCTTGATTTCCAAAGAAATATGTAGTCTGTTTTGGTGAGGTCCAGTTTTAATGTTGATCATAAAGGCTCTCCCTGGCTCCACGAGTGCCCTGGTGCATATATGTGACCAGTATACTCACTCTGGGCAAAGGCAGAGCTAGGCCTGCTCCAGAAAATGAAGTGTGTTCACAGACGCCATGTTGCCGTATTTCTATGTACTCTGAGGAGTCTCCAGGCCATCAGACAGTGGTGGGCATGGAGGGCCAGCGAGACACACTCTGTAAACTGCAGGCTTAGTTGCTGTGTCCCAGCTGCACTGAAAACTGAAAAACAAAGCTTTGGTTTGTTAACAAATGGAGACCAATAGTGTGCCCCTAAGCAGAGCTGATTATTTGCTCTCCCTGATCTAAACTGTAAGCTCCTTGGGGGCAGGACATTTTCCTTAACCAAAAATAAACAAGCAGAAGGCTTATTTATCTCTTTCTTGTAATATTACAAACTTCATAACAACTTTATTATGAACTTGACTTCACACAGTCAATGGCAATTACACTTAAGAGTAACTCATTAAAAAGTTTACATATCATGCTATAGGTATGCGCTATCTGAAATTCCAGAAAGTATTCTCAGAATCTAACATAATCCTAAACACAAAATTTGTTGAGTAAGAGGGTGAATGAATGAATGAATGAATGAATGGTGCAATCCACAGTCTTCTGCCATTGCCTATTGAGAACAATTGAGAGCTCATGAAGAAGAGCTAGAAGGTAGAAGGGCACCCAGCGGGACTGCGTATGGTGACAGCTGGATGCTGGAAGGCAAAGATGAGGAAGGAGCCCCAGGGAGCAGCTGGAAAAGCACCCACTTGTCCCTCTGTCCTTACCGCTCTGGGGCTGCTCTGTAAAAACACCTCCGTGAGGTTTGTCTGGTGGGCTCTGGGAAGCCTAGAGGAAGTTCCCTCTCCCCTTGCTGCCTCATGTCCTTATCTGCCTTTTGCTGCAGATACCCCCAGACTGGAGAGGAGCAGAATAGAGACAGCACAGTGATTGGACAAGGAAGGAAGGGGTGTAGGAACATGGTGGGAGGAACTTTTCCCGGCTCCGTTCCTGTCAACACACCTCTCTCCTGTCCTTCCTTTCAAATTAAATCAAATATTCATTAGAGTGGATATGTCTGTACTAGGTATGATTTGGTTAAGATTGCTGAATCTCCCTGTTCAAGAATGGCTAGTGTTTGCAGAAGCAGGTAATAGAAATGCTATAGTGTGTGAGCAGTTCTCCGCCAGAGAAACAGTTGTGGAGCAAACCGAGAGCCCTTCCTATGTGCAACGTGCATGATGTTGGCTGGCTATATCCTCACACACGCCTCAGAGGTAAATAACCTATTAGCTCCATTTTGCAGATGAGCAAACTGAAACATAGGGAGATTAACAGTCAAAGCCAAAAGCTAGTGAGTATTGATGGTATTTGAACACTGAGAGCCTGGCTTGAGTGCTTTTAGCCACTATACTATATTTCCATCTCTATACCCCTTTTTCCTTGTTTCTCTCTATTTTTACTTTGCAAGTGTGTAAATTTCAGAACAAAGATGTACATGGGCTATTCTGGAAACTCAGATACCTTTTGCACCATTTATAACATTGTTTTTATAGCAAAATGCATTTTGATTTCCAAACAGCCAGCTTGCAAATAACTTTTGAGCATCACTCTATTTATAAGATAGATGTATTTTTTTTATTTCATTTTAAATTCCAGGTAGTGAAAACAGCATTTTAAAGAAATCAGAAATTCTGTTTCCAGAAAGTCAAAGTCCTCTGAGTTATCCTAGAATTAAAAATAGTGGAGACGCAACTTATATGCCCATTATGTTCCAAAGTCAGTGGGTAAGGAGAAAACCAAGTGTAAGCAAAATTACCTTTGAAAATCCTTTCAGAAGTCTCCACATGGGAGGTCACTGTACCAGCTCCTAGCCTACTGTTTCCTCCAGTGCTGTTGGATGCCAGGTGAAGTAGTCAGTGTTTAGGGCCATGAACTTCAGGGTCCCTTAAGTCCAGTGAGGTGCTCACTCTGTATCAGTGACAAGGGACCAGGTCCCACCAGGAAATGGAACACTTTCCCACCCTCTGGTCACCCCAGAATAGCCTTTAGATGAAGGAAATCACCAACAAGAATGGCTTGAATTATTTGTCCTCTCCCTTTTCTGACTTAGTGCCTTTTGTTGAATTTGAGTATGTTAAATGAATGTTTGATGTGACTGAGCTCAGACTATATGCACAGGAAGGCAGACCGCTACACATCTGAGAGCTTCAGAATGATCTCACAAGATTCACACAAGCATTCTCATTCTTACTCCTTTACCCAGCACTTTAACAGAACCACAGGTTTTCCAGCTAATTTCTCCTAGAAACACGACATTGAGGAACAATTACCGGATGGCTCAAATGGCTTCTGAGGTCTCTCACTTGCTGAGCCAGCTTTCTTAGCTCATGGAGAGCCGCAGGTGTTTTTTTAAGTTGACATATGTGAGGAGACATTATACTATAAACTGCTTGGATTATGAGATATCAGCTCTCCTGTTATTAACAGGTGATGTCACAGATGTGCCAAGAGGAAGCCCACATTTAAAACTATTTTTCCAAGAGGGTGAATCTGTACCAACCAGTCTCACATTTTCACTGGTCTTGGCTTGGTGCCCAAATCAACATCCCTTGACATTCTGGTGGACTTACCTCCATGGTTTGGCTCCTAAATCCTTCTTAATTTTTCATGATTTGGGACTCGCGTTGGAAATGTGTTCTCTGCCCTCCCCCTCCATATTGCTTATACATATTGGTGACTGGTTGCCAAGAAGCTTCTTTAGGTAAGATGGTAGATATTAAGGACCCATTACGGGAGTGGGTTGAAAGTGCCTTTCAAAGCAGTATAAAATTGAATCACTTCTATTCCATTGGTATTGGGTCTCGGGGTAGAGAAATGACACTCGCATTCATCAAATTTCTCCTCTAACCAGTGTACACAGATTTGTACTTATTTACATCATTACAGCAGAACTTCAAGCCACTTAAAACTGTAAAAATATGTAACAACCGTTTATGTACTTGGTTCATCTTCAGTCTGTCTGTACATTGCCTCCCCCCGCCCCACTTTCTAAATCTATCTTCATCCATTAAAAATAGCTTTAGAGAAGTATTTTTTAAACAAATCCTTTGATCCTGTGTGAGATCTGTGTCATTCTGAAGAAAGGATTTGAGGTGTTTCTTTTGTGTGCTTGCAGGTTAAGTTGCCATGGTAATGGCTTATTGTGAAATATTGGGAGAAGTGCATTAGGAACATTGCATGTGGCAATTCCACATTAGGTTCCTGTTATTAGAGCCTGGGCACAACTTGACTTTTCTCAGTCCCAAACAATCTTTCCATACTTTTATAATAATAGGAATTTTTGTATTTCTAGCCCAAGGCTGCCTTTTTCCTACTTCATGATGCTTTTAAAAGAACCCAAAAGAGAATCATTATGGAAATTGCTTTGTATCAGGTATGACAGAGAAACAAAGTCTCATGATTTTGACAGCATTTCAAACATGTAGAGAGCACTTTCTTTTTTTTTTTTTTTTTACTCTGCATTATTGCTACAGCTTAAAGTCACAAAACATCACATAGAACAACTGTCAAAAACTGGAACAATTTATTTTGCATTTTTCTGCGTTTGCTCTCATGTCCTCGGGACAACACATAGTTTTATGAAAATATATGAAGAATCGGGTCTGCTTTCAGGGCCTGATCGGACATGTGAGTCAGAATTAATTTAAAAAAAAGAAGCCGTAATCTTGATGCTGCTTTGTCAGCATCTTTTTGAGCTGAATGGATAGACAAGTATTTTCATTTAAGTAATTCAAGTTCATCCTGTCCTTGGCAACAGTTTGTCTCTCTCAAGCTTTTGGGAGGCCAACCTGTATTTTCTAAATTGGTCTATATTGCAATACACTTCAATTAGAAAGCATAATAGATAGGTACAAAGTGATTTCATTAAGACCTTGTTCTATAATTACCATCTATCTCCAGGAAAATGTTGCCCATATGTTTCCCATGAATCAGTGACATTTTAGTGATTTTGATGAACAGGTTTTTCTAAGGATGCCTCAGTTATTCATGCATTTATTCATTCAATAGATAATATTGTGCACCTACTTTGTGTCGATGATGGTAACTCGAGGCCACACACTGACCAGGCTGACAAGAGTTCTCAAGTTCAGAACTGGTTCTATATGGGAGCCAGTGGTCAGAGTTCACCCCTGTTTCCTGGGACTTTGCAGACTTTGGTGCTTTCTCCCAAACCCTCACAGTCAGCCATTTTGCAATGGCTCTTCATCACAATCTCATTCATTCATTCAACTGGCATTTATTGGGCCAGGCTCTCTACCATGCTCAAGAGATATCAAGACAAGAGTAGTCCTTCCCTAAGAGGAGCCCAGACACTTCTGGGGTCCTGTCCTTGAGTGTGTGAGCTCCGAGGAGCTTGTTTTCTATTGACCCCACAGCAATCACACTCTGTAAGAGGCTTTCTGCAAACTCACATCTCTTCATTTTCTTCTTTCCCTTTCCTTCTCCAAGCAAGGGTTTATGAAAGTGCAATTCCTAAGATCACGGCACTGAGCTTCATTTGTTGGGTGTGCCCACGAGTACAAGGGACAACAACATTCATTGCTTGAGGTTTTGTTATGTGCTAGATGTGATGTGAAGCATTTTACACACGTCGTCTCATTTCATCCTCACAAAAACTGTACAAGGTAGATGCTACCCTTCTTCCTGTCTCACAAATGAGGAAACTAAGGCTCAGAGTAACCGTTCTGATATCTCTTAGGTAGATAAGTAGAAAAGCTGAGACCTAAATCCAATTTTGTCTGAGTGTAGTGCCCAAGCTCTTAAACTTCGTGGTATAGCCATCCTTACTCTACAGCAAATTATGGGTCTAGTTCTAGTGAGTGTCCATTCTCATCTATAAATTATGATATCCGTGCCACTATTTTTGTTGTACTTTATTGAGAAATATATGTCTCTTACAAGTCTCTTTCAAAATAAATGTGACTCATAGACCCAGGTAGAAGTAGATACTATTATGTAATGCATTTCAGAAAGATTTAGAATTAAAGAAAATAACTTCTCTTGATTTCCTTTGAGTACTTGTTCTACATTTTAAAAAATAAATTTTATACAAAAATGTGATGTTTCTACATTAAGGAATGTAAGGTTTCAGCATAACATGAAAGCCTAAAATGTGTATTGTATATCTTTGGCTCATTCAAGCTTTTCTATCTGTTTTTTTGTTTGTTTGTTTTTGTTTGTTTGTTTGTTTGTTTGTTTGTTTGTTTTTTAGCAGTTTGACTAAACGTGCCTAGGGATGACTTCCTTTGTATTTACCCTGCTTGGGTTTGCTGATCTTCTTGAATCTGTAAATCAATGTTTTCACCAAATTAAAATTATAATACCAACTACTAAAGTTGGTAAGCCCTGAGCAGAGCCCAATTTTACTAATAACTTTGGCCTAATTAGGTTTATAATTGCACAAAACAAAGACCCCTTTGCTCCTCAAGTAAGGTGGCGTTTACTAAAGGATACTTGTAATGTAATGGACTGTGTGAATGATAAGAGTCTCATGGGACTTCAAGCAAACCCACCATAGAATAGCCAGTTCTCCCCTGACCTGGATACCAGGCAGCTCTAGAAACCTCAGATGCAGGAGTTGGTACATCATCCACCAATAGTGGGTGCTTCCTTGTTAGGCTCACTCAGCTTTTTCTGGGTACCTGCTCCCTTCTCCTACACTTCTGACTTGCTTTCTCATGTCTTCTTTTCTTTCCTGTATTTTATCACCTATCACATTGGATCTGATTAATCATAACTCTCCTTGCCATGACATTTCTATACATCTTTTCAGCTCCAGCGCTACCTGCTAACAACCTCATTTTCTTAGCATCTCCTAGCTAAAATTTCTGAGATAGCATCAGATAGGTCCAGCTTATGACATTATCTCTGTACAGGCGGAATCCTCGACACCATATGTCATAAGACACTGGCAAGTATATAGACACTGAATTGCCTGTAGGGAGGTGACCACTCTAGTCCCAGCAGTTTTCAGTGCACAAGGGTGGTAATAGTGGGGAATGGGAGTCTCATGATAAAAACCATGACTTCTTCAGTGCTTTTTCAGCAAGGTCATGAATGGGAGCTAGAAGCATGGTTAGCAACTTAGTGGCCATGTCTAGTTTATTCTGAACGCTTATTTCTATATGTGAAATTCCAAAGATGCCCCCAGAACACTGCCATGGATAATTGTACAGCTTGGGCTTTCTAATCAGTAGACTTCAAGGTAGACTATGATGTTTTTAACGGATTTTTTTTTTTTTGGTCTGGATGTTCTACTAGTTGCTGAAAGTGGAATTGTTTATTTCTCCCTTTAATTTTTTAAATTGTTGTTTCATATATTTTGGAACTCTATTATTAGCATGTATATATTCATGATTGCCTGTCTTACTGATTAATTTACCTTTATATCATTATAAAATGTGTCACATTATTTTTGGTAATGCTCTTGTCTTAAAGTCTGTTTTATCTGTAATATTAATACAGCCACTCCAGCCTTCTTCTTACTGTTGGCATGGTGTAATTTTTTCCATCCATTTACTTTCAACCTATCTCTTTATATAAAGTGCATCTCTTGAAGACAGCATGTATTTGGATCTTGCTTTTCTATCCATTCTAACATCCTCTAGCTTTTCATTGGAGTGTTTAGTCTATTAACATTTAATGTAATTGTTGACAACGTTGGATTTATGTTTGGATTATGTTTACAGTTTGTCCTTTCTTTTCTTTCTTTCTTTCTTTCTTTCTTTCTTTCTTTCTTTCTTTCTTTCTTTCTTTCTTTCTTTCTTTCCTTCCTTCCTTCCTTCCTTCCTTCCTTCCTTCCTTCCTTCCTTCCTTCTTTCTTTCTTTCTTTTTTTTGTTCTTCCTCACTGTCTTACTTTGGCTTTTTAAAATTGCATTTAAAAATGCATTGTGGTTTATCTATTGCCATTTTAGCTATACCACTTTGCACTAGTTTTAAATGGTTGGTCTAAGGAGTACAACATACATCCTTAAATTTTTGCAGCTTACTTAGAGTTAGTAACACTACATGTAGAATGTAGAAATTTGCAAACTTATAAATTCATTTGTAGCCAGGCACTCCCTTTAGATTACAGATGTTTTAAACCCTCAAGACATTTTCACTTTATAGATTAAACAATATTTTAAAGAAATTAAGAGAAAAAAATCATCTGTTGTATTTACCCACATATTTATCATTTCTAATGTTCTTCACTCCTTCCTGAAGATTTTTTATTTGATATTATTTTCTTTATACCTGCAGACCCTCCTTAGCATTTCTTATACTAAACATCTGCTAGTGATACATTTTCTTAGATTTTTTTTTTTCAGTCTAAAAAATGTTTTTATTAGTCTTTGTTTTTGCAGGATATAGAATTCTGGATTGAATTTTTTCCCCCTAGTAATTTGCAGATGTTGTTCATTGGTCTCTGGCCTCTACTGTTTTTACTGAGAAATCAGTTTATTTAAATCATATTATCCTGTCAATAATGCATCATGTGTTTTTAGCTGCATTCAAGTTTTTCTCTATGTCTTTGGTTTTTTAACAGTTTGACTATAATGTGCCTAAAGATGGTTTTCTTTATGTTTATCCTGCTTAAGGTTTGCTGACCTTCTTGGATCTATAAATTAATGTCTTTACTAAATTTGGGGAATTTTTAGTCATTGCTTTTTAAAGTATATTTTCTCTCACATTCAATTACATATATGTTAAACCTTTGAATATTTTCCCCCAAGTCCTTGAAGGTTTGATCATTTCTTAAAATCTTTTTTTCTCTCTAATTTTAATTTGGTAATTTCTATTCATCTAGCTCCAAGTTGATTGCGTTTTACCTACATTATCACCATTCTGATGTTAAGCTCATTCAGTGAATGTGTCCCCATACATTGCATTATTTTATTTGGGAAATTGCATCTTTTAAAAAATATACAGCCTCTATTTATCAGTTGAAATTTCCTTTTATTCATTATAAGCATATTTTCCTTTCTATCCTTGAGCAGAGTTGTAATTGCTGCTTTAAAATCTTTGTCTGCTAATTCCAACATCTAGGACCTCTCAGCATCATTCTCTCTTGGTTGTTTTTTATCTTGAGAATAGGTCATATTTTCCTGTTTCTTTGTATGTTGAATATTTTGGATTATATTCTGGACATTGTAAATGTTGTATTGCAGAGATTCCGCATGCTATTATATTTCTCCAAAGACTTTTTGTTGTTGTTATCACAGGCAATTAACTTAATTGAATTCAAAGTGCAAATTCTGTCTCTTGGGCAGCAACTGCAATCTCATTTCTGACATTTTAGTCTCTCCTTGCCCATTTGGAGTCTGCCTTGTAAATGTTTGGTTCAGAGACCAGCTAAAGATGTGGGCAGAATTAGTACAGAGAATTTATAGTTCCTCTCTCTGGCTCTCTAATTTCTGTGATTTGTTTCTTACTTTCTAGTGGCTGTGCTTGTCCCAAACTCTGCCCTCTAATTCTTTAAGTCAGAAAGACTACAAGTTTTCTATCAGAGTCTTAGCCTTTCCACCTGACATAGACTGAGAACTGCTGTCAGGCCAGTCATGAAAATGGGAAATCCATCCAGTGCCATTCCCTTCTTTCAAGGGTCAGCTCCCCTCTGTCAGGTCTGGGATTTGATTTTAACCTACTTACAAGCTCAAAATGAGCTTGTCAGTATTTCATGGGTCATAAACAAGGGCTTTATTACTCATGATACAGCAAGCACTATGTGTATCAACATGCTAGCATTAATTTCTCTTGTCCCCAAGTCTCATATAAATTGGTCCATGGGCCCAGATGGATGCCTGCACACACATGGGTTGTATTATAGGAGAGGAACACTGAGCTTGGGGAATCTGCCTCTTTTACATTAAGCAGTTAACCAGCCTGCTCTTTGTCCCTCAGGGAGACCTTATATAATCCTTCAAGACTATTTACTGCAACTTCAACCCTGAGTAATGGCCCAGGGTATGAGCAGTCAGGTTCTCACATCCTAGGCACACCCAGAAAGAACATCCAGAGACGTATAGCAAATTGTTTCTCTCAACACTCTCCAGAATGTACCTTCTTTTGGTTGTTCTTTGGTACCTTCAGGTAGTTGCTTTTATAGTTTGTCCAGAGTTTATAGTTGTTATCTTCAGGAGGATCATTCTGAAGAGCTTATTTGGCCATTACAGGAAATAGAATTGGCCACTTTACCAGTATAGACCACATTGTGAATGGTTAGGGAAGAGCCCCACCAAAGCATTGATCAGTGACCTAGAGTATATACTGCCTTGTGTGGGACAGCACCCTAACCTTACAGTGGGTGGGTCTTGTTCAGGCATAAAGTTAGTCAACTATGAAAGATCAGGGCCCCGAGGTCCACAGACGTGGCCTTTCTGCCCCTCTTTTTTCACAATCCAGTGAGGGAATCAACACATCTGACACTCTCATCTTAGATTTTGGTTTAATAAACTGAGTTGCTAGGACAGAAAATGTCAAACACCTAAGGTTCTCATAAATTATATTAACAGAATAGCTCTGGGCCTGATAAATAGGGATTTCCGTTGACTCAAGCCAATTCAACAGAAGTGTCAGCTCCTCGAGGAAATCCCAGACCAGAATGCAAAGTATGAGAAGACAGATGGATCTGCCTTATTTGCTGACACCAGCAGATGAAGGCTTGCTATCATCATGGGGCTGTTCACAGGGCAGGCCTCCCAGAGGGCAGCAACTTGGCCTGGCAGCTTTGCTGACCTAAAGGCTCTTTCTACTGCAAAGAAAGTAAAGAAAGCAGCTGGTTCCTGTTGGATTCATCAGTCCTCCCATATTCTTTACTACCTATAAGCATCGGGCTTTCCACTGCTGTGTCGTCCTTACTTTGTTCTTTTGTTTCTTTTTTTGTTTGTTTTGCACTTGCTGTTTCCTCTTTCTGGAATGCTCTCATCCCAGCAATTAGCATGCCTCCCTCCCTGACTTCACTCACTTCTCCACTCAGATATGTCTCCTCCTTAAGGTCCTGTCTGGACACACTCTCTAAAATAGTAATCGCTGTTATTCTCCATCCCTTTACCCCATTTATTTTTCTTCATAGCATTTATTACTGTTTAGTATAATATTATATGTTTGTTTGTCTCTCTTCCCCACTGAGCATAAGGCCCTTAAATGCAGAATGTTGTCAGTTCCGTTACTTGATGTATTCCCAGCACCTCGAAGGTGCCTAACACATAGTGGGTGCTCAATAAGTATGTGTAGAATAAATGAATGACTAAGACTTATTAGCATTAAGAGTAGAAAGAACATTTATAATGCCGCAGTTTATAAGTCTGAAAAGCAAAGCAGATAAGAAACAACTGACAAAGAATGTCAACCCATGAACCTCTCTGTCTAAGTAAGGTATAACCCTTTTCAAAATTTAGTCCGCCTAATTAAGCATATTTTTAAAAGATCTGGTAAAGGCAAATGTAAGAGCAATAATAAAATAGCATGTTTCCATGGTATTCAATCCCACTCACATATTCAATCTGAAGGACAGTGGAAGGGTTTTGTGTTAAAATCAGGTGCTTTATTTCCTTCTCACTGGCAGACTTAAAATTAACCTAAATCAGCCCTAAGTTCTCAGGGATGCACATGGCGATACCATATGATCTAAATGCCTTGCCTTTGAGTAGATATAACTAACTCAGAACATGGATTGAAAAGCATTTTCTACTCAATAATGTATTTTTTAAATGCTTTTCTCATAATGAGATAGACCAGGAAGCACTGATTCCTATATGTTAATATTACCATGCTACTTTGAGAAATATGGTTTTCACTAAGATTTGACAAGTTAGAAATACCAGTAATTTATTAAACATGTTTTATATACATATGTGTGCATATATAAATATAATATGTATGTGTGTATATGTGTGTGTTGTGTATACTATGTGCAGACATGGTGGTATTGACACAGATGTAGTACTGTGAACTAGACCCTGGGGTTACACAGGCAAATTAGGGCTCCCTCATTGAGCAAGTATTCAGTCTAGTAGGAGAATTGGAAATATAAACAAATAATTGAAAATCTGGGCCATATGGAATCTATAAGAGAACTATTCTGGATAGTCATGAGAGATAGAGGAGATAAAGATCAAAACGTTTTTGGTAAAGGAGGCGAGCATCTCTGGTAGGTGGCTTCCTTCTTTCCCACTTCTCTCTCTTGCTTCAAATTTTTGACTCTGTACCATAGCTTTGATGCCTTCGTTTGGTAGCTACCCCACCTTTGGGCTTCTGCATGACTCTTCTTTGCCTGACACTTTCATCTATGTCCTCATGCTGTCTGACTCCTGACTTCACGGGACTGTGTTCCCCATACCTCCCACCACCACCCCACAATCCTTCCCATCCATGCTTTCCCATACCTCATTGGAGAGCTAAATATTTAGATAAGGAAAACCTGGACAAAGAAACAAAGGCACAAAAAAGTATGCAGAGGGAGTTGCCTACAGTTTGGAATGGAACAGTAGGTAGGAAACATAATCTATGGTTATGAGGCTGGGTCGTTGGAGTAGATTATAAAGGGCATGGTACACCGTAAGAAAAGAGTTTGAGCTTTGTTCTGGGGGCAGTGACGAGCTACAGGATGCTTTTGAAGGGGAACTGTAATCCTTGGAGTTTGACTTCAACGAAGATAGAGTTTTCTAAGACAAACTATAATAAGATAAATACTTCTTATGGACATTGATCTTTTATCAATGCAGCCTCAAACTCACTAGATTTCCCAGCTATCATCCCTCATTTTTGCACATATGACTGTTCTGGTTAAGTCTTCTAGGTTATGAATTTAGTACCCTTATTATTTAGCTGGATCACCTCTATCCAATAGTTATGACATTATTATATTAAATATAACTGCAAGATATAATTATTATTAAAAAAAGATATAATTATTATTGAGTTGAGTTTCATCAAGTTAGTCTCGGCCCATTGTTGCAGCCTGTCTGCCCTTCCTAGCTGTGGGCCAGCTACAAGTTCAGTAATCACATCTTCTGTTCTTAACAAAATCATTAACGGAATTGTTGGACAGAATGCACTACAGTATGAAACTGTATTGCACAGTGTTAAAGATCTCCTCCCAGGGAAAAATTGATCTCTAATTCAATAAGCTTTGAGCAAGTTGTTCAACCAGCTCCCAAACCACTGACTCCACACTCCATCTGGTGAGTCTTTGCCTTATTGGAAGAGAGGTGTTTGATATTTATATCATTTCTCTAATCTACCAGTTTAGTATATCTAGATGTCTAGTACTTAAATGTGAAACAAGTCTGCCTTTCTGTATTATCCAAATTTTCTAAAGCGAGTTATTTTCCAGGTGGGAGGTTATGGTGAAGTTTAAACACACTTGATTTTGCTGCACTTTCTTTTTGCTGGTGAGCACCTTGCATCCGGCCAGTCAACTTCAGCTCTCCAATACCTAGAGGGAATTGTGGAACCAGGAACAAAACAACAAAACCATAGAATTCTTGACTTTAAAGATCACAAAAAGGCAGGTGGAAATATTTTAAATGCCTTGCGATCCGACAGAGCTAGTCCCGATCCTCCTACATCTTCCCTTTCTCCCTTTTGTGTGGATACAAAATAAAGATGTTCTGAGCTGGGAAGGGGAAGGAGAAAGTGGGAAGAAAGCAAGTAAGAGAATTAGACGCTGGGGGTGGGGAGCATGTCCCCTGCCTACAGCCATAGGTCACGTCAAGAAGAGGATGGAACTCTACCTTTTGGGGATCAAAGAAGAGAGGGAAAACAGGACCTACAGCTGAGCTGGAGTTCAGTGAGGAAACTGCCTTGCAGCTGGGCCTTAATGGAGAAAGATGGGCTCAACAGGAGAGCTGAGAAGTTTTGCTCCTGGTTGTCATCAGCCATGTGACCACATCTGCCCCAAGCAATGACCATTCTTTTATGACACCCCTAGGACTATGCCTGATGCAGAGAAAACCTCTGCTGAGTGAACTAGTGTTCGCAGAGTCATCTTCTGTGGTCTCAGCCTTTTCTAGTGGTAGACCGTGGCTCACTTACCTCTGCCCTTCCAGGGAACACCATAAACCTTCTCAAAGTCTCCAGGCCTTTTAGGCTTGGAGCAAAACCCCTGGCATTCCTGCTTCTGGCTTACTATTTGGATGCTCCTTTTTTAGAGTGTGCTTCTTATCTCTTATTGAAGCTGATTTTAAAGAAACGACCAGGGAGACTGAATCTCCTTCTCCTCTTCCTGAGTACAGCCATCACCATAGCCCAGGAGAGGTTCTTATGGGTGGTAGGTGTGGCTCTGGCCCCAGGGCACTTCTGGAGACGGGCTCCTCATGGACTGTCAACACTCAGGCTCTGGAAACCTGCTCCTAGAAGTCTTGAGGTGATTGGCTTTGCTTTGCAAGCAAATATTTCCTAGCCTGTTCTTTAAAAGTATCCTTAGATCCTTTTCTGAACACTGAGCCCCCATGTGTCCCGTAGAGTATCTAGTAATGTGTGGGTGTGGTATGCAGAGGCAGCTAGAGAAGCGTCAAGCTGAGGAGAGCAGAGAAGTGGTCCAGGTCAGCATGATTTTTAAGGTACAATTTAGACAGAGTATTTTCTTTCACTGTTTTGTGGTGTTAAAAGGCTTTTAAAAAATTTTTGAAACCCTGGTGATAGCAGATGGTGGGAAGCATTTTGTCTGCCTGTTTGTTAATGTCCTCATGTGGCAAAATAAAAGTTAGCAAACTTATGTCCATTCCCCAAGTTCTTTTAGAATGTTTGCTTGTACTTGAACTCTAAATATCTGCAAACCCCTAGAAGGTCAAATTTTCCTGGGTCTTGTACTCTGAGCCCCGCTAGGATGAGCCAGACGAGCACTGAAAGAGGGGGAGATCTGCGTCCACATAAAAGTCAGCTGTGACCTGGAAACGCTCTCTTCTCCTGTCAGAATGTGCCTGAGCTCAGGGGTCTAAGGCTGGGATGCGAGAGGACTTCCCTGCAGCCTTTGTCTAATTTGCCACATGTAAAGATGCAGTCTAACTTGGCCTAATCTTGATCAGTTACATCTCTTGACAAATTTCATTTTTTTTTAAAGCCATAAATAGTATATAGGTTTTGTAATTAAAATGAGATGTTTTTTGTTTTGTTTTGTTGTTTTTAAAGGTTGTTCTGGGCTTTATGTGTTTGGATTCTTAATTAGATTAGAGATTGTGGGCATTCCTTTATTTGAATGGTATATTTTAAAATATGAAACGCTAATGAAGCTTTATATATATATGAGTAAGAAAAGGTCAAGCTTGCATAAGTAGTTTGATTCCAAGTTTTTCTTGCTTTCACGTAAGGATCCCTCTCCTTCACCAGTTTTCACCAAGTTTAGTCATCCAATTTCTTTTTATTAAGTGGAATCCTTAATATTCTGTCCCACTGTACAGAGGGTGCCAAAAAATGTATATACATTTTAAGAAAGGAAAAAATATTAAAATTGTAATAATGTATACCGATAACAAAAGATGAATACAAGTCACACCTGAGTTCTACAATTACAAGAGGTGCTCAAAGTGGTTACCAGCAGCGTCCAGACACTTCTGATTATGGCGAACAACGTTGAGCAATGTTGACCAAAGTGTCCAATTGTATACATTTTTTTGGCACCCACATTATTTACCCATATACCTGTGCCTTACATTTAGTGCTGGGAATTGGTTTGTAGTATGATGCTTCGCCCCCTAGTGGATGGGTTAGTTCCAACCAATATTTGTCATAGTCTATTTCTGTAGCAGCACAGCTTTTCCAAAGAATGTAACTGCACCTTCAGTGGAAACGTTTCTACCTGCTAAATGGGGCTGAGGCCTCTGTACTCAGTAATTTCCACCCTCCCTGGAAGTGCAGTGATTTCTGTCTAGTACTCAGACCATGGTCAGACCAAGAGGCTTGATTTTTCTTTCAGAAAATGCAGCCATTGTGCTATAAACCCATTTAGGAAAATTGAAAAGTAATAATGAAATTGTGTTTGATTGTTATGAAAACTTATTTAACCTTAGATGAAGGCAAGTGACTGCACAATACTGCATGTGATTTGTGACTTCCTCTGGGGAGACCAGTTTTGCCCCTAGATTTTATGATTAATTGTTCATTTCTAAGTTCCCATAACCAAGTTTGGTCAGAACCCTAAATATAAAATAGTTTCCAAAAATAACTCGTCTTTTCCTTGGTCCCTTAGCCAACCTTTTGTGGAGTTGGTCTTACCAGTGTAAAGCCTCAAGGAGCCTTGAAACTGGCCTGAAATAAAATAGGAACAGAGTTAAATTCTGTTTGGGTGTGTTTCTGTACTCTTATCCGTCTTATGTATCGTTTCTCACTCCCTTTACCCTGCTTTACCCTACTCCTTTTATTTTGGAAAAGGAAATAAATGCACACAGTGAAAAAGTTTTTCAAATAGTTAAAAAGAGTACAGAGTGACAATTAACTCTCCCTCCCTTACCTGTTCTTAGTTCCTCTATCCTGGACTGTTACCAATTTTCTATGTATTTTAGTAGTCTATGCATAAACAAGTATACACAGGTACACAATACACACCTAAATGCATATACCTTTTTTCCTTTAAAAGCACTGACATACTAGATACATTGTTTCTTATCTTGCTTTTTCCCTTTAAAAATGTATCTTGGAAATCAGGTCACATCAGTATGTGACCCCATTCATTTTAGTAGAATATTCGTTGTGTAGCTAGTGTCCCTATCAATGAACATTTAAATTGTTCCTAGTTTTTTTCTGCTCACATACGTATGCACACATAATAGCTGCATTGAATACTGTGATACATATGTGTATATACACATACATATATATGTACATATATATATTCATAGGAAAAATTTCTGGAAGTAAAATTGCATAGTCAAATGAAATGCACATTCAAAATTTTCATGCATACTGCCAAATGACTGTAAAAAGATAGCTTCAGAATACATTCCTACTGATAATGTTTGAGAATCCCTGTTTCCCATAACCTAGCAATGAATAGTAATACCAAACTGTTTGATCTTTGGTAATCTGATAGATAAAAAGTGGTATCACAATGAAGTTTTAAGTTGCGTCTCTTCACATATTTAAAATTTACTTGTGTTTCTTTTTTTCTCTCAACTTTCTGTGAACGTGCTCATTTTTCAATTGGGTTGCTGGTCTTTTCATATTGATGTATTAGAACTCTTTATTATTGATTAAGAAAATTATCTTTTTGTCTGTCAGGTGGGAGGCAAATTATATTTTTCCAGAAATGTGTAGTTTTTATGTAGTCAAATATATCAGGCTTTGGCGTTTTTGTCATACTTTGGAAGTCCTTCTAGATCATTTTTTCAATTCCCAAATTTTCTTCTAAACCTTTTAGGTTTCAATGTTTTACATGGAAGTTCTTGATCCCTCTGGAATTTTTCTCTGGTGTAACGAGTATGTCCCTCTCTTTATCTTAGAAGAAAAAGAATATTCCCAATTGTGGCAGCACAGGGCCAGGGAAATAGAGATGCTGAGCCAAGTGGCTGGTTACACCATCAATAAACAGCCTTCACTGCCCCACAGACGCATCAAATGAATGACATATTGATAGAATGATGCTGTGGGCTCCTCAACACCAATGGCCATGAAAGAGCCCTCTCCTCCCTTTGGATCAGAATGGGTTCAGAGTCCCACAGACGTGGGAGCAAAACTCTGCTCTACCCTTGTGAATTGGGAAGCTTCAGATAAGTTATTTTATCTGAGCCTCCGTTTTTGCATCTGTGACAGTGAGGACACCAGTTCCTACACATGGGAGCTGCTGTGAAGGGTAAGAGAGAAAACATGTACAAGGTCGCCCAGGAGTAGCAGTGTACCCAGCATCTAAAAGCTGCCCAGTGAATGTTAATTTAATCCTACTTTTCCTTTGGATTACTTTTTCATTTCACTTTGGCTTTTTCTTCTCTTGTAAATACCAGTAGAAGTCAACCCTAGCCAGAAATCATGGTCCCTAGCTTCCCATTCTGGCCTCCTTCTTCGACCTCAGCCCCTGCAGCCATGTTTTCTGGGACTTGGGGCCCTCCACAGGACACCCATCAGAACTCACTGTGGATCATGTGTACTCTCACATGAGCTTGGCCTGAACCTGGAATTCTGTCTGGATTCCTCCAACTTCCAGGCTTTCTTATCTCTAAAATCATATACTTTCCTCTTGATCATTTCCTTGACTCTAGCCTTGCCCTCTCCTCCAAATCCATGCTAGAGTCTGCTGCAAAACTTCTAAATTCTGCTTCCAGAAAAAAAGTCAGTCACATTACTTCCCTACTTAAAGGATAAAACCCCAGTAGCTGTAGATGGCAAAGCTCTCCACAAGCTCAATCCTGCTGTCTCTTCAGATGCTGGTAGATTCCCTGACACATTGTTCTTTTTCTGCACCTCTGTGGCTTTTCCCTGCTGTTCTTTCATCTCATCCCAGAATGCTCTCTACCTTACTCTTCTTTCACCCAGAAAACTCTTCCCTATACCTTGAGACCCTGTTCCAGCTTCCCCCTTCCCTTCTCTGAGAGTTTGCACACCTCTTCCCCTTATCTCCATCATGACTTGCCTTTACTTCTCCCTCCATCCAAGGAGAGTGACTTTGGAACACCACTTTATACACACATTGATGAAAACACTTACCATGTGATACCTCCATTATCTTTACATGGCATTAAATTATTCATGTCCATGTCTGGTTTTCCATAGACTGTGAGTTCATTGCAGTTGAGGATTACAGCTCTATTTACCCCTAGCACACTGCCTAGTATATAGGACAGTCTCAAAATTATTTGTTAAAGGTAAAATATTAATCCATCAATATCCAGACATTTTCTGGGCCTCTCGGGAAGGAATAATTGAGTTAGGATTTCCCGGCTTTAGAACATGTCACTTTCAGCTAACACCAAGATACCTCAAAGAAGCGCTTCTATTTCTGTTTTTCACTGTCAGCATTTTACCTGTTATTTGGTATTTTATAATGTGAGCCTATTATAAAACATTAGCCAATGAATCAGAATTGTACTTAGGTAAGAACACAAATGCACATTTTTTAAAAACAGTATGATCTGTCAGAGTGGAATGTGATAAAGCCCTTTGGGTTTTTTGGTTTTTTTGTTTTTTCCTTTTTGCATTACAATCATAGCTTGACATTCTTTTGGCCAACATTGTGCATCTTACATTTTACTGTGAGACTGACTTGTGGTTATCTGCTTGAGAGTAAAATGTCAGAAACATTGGTTACAACCCAAGGAACCATAATTATTTGTCTAATTTAATTTTTATAATCCAGAACACATTTAAGAGAAACAACACTGCTAACCATGTGCTAATATCTTGGCTGTTATTAAATTAGTTTCATAATCTATGGGGAGCAACAACCAAAATTATTTTAAGCTCTTCTATGGGCTAAAACTCTGGGCAGCAACTGGAAGGAAATTTGGGCCTTAATTCTGATGATCCATGGATTTTTGCATGTTCAGGATGGCACAGATTACGGAAAATTTCGTTGCTGATGTTTATAGTGATGAAAAATCAGGAGACTTTATTTATACATATGTGATCCTGAAATTTCCAGTGATAAACAAGGAGATACTTTTTGGAGATTCTAAGAGAGATTATGGCTCAATCCTCTTCTCTTGGAGATTTTTCTCTCTTTTGAACAAGTGCTCAACCTTGAGGAAGAAATACAAGAAGTGGGAAGGAGGAAAGACACCCACCTGAGCCACCCAGTTAGCTGAACCAGTTGTGGGTTAAACGAGTTGCTACATCACAGCTCAATCATACCCAGGCCTATAGGCAAGTTTGACATGATGATATACAAGGACCACAATTTCAAATATAAATTTTTTCGTGATAAATGCAGATTACATCGCAGAATTTGTTTATGACCACTGATAGTGTAAGGACTGCCCACAAGAGCCAGTGAGGATGCTATTGCAGTATGACAGAATTGGTAGGCAATTAAAAATCAGAGTCTTAAATTATTATTATTGTCACCATTATAGTCTCATTTTTTTTGCCTTTGCTACCAATCTCAATATATTGAATGTAATTTACATGGCGTTTAGATGCACAGAAATTATTCAGATTGTTTACTTCTGCCTTAAGAGATCAAATATCTCCTCTAGAAATAAAGTTTCATTATATATAAGTGAAATAAGTTGGAAATAAATATCTTCTGGGGACACCAAAGTTTGGGAGTTTGGGGGAGAAGTTTCTGTTTTGAAGCATAGGGGCTTTATTACAGCATTTCTTATTGGAGTGAAAAAGCTGAATAAGTTTGACTTGCTTTCACTTTCTTCTCTACTTTCTTCTTTTATCTTGTCTTTGTCTTACTTCGCCTCATCCTTCTTTTTTCTTATTCCCTCACTCTTCTTTCTGTTTTATTTTCCTAATTCCCATTCTCCTCTCTCCTCCCCAGCAGCCTAGGGGCAGGCACCAGTAGATACCTCCACCACTAATGAAGTCCCCTCAGCACACCTAGTGACGTGTGATGCTCTGTGGCCACTGTGCTATGTCCTATGGCATGTACTTGTGGTGCACACCTGGTCACGGGTACATTTCATCTGACTCTGGGAGCTTCTAGGACAGCAGGGTGGGTGTAGAGCACAGCGTTGGCGTTACACAGATCTGGGTTCAACGCTTACGCTCTCTGCTTAGTATTTGTCACCAGTGACCTTAGGTGAGCTACTCAACCTCACGTGTGAAAGGGGACACCAATGTCTCCCTCAAATGATCCTTGTGAGAATTAAATACAGTGATAGGTTTGATTACCTAGCATAGCCATGTTGCCTGTGTGATACATACTAGTTTCCTTCCTTTACCCGGGCAGCATGCCACAGGGCAGGATCGGGCACTCCTGGGTCGCCACAACACCATCAAAACCCCACCAGCACTTCTAACACATGCCTTTAAGGTAATTTAGTCGAAGTATAGAGAAACTCCTAGAAGAGGAAGATTAGTCGCAGCAGGGGCGTGATGGAGGCTATGGAGTCAGCTGCGGTTGGAAGGGGCAGCAGGTAGGAGCCCGGCCTGGGTTTGAGGTTCAGGGCTATGAACGACCGAGGGGAGCTTGTCTGTCCTAAATGATTATGCAGTGTTGCTCAAGAAAGTAAAAGTGTGGGCCTCAATATTCTAGCCCAGGTGTAAGCATGGTGTCTCTATTTTAGCAAATATTTATTAATACTGTGTTCCATAGCCATTCTTTTTTGACATCTTGGAACGTAAGGACTATCTTATTTACTTCTCCTAATGCGGTCTGTAGCAACAGGGTTTATTCTAAGTGTAATATGACCTAGTTGGGGACCAAAACAATAGTAACATCACTTTCCTTCCAATTATTAAAGTGCCTACTATGTGCAAATTGTTGATCTTTACAATAACCCAGGTGATTATTACCCCAAATTTATAGAAGAGGAGTTGAGGCTCAGAGAAGTGAAGTATCTGCTCAAAGCCTCATAGATCATAAGTGGTAGAGCCATGATTTGACCTTAAGATCTGTGGCTCCAGGGCCTGTTCTTGTGGCCTCTCCCCACAGCTTTGCCTACTTCAATCCTGCAAGAGGCCAGCCTGTTTCAGTTACAATAACATGTGTGTCCGTTGTCTCCTGATCCTTTACTCAGGCAGGCAGCAGGGCATGCGCCATGAAATATCCCAAGAACCATTGCAGATTTACCCCATTGTGGGTGCATTCTCTTGCCTTCGCACCCCTGTTACCTAGGTGGAGGGTAGAAAACTCACAGCGCCCTCCCCCTCCCCCGGGACAATGAGCCTCACTCCTGCCTCATGACTGCTTGTCCTGCCTCTGTGTGGGCTCCTGGGAAGAGGTGATGCTGAAAGATAGGATACTTTGGCTCATTCCTTGTCTTTTCTTCACCTCGTGAGATGAGGGAAATGCCTCCCAAGTTTCTGTCTCTGTTCTTTCCCCCATGACAGTAATATCTACTAAACTCTGTCTCAAGATTATTATAAACATGAAATATGAGTATGGAGGTAGAAACAATTTCTGAAGGTAAAGTGCTGTGTATGATCATGCTTTGTATCAGAGGGAAATCAGGGGAGGCATTATTTCTCAATATTAGTAACAGAAGCATCTCTGAGGGATCCACAGAACAATCACACGTCATGTTGACTGGATATCAGTGAAATTCTGCAATACCCTTCACTGGGGCCTAGTGGAAAAGTGCATCTTGACCAGCGTTCAGCTCAAGTAAAAGGAAAAATCCCACAGAAACTGACTTCTGGGTAGGCTAACTAATTTAAATCCCTGGAGTTCTTAGCAGTGATTCAGGATTCCTTCAGAAAGAAGAAAAAACTCTTCTATTAAATACCAACCCCCCACAACACTTCTTTCAGAATATGGGGGGCTTTGAGCACAACCACAATCTACCACCCCCTACAGAAAGCTCCTTTCCTGAGAGTCCTAGGTACCTCCTTCCTGTTCCCAGTCAGTATGTCCTCCCTGCCACCTCAGACAAGGCTATCTGAAATAAAGAGCCGATGCAGGGGCTTTGCAGGCAGAATTCCCACCTATATCTTCAGAATACCTGAGACCATCTCAACTGATGGGCCAAGTCAGTGAGCAGGAGAAGAGGAGATGGTTTTTATAACTTGGGTGCCTGCCCAGACCTTTCCTGCTATTTCTTTATTGGTCATTTTGCTGCCAAAATAGTGGTTGCATCTTCTCAA
The DNA here is from genome assembly GCF_036562045.2 of Rhinolophus sinicus. Lineage (NCBI taxonomy): Eukaryota > Metazoa > Chordata > Mammalia > Chiroptera > Rhinolophidae > Rhinolophus > Rhinolophus sinicus. The sequence continues at coordinate 26,378,778 of NC_133751.1, forward strand.
CATGTAATAGCAGGATGTTTCACTCTTGTTATTGTTGTTTCTTACTGAGAGTATTAGCCTTTCCTAACACCGCCCACCGCTCCCTGTCCCCCAAATTAAGGTCAGTAATAGAGAAAACTTGGTTTTATGAAATGACTATCAATGAAAAGAGACACTCCTCCCTTTATGCAATACACTGGAAAATGTAGCATATTTTTACCTTTAAGCATATTTTTATGATAAATTTAATTATGCAAAATGCACTTCTAAACTCAACAACTACCAGGAATCTGAAATTTTTTTATAATGTAAAGTCACTATCTATTTATAGATATCTATTTATAGATATATATGTTAGTTTCTCTTTGAGTGACATACCTACATTCATGGATAATTCACAGGGTTGAAATCTGGTAGAAAGTTGTCAACTCTCAGTGAAGGAACCTATGAAATAAAAACCAGATCTAGATAATAGGTTAGATTTTTTTTTTTTTCAGGCACATAAGCCCCTTAGACTGTTTACCAAGTTTGGCGTGAGTACCAAGCAAAAGCTATAGTGATAAACTCTGTTCTCATTATCTTCACCTACCTTTCTCTAAATTTTTACTGTAATTAAGATCTGCCAGAGAACCCCAGTTCACGTGCTGCCATACCTCCCAATCCTCTTAAGTATGTTGTTCTCACAGCCCAACTGGTCCCTAAGCTTTGTCAGGCTGAGATCGTGGCTGTTCTTCCCTGTGGCCTGTCTTAACTTACCACAGATGCCGCACCTATAGACTGTGTGTGATAAAATTTATTTTTTATTCTGCTGCAAAGCAATGTAATTCAGTGGTTCTCAGATGCTTTGATCACAACCATAGAAATACATTTTCCATCGTAGCCCGTGACACACATGCACATGCATATACATGCATACCATAAACCAAAGTTTCATAAAACAAAAGTTATCCTTGTATGTGAGATGGACTCTGAGCCTTGATATTTTCTGTTCTGTTCCATGCCATGCCATTTTGTCGTGGTTAAAAATATGGGATGTGACCTTTAAAATAGATTTCATGGCAAACCAATAGGTCACAATCATCAACTTGAAAGTCACTCCCTAGTGTATGTGGGGAAAGGTTTCTCCCAGGCCCACAGCAAAGCCACCACCCAGCAGCTGCTCCCACTGGAGCGTCTGCTGCCCTCGGCTGCTCCAGCAAGACCATCTGCAACGCCTGGCTGAAGTCCCCTCAGTAACACCCTGTTCCAACAAACATGAATTTTAAAGAAAGTGTGAATGTGGAAGCGGCCAAATTTCCTTTTACGCCTACATTTTCTTTTCTCCACACTGCCAACACCACAGGTAGACTACCTTGCAGGATTGGGAGACCTAAATGGAAATGAAACATTCCATTGGAAAAGTTGATGACTGTAAGCTGTGTCACCTGTCCTCTTCACCCAGGGGAAAGCACCAAAAGACGTCACGCTCTTCTTGTGGGGGTCTCCTTGTAGACAAACCTCAGTGTCTAGCTGTCCTTCCTCCCCTGTTCGCCACTCTCCTGTTCTCCATTGTATCTCTATACTGTGGACCTTCATCCCTTAATGTTGCCCTAGAAGCACATCTAAATGCCACCTCCCCTCAGCCCCGTGACACACTCTTCATTTCCCAATTCCGAGTTAGTCAACCTGGCCTGCACACCCCAAGAGCTTTTACAAAATACCCCTGCCCAGAGCCTCATACCCAGAGATTTCCATGTAACTGGTCTGAGGTGGGGCCTGGGTGTTGGTTTTTGAAAACTCCCAGGTGTTTCTGATGAACAACGAGGGCCGAGCAACACTAGGACTGACTAACGATACTGGGGGACTTCACGGGAGAAGTCTAGGGGTGTGGGCCTCCAGGTTCAGTTTCCTTCAAGACCTCCCCACACTGAGGTGCACAAGGAGAATTCTTCTTGATCATAGGGATGGAAGCTGTAGAATCAGACACTGAGAGAGAATGATCCCCAAAACAAGTCATGGATTGTTAGAGTCGGTGCAGTTTCCATAGACATTAAGGAAGAAAACCCTTACGGGCACATAATCCGCACAGACCTTCATTATTATAAAGAGTTGTGTTAGCCTCCCTACGTCCGCTCCTTGCTCTAGCTCTACCTTCCAGGCTGTGAACTTAGATCTTCCTGCATAAAATGGGCTCCAAATACGGGGCTCCCTAGCTGCCACAGCTTTGAAACATCTTCTTTGAACTTCACCCTGCTCGTGAACCATCTGGGGATTCTTGTGAAAACGCAGGTACTGATTCAGTGCATCTGGGGAGGGGCCCAGATTCTGCATTTCTAACAAGCTGCCAGGTGATGACACCCATGGTGCTGGTCCACTCTGTCTACAGGCCTTAGACCAGCCCAGCTTCTGACCACAGATCCCCTACGTGATGGCTATAAGCAGGTGAGGAGCCAGGTGGGAGTTTATGATGATCCCATGCAGTCTACCCAGAGACCATGGGGTCAGAGGGGCGGGTGCAGCCAGCTTTTCTCACTACAGGGAAGCTTCATGCAGCAAATTGGCCTCCCAGGTGAGGGCCCTTTCAGCGTCCTCAGCTCGTGGAAGAAAGGGCAGGGGGCTTGCTGGGACAGCCCCAATTGGCTCTTGCTCTAGCTGAGACCTTCCCTTTTTGGTTCCCCTTGTTTGATTGACTTTGATGTTAGTTCTGATGGCATCAAAAGCACTGTGGTTTATTTAGGCATGAGCATTTTCAGGGTAGGAGAAGTTAGTAAGCCCAGGGAACAATCACCAGTGACTCTACAAAAAGGCTACTTATTTATAGTTACACCATAACAGCTAATTTACTTAAGTATATAAATCAAGAAATACCAAGAAGCCAAAGAAAACAAAGAACGTCTAAGTGAAAAAATGTATACTACCTCTTCTTACTGGAGGATGGAGATCTGTTTTGACACGTTCAGCTTCTTCTTGATGTTTTGAACAGTTAATGCCCTGGCTGAGATATTACATTGTTACTTTCCTGCTCAGTAATTTGTTAGCACCACTGTGCCTTGAGTCCATCTGATCTTTGATAATCGGACAAATATCAGATCTTCCTAGAATGGCCCAAAGGCACCCGTCCAAAACTCCTTTTTATTAGACAGATCTATCATTGTCACTTGAGTGTTAGCTCTTTCTGGTAAACTTCTTAAAGGGGTAATTTATTTGAACCACACATACTATTAGAATTGTAAAGAAAAGGACCGTTTCCCTTAATAAAATCAAACTCCACACTCTTAAGTTTGGAAATGGAGGGAAATTCAACTTATACGTAGAAACAGACTGCTCAGCTTCCACACCCTGATCCTTCTCTGTTCTCTACTTCCCTGCCAAGAGCCACTTTCTCCTTCTGGAAGCTTCCACTAGCTGCCATTGACCACCCCCCCTCCAGGCAAGTCTTAGATGATGGGTGCTCTTTCTTAACATGCGGGCCTCATATGTAACCATGGGTTTACCTCCAATTGGCTTAGTAACACAGTTGAGAAGATGGGAATATTTAAACCAGACTTTACTAAAGACCAGGACACTGACTCTCAGTTGGAGGGCCCATTTAATATGAGATAACAGGGTCCTAGTCCTGAAGATTCTGCTTTAATACATCTGGGATGATTCTGGGTGATTCTAGTCTGATCCATGGACTACACTTTGGGAAATACTAGCTTAGAGATTTTTTAAAAAAATCAAGATGAAAGAAATGAACTGAGAGAACAGTGTACAACGAGATAGAATCAGGTTGCAGGTTTATGCTCTGAGACTCCGAGAGCCCATCATGTCCTATCTCCAGGTCTGGCCCTCTGTTCTTCTCTAGTTCTAGACCCAGAGCGTGAGATCCAGTACAGAGAGGCCTGCCTGCTCCCACCTGTCCAAGGTTAGTTGTCCAAGTTCTGAGACCCGACCTCTTCCTTTGATAACTGACAATGAAACCAACCCTCAATTCCTTCAAAGAACTTTACCCTCCCCTGAAGGTATCCCATTATCCCATTGACTCAAAAAGACAATCTCATCTGAATCCAACACGATATGCCTCATACCTGTTCAAGAAAGATATAGAAACATGCAGTGTCAATTAATGGGGGATGGAGGTGTGTCATGGATCATTAAAGGATAAATAAAACTTACAAGTTCATACAACTATTGAATATTAAACAAAACTTTTTTTTTGGTCTGAATTTTTGATTCTCCCACCTTATTTTTTTGGTCACCTTCAAATACTCTCTACCCTCCATGGTGAAATGGAAAATCCACTTCTTGGGCACCAACTAGCATATGCATGACACCCCAGAAGTATGGCCCCTTCCTCCCAGAGTTCACATTCTAAACATGCTAAACAAACTAAAATCAAATTGTTTCTGGGCATTCTCCTCATAATAAATAATAAGATGCCTAAAATCTTTTCTGGGATGAGAAGTATAAATAAATAAATAGCATAATTTGTTTTATTCACTTGTACTATTTATACTTACTTGCATGCTGTGTTCAGCAGGCACTGAATTGGATTCAGAAGGCTTAGTAATTCTCCTTTTCCTAGTGACAAAAGGGAAAAACTAATTGCTACATTAATAATGTTTGCATGGGGGCTAAAGAAGTGGGTCAATGTTTTAGAAATAAGTGTACCAATTTTAAAATGCATTCTAATTTGGTTCTGGTCCTTAATTCTCTAAGTGTATCATGCAATTGAAAATAAAGACATATTCTATCTTTGTTCAAGTGTAATGTTAACACAAGGAAGAACTCAAGTTCATTGAAACTCACTGGAATTTGAGATTATGCAACTTGAATTGAAAGCAGATTTATGGGTGGGTGGCTTGGTGTCTCCACGGTTAACACATTACATTATGGCCCACCAAACAAAAATGTTTTCTCTGCCTCTTTCATTTGAGATCCCTGGATTCAGGTAATGGAAATGTGAAGGTTGTATCATTACAGTTTGTTGGAACAAACTGTTAGAAGCAGGGTTGATACGCTGGCCTTCATGCTGGCCTTCATGCTTTAGCCATTCAGTTGCTGAATAGTGGGTGCACCTAGAGGGATAACATAGTCTCTGGGACTGAGGTGCTTGGGGCACTTTGGGGAGGGCTTGAGGTGGAAACTCTTTACCAACTGATTTGGAAGGACAGCTGTCGCGTCCAGCACGACATGAGTGGTGGGAAGCGAGAAGGGCGGCGCAGGGTTAAGAAAAGACAGTAGCCAAGAATAGAGTGTAAACGGGGCAAAGGGACTCAAGCCTCAAGCACTGAGCCCCAAGCCTCAAAGACTGAGCTCCAAATCGGACCAACACACAGTTTTTATTGGTTAACTTCTAAGGAGGTAAAAGATTGTTAATCTCAAGATCTGTGCGTTATGTAGCCTGCTGGCTGTCTTTCCGAAAGTTCCCATTGTGTTCCAGCTTGTACTTTGCCTTCACACACACGCAGAACTCCAAGGAATCCATTGAAAGGGAGGAACCGATATAATTCCATCGGGCCTCAGTTTCCTGAGGCACTCCCTTGTGAAATCCTGGGAAGAACGCGGGGGAACAAAGGGTTTGGCAGCTGTAAGGCAACAGACAGAGTTGCAATATTCTGCACCAGCCCTAATTTGAACTAGAAACAAACAGAAGAATAATGACCAGTTCCAGCCTCTATATGAAAGAAGTGAAGGGAAAAAGAGAAAAGACAAAGAAAGAAGAGAGAAAGGAAAATAAATCGGTGAGGATGTCTGGGACTGTACCCCTGAACAGCAACCACCGTAGCACTACCTGAATTTAAACAAGCCCAGTTTGGCTGGGCCTCGTTTTTGAAGGGAACAAGTGGGAGGGATGTAATCTTAAATTACGTGAACGTGACGCATTTGCCCTCGCTGAAATGACAGCCATGTGTTTGGGCCTGTCATGGTCTGATACATACATTTTCCATGTTCATGTAGTTCATTATATGGTCTGGAGAAGCTATTCACATAAAGCTCTTACAGCAGATACCAGAGGGAAATAAAGCAGATCAATGACTGTTTAATCTCCACATTTCATTATTTTTGAACTGGTAGGAGAGAAACGCAGAGGAAATAATAGAATTTGTATCTGCTGATGTATCTGGGGTCCATGACAAGTTATAGTCACACTAAACTCCATGAAGACATAAAAGAGCAGAAACAGCTCTCCAAACAAACAAGGAACAGCTAAAGAGCAGGGGAAAGGCGGAGAGTCTGTGGTTGACCAAGGTTTCAGTTCCCATCATGACATTGTCTCTTAAATCCTTTACAATCAGGAGAACTCATACGAAGTATCGGGTGTTCCCCCCCCCAAAAAAAAAAAACAGGTATAATAAGTGTCAGGGTTGGTATGAGAATTAAATGAAATAATACATGTAACTTATCTTATTCATAAGTGATCATCCAATGCTAGCTATGACAATCATCAAAAATGAAGTAGTCAAATATGAAGGAGTCTCAGTAAATGGCAGAAGGTGATTAATGTTATGAAACATAGTTTTTTCAGTTATAGCCCTTACATCAATTCAGCAGATGAATTTTTCAGCAGATGATTTTCAGACATTTTGCCCAACTGGTTCTCAGCATGTCATTCTCATAAAACGTATGAGTGATTAGAGTGATAAAATAAACCCAGCTCTCTTACTGAGATAAAGAGACAGAGAGAGGGAGAGACAGACAGAGAGAGAGACAGACAGAGCGAAAGAGAGAGAAAATAATAAGGAAGAGAAGAAGGAGAAGGAGAGGAAGAGGAAGAAGAAGAAGAAGAAGAAGAAGAAGAAGAAGAAGAAGAAGAAGAAGAAGAAGAAGAAGAAGAAGAAGAAGAAGGCTAAATGATATTTTCTTTTCAGTCTATGTGGCATAAGTATTTAAAGAAAAATAATCCTGAAGTAAGAAATATGTATTTTTTAGTTTTACTTATAAAGCGAAAAAAAGTAACACAAATTTTAATAAGGTTAAAAGACGAAAACTTTTTTTTGATGTTTAGCTTCATGTGCCAGGTAAAATGTATGACACAACGTTTCCTGCAGGAAACCAGAAAAAAAGAGAAACAGGCAGCCAGCCCTGAAATAGTCCTAGAAGAAATAAGATCACAAGTGACATCTAACCCAGCTGCAAATGCAGTTTTCCACCCCTGGAACTCAGCCCTGGCAGGTGTGTTAGGGCCCGGTCGCTTGCTGTTTGAGGAGAAGGTCATCGTTCTCGGCCTGAGCTCTCTGCAGGCTTCTTAAGACTCTGAGAAGACATATCTGACTGGATTTGTCACCATAAGAACCTGATTCATCAGAAGGAACTAGAGAATCAGTAGAATTGGGCTTGTTTGGTTTCATATTATAAGAAACTCATCCACCAATTAGCATATTATGTACAGAAATGTGTCCATTCCAGCATTTTATTGCCTCTGTGAAAAGATTAGTCAAAAGAACACTTAAAGAATCTGGAAACTTCCAGACTTTAAGTCCTTTCATAGACTCACTTAACAACTGAGAGAGCTTCTCCATCATTTCTGAGTGGTATTTTTGTTCCAGACACGATTTTCTAGCTCTTCAAAGTTGTGACCTTTAAATTTTTTCACAATTCACAGATCTTTGTATACTTTAAACTAACTTGGTGCTTCTGTGAGATTTCCAATTCTCAAAATGTGTGCAGTATGGATCTGACAGGGCAGAGCCAATGAAACCCAAAACAGAAGGATCCGTTGAAAGGAATCTGATTCATTCTTCCTTCTTTTTTTTTCTTCTTTTTTTTATTCAGGAAATATATATGGACCATTTATTTATCTACCAAGGACCAGACATTGTTCTAGACACTGGGGATACAAGAACAGGATACACAGGGCCCCAGTCCTTACGGTACAAGCAAATAAGAAGAAATGAACACACTAATAAAAGAATGTAGGGGATTATAAGAGCTACAAAAATAAAAAGAAAAGAAAAGAAAGAAAGAAAAAGAACAGAAACCAGGGGCTGAAATAGAAAGTCACAAGAGGGACCTATTTTATATGATAGAGTGACCAGGGTGGGCTTTTTGAAGCTGTGATATTTAAGCTAAGGTCTAAAAATGAGGAAATAGTAGAGTGGGTAGAAGAGCAACCCAACAGTGGGAACAGCATATGCACAGGCCAAGAGCTGGGAAAGAACTTGGCTTGGGAGAGTGTCTTGGAGGGGTGCAGGAGAAGCAGCACAGCAGACGAGGGGCTATTACAGCAGTCCAGGCAAGAGACAACAGTGATCAGATTTGGGTGGTGGCAGCAGAGATTCAGGGCTGTGGTTAGAGTTGAGATGTACATTGGAGATGAAATTGACATTGCTTGCTGGTGTATTGGGCATGAGAGATTGAGAAACAGGGCTTCTCCCTGCTTTCTGGTTAGAGTCATTGGAAGGATGGTCGTGTCACTTACTGAGTTGAGGAACAGGATTTGGGGGGAAAATGAGTTCCATCTTGGACATCTAAGGTTTGAGAAATCTGTATGCCAAGTAGAACTGTAAGACAGACAGTTATATACCTGTGTCCGAACTCAGAGGAGTGCTCTGACCAGAAGAAATGAGTTGGGGAGGCATCCACTCACATTCAGCATTGTTGCTGAATCCATGGGAACAGATGTGATTTCCTCTGAGGCATGCACCTTGGAAGGAGCTTCTTCTGAGGCTTAAAAATTAATATTTATGGAGAGTCCTTCCATTCCCTTGGGCCTTCCAAACTCTTCCCTAGACTAAGCGAGGCCTCTGACTCTATCATGATGCCGCAACCGGAAGGTGGAATGACTTTTACTAGATGATGCTATCAGCTTATATTAACTGCTTTCCTCAACCCATTATGAGAAATCATACCAGGAACTCATCCTGGTGTTTACTATAAAGAGGGTGTTATGATATTGTTATTTATATACCACTGCAAGGCATAAACTGGCATCTGATGAGAAGGAATCCAGACATAAGATCTGTTTTGTTTTGGCAAGCATAGTGATTTTGAATGTTTTAATTGTGTTATTTATACCAGACAAGCATGCATTCTGTAAATAGTCACAGTCTCCATCACTCTATTGCATACCTGGCTGCTTTTCTCATTTTGGTGACTTGCTGGGCCTAAAGGAGGGAGCATTTGAGTTTGCAGCCCCTGCGTGTGCACAGTCTGGTGAAGATGATGAAGGTGATAATGATGGCAGTGTGGTGAAAATGCTGATGATAATGAGAGTGCTTACATGTATTGATCGCTCTATATGTCAGATATTGTTCTGAACACTTTAAATCTACTTACTACTCATTTAAGCCTCACAATAACACAATGACCCTAAGAGGTAGCTGATACTTTCCCCATTTCACAGATGAGGAAACTGAGACACAGGAAGGTAAATAATTGTACTGGGTCATGCAGCTCCTGAACTCTCAAACACGTCATTGTGCTACACTGACTCATAGAAATGGTAATCAGTTCTAGAGGCAACATTGAATTTGTTCTTATGAGGTTATCTGGGGGCAAGTAGAAGAAAAACAAAAGTAGGAAAGTCTTGAAGGAGTACATTCAATCATGTTCTAGCCAAGGCGGAGCCTGCAACAGAAACTTCCCTTCCTGACTCTGGTCCAGCACCATACTAGATGCCAACCCACTAAAAGTTCATTAAAATTCCACAGGAGGACAAAGCAGTTCCCTGTCTGAACAACTGTTTCACAAGTACCTTCTAATTAGGAAAAGACCATCAGTAGCACTGAGATAATTGTCGGGGATCTTCTAGCCCACTACTTTGGCTTCAAATTCTCCAGCTTCTTGTCTTTGCTTTTCTTCTTTAATTTTCATTTCCTACTGAGTTCTTTTCTCCTCTCTGTAATTTCTTTGTCTCCCTATCATATACTGAGCCCTGTCAGTGTTGGCTAAATCAACTTCAAAATTTTCTTCTAGGCTTAAGATGGGGATCATTTGGAATTTGGTCATCTTTTTCAAACTGTTTTCAAAATGCTGAGCTCAATGTTGTTTTACATGTACTAACATTTGGGTGTTAAGAAATCTATTTTTAAAGATTTTTTTATTAAAAATATAGTTAACATACAATATCATATTAGTTTCAGGGGTACACCATAGTTATTCAACATTTATAAACCTAAACAAGTGATCACCATGATAAGTCCAGCAACCATCTGACACTGTACCACACTATCACAATATTATTGACTATATCCCCCATGCTTACATTACAGCCCCAGGACTTACTTGTTTTATACCTGGAAATTTGGACCTCTTATTCCCCTTCACCTCCCAACACCCTTTTTAATTTTATCAATTACAGTTACATTATTTTATATTAATTTCAGGTGTACAGCATAGTAGTTAGACTGTTATATAATTTAAGAAGTGATCCACTTGACTAGTCTAGTACCCACCTAGCACTATATATAGTTATTACCATATTATTGACTATATATATGGTATAGTCCCCATGCTTTATTTGTATCCCCATGACTATTTTGTAACTGCCAATTTGTACTTCTTTATCCCTTCAACTGTTTCATCCTGCCCCCAACCCCCTCCCATTACCCTGATAAATCTAGTACCCATCTGACACCATAAATAGTTATTACAGTATTATTGACTATATTCCTTGTGCTACACCCTACATCCCCATAACTACTTTGTAACAATCAATTTACTTCTTAATCCCTTCCCCTTTTATTTACTCACACCTCCAAGCTGCCTTCCATCTGGCAACCATCAAAATGTTTTCTGTATCTATGAGTTTGTTTTGTTTGTTAATTTTGTTCTTAGATTCCACATATAAGGAAAATACATTGCATCTGTCTTTCTCTGTCTGATATACTCCACTCAGCACCCTTCAGGCCCATCCACGCCACTGCAGATGGTAAGAACCCATTCCCTTCTCTGGCCAAGCAATATTCCACTGTATATATGTACCACCTCTTCTTTACCCATTCATCCATCGATGGACACCCAGGCTGCCTCCACATCTTGGCCATTGTAAACAGTGCTACAATGAACATATGGCTGCACACCTCCCCATGAAGTATTTATAGCATTTGGGGTATCTACTGCTATTACCCTGAAGTGGGATTACTGGGTCCTTCATTATCTCTTCTTAGCCTTTGTTTTAAAGTCTATATGTCTGATATAAGTTTTACTATCCCAGCTTTTTTTTTTTTTTTTTTTTCATTTTCATGAAATAATCTGTTTCCATCCCTTTACTCTTTGTATGTGTTTTTTAGTCTGAAGTGAGTCTCTTATAGGCAGCATATGTAAGGGTGTTGTTCTCTTATCTATTCATAACTACTATGTCTTTTGATTGGAGTATTTAATCCATTTACCATTTACATTGAAAGTAATTGTTGATAGATATGTAGCAATTGCTATTTTATTATTCATAATTTTGATCTTTTTTTCTTTTCTTTTCTTTATTTCCGTCTTAAAGAAGTCCCTCTGAAATTCCTTGTAGTACTGGTTTGGTGATGATGAACTCCTTTAGCTTTTTCTTATCTGGGAATCTCTTTATCGGTCCTTCAATTTTAAATGATAGCCTTGCTGGGTAGAGTATCTTTGGTTGTAGTAGGTCCTTTCTTTTCATCACGTTGAATTTTTGTGCCAATCCCTTCTGGCTGCAAAGTTTCTGTTGAGAAATCAGCTGACAATCTTATGGGGGCTCCCTTATAAGTTACTAGTTGCCTTTCTCTTGCTGCTTTTAGGATTCTCTCTTTGTCTTTAACTTTGTCATTTTAATTACAATGTGTCTAGATGTGGGCCTGTTTGGGTTCATCCTGTTTGGGACTGTACTTCCTGGGCTTGTATGTCTATTTCCTTTGCCAGGTTAGGAAAGTTTTCAGTCATTATTTCTTCAAATAGGTTCTCATTCTCTTGCTTTCTCGCTTCTCCTTCTGGTACTTCTATGATGCGAATGTTGTTATGTTTGATGTTGTCCCAGAGGTCTCTTAAACGCTCCTCATTTTTTTTTTTTTTTTAATCTTTTTTTCTTTTTGCTGTCCTGATTGGGTGTTTTCTGCTACCTTGTCTTCCAAATTTCTGATTCAATCCTCTGCTTCATATAGTCTGCTGGTGATTGAATCTAGTGCATTCTTCATTTCAGTTATTGTATTCTTCACTTCTGACTCTTTTATTTTATGGTGTCTATGTCCTTTTGTATGCTTTGCTATCTCTTTGTTGAAGTTCTAAGTTCCTTGAGCATCATTATAACCATTGTTTGGAACTCTGTCTCTGGTAGGTTGCTTGACTCTATTTTATTTTTCTGGATTTTTCTCCTATTCTTTCATTTGGGACATATTTATTTGTTTCCTCATTTTGGCTGCCTCTCTGTGTCTGTTTCTATGTATTAGGTAGATCTGCTATGTTTCCCAGTCATGGCCAGGTGGCCTAATGTAGTAGGTGTCCTGTGGGGCCCATTGGCACAGTCTCCCTGGCCACCTGCTCTGGATGCTCCAGGAGACCCTTGACCCTTGTGTGGATTGTGTTTGTCCTCCTGTTACAGTTGAGCCTTGATTTCTACTGGCACATCAGTGGATGGGATAGATTCTCAGTCTGATTGGCTGTGGGGTTTGGCCACATGCACAGCTTACGGGCTGTTGTATGAGGGGACTTGTCACATGAAGCAGGATTTGCCCCAGCGGGTTCTGGTGCCTGTTAAGACCACCCTTTGTGTGTGCTGCTTGTGTGGGTAATTGGGTGGTGCTCTGCAGTGGTCTGAAGCCACAAGTATATTTGTTCTGGAGCCTCTTGGGAAGGGCTCTTGTGCAAGCCCAGGTCACCCCCTGCTGTAACCAGCTGGGGACTACCTGATAGGAGCTATAAAGTAATCTGTGGTCATTCTCTGCCTATGCAAAACTTGGAGGCATGTGGGAGAGGCCTCACTGTGAACTAAGGTCAGCTGCCACCAGTACCAGGCCTGGGGTAACTCCGCAAAAAGCCAGGATACCCAAAGGCCTGACTCCACCTGCCAGCTCTCTTCAGATTCAGCCACAGATAAAGCCTCATGCAGTAGGCATGCTGGGTGAGACAGGGTCTCAGGCAGTCACTAGAGTGGGAAGAATTACATTCTTGTTTGCTGCCAGGTTAATGTACGTTCTCGTTTGCTGCCAGTGCTGAGCCTGGAGCAACTCAGTAAAAGTCTTAGAGCACACCGAGGTCAGTTGCTGCTCACCTGTGGCCCACCAGACTGGTAGTTTTCCAAGAAAGAGTGCAATGTGGGTGGGGTTGGCTGCTCATGAGAAAGTTCCTTCAGCTGTGCACAAGTTGAGTAGGGCAGGGTTTCAGCTGAGTCAGACGGGATGAATGACAGAGCTCACCAGGCCAATCAGATTCAGATTTGGCCTGTGGAAGGTGGGCTCAACACAGGCAAGATGTTGAGCCCGTCTGCTGGCTGCATGGAAGGAGGACGGCTTACCTCCTCAGGGAAATGCCAACTGTCCTCCAGTCCTCCCTTAACCACACCTCAGAGTGCCTCCCATATGTCTCTGAGGCCCCCCAAGTCACTGTCCCTCTGCTGGAATACAAGGTAAGTGCCTGTGAGTGGGTCTGCATGGGCCATTAAGAGGATGTCTGGGTTTCCTGCAGCCTTCTGTCCTAGCCGAACTGTCGTAATCCCCACTGTTTTTCACAGCCAGATGTAGGGGCGCCTCTTCCCGCCACCAGAAGTCTAAACTGGAGAGCCTCGTGTGGGGGGCTGAGGTCCGTCACTTCTCTGAGGTGAACCTCCATGGCAGAGATAGCCCTCCTGATTCTCAAACACAACAGGGCGGTTTGGGGCCCATTCTTTGTCTCCCCCCCCCCCCCCCCAGTCCTGATGTGGATTCTTTATATTTTTAGTTATAGGACTTCTTTTCGGCTGGACTTAAGATGGTTCTATAATTTAGTTGTAATTTTAATGTGTTCACAGAAGGATGCAGGAGCAGTGTTTATCTACTCCACCATGTTGCCAGGGTCTGGGTGCTTATCTTGTTATTTTTATATTATTGTTACCTGTGCCCGCCATCATTTTATTCTGAAAACCCTTAGCAGACAGTGACCATGCCAGGATAATTAAACTTTGGTTCAGTGCTGAGCACATCTGAGTGCAACTGTTTGTTTGTGTGTTTTTTTTAAATATTAAATAAGTGAGATAAAATGCTGAATTGAGCAAACAGATTAGTTACAAGAAGTGATTTTCTTTTCTTATTATTTTATTTATTAAATTTATTGGGGTGACATTGGTTAGTAAAATTATATAGGTTTCACGTGTACAATTCTGTAATACATCATCTATATATTGTATTGTGTGTTCACCATCCAGAGTCTATCACCATATATTTGTCCCCTTTTTCCTCTTCTACCACTCCCCTCCCCCCTTACCCTCTGGTAACCACTAAACTGTTGTCTGTATCTATGAGTTTTTGTTTCTTTGTCTGTTTGTCTTGTTCCTTTGTTTCTTTCAGTTTATATGCCATATATGAGTGAAATCACATGGTTCTGGACATTTTTCTGTCTGACTTATTTTGCTTAGCATAATAATCTCAAGATCCACCCATGTTGTCACAAATGGAGTATGTCATCTTTTCTTACGTCAGAATAGTATTCCATTGTGTATATATATCACATTTTCTTTATCCAATCATCTACTGATGGACACTCTGGTTGTTTCCATGTTGTGGCCACCATAAATAATACTGCAATGAACATAGGGGTACATATATCTTTATGATAAATGTTTTCAGATTTTTTTGGTAGATACCCAGGAGAGGGATTCCTGGGTAATATGGTAATTCTATTCTTAATTTTTTGAGGAAGCCCATACTATTTTCCATGGTGTCTCTACCAATTTACATTCCCATCAGCAGTTTATAAGCGTACCTTTTTCTCCACAGCCTCTCCAACCACTTATTATTGTTTGTCTTGTTGATGATAGTCTTTCATGATGATAGTCAATCACCTAACAGATGTAAGGTGATTTCTCATTGTGGTTTTGATTTGCGTTTTCCTAATAGCTAGTGAAGCTGAACATTTTTTCATATATCTGTTGGCTGTTTGTATATCTTTTGGGGAGGAATATTTGTTTAGTTCCTCTGCCCATTCTTTAATTGGATTGTTTTTTTATTGTTGAGTTGTATGAGTTCTTTATGCATTTTGGATATTCGCCCTTTTCAGAGGCGTTGCTTGCAAATATCTTCTCCCATTCTGTTGGTTGCTGCTTTGTTTTGTTGATGGTTTCTTTTGCTGTGCAGAAGCTTTTTAGTTCGATATAGTCCCTTTCATTTATTTTTGCTTTAACTTCCCTTGCCTTTGGGGTCACCTGCATAAAATCCTCTTTGAACCCAAGGTCCATAAGTTTAGTACCTATGCTTTCTTCTATGCAGTTTATTGTTTTAGGTCTTCAGTTTAGGTCTTTGACCCATTATGAGTTAATTTTAGTATATGGTGACAGACAGCAGTCTAGTTTCATTCTTTTGCACGTGGCTTTCCAATTTTCCCAGCACCATTTATTGAAAAGGCTTTCTTTTCTCCATTATATGTTTTAGGCTCCTTTGTTGAAAATTTTCTGCCCAATATATGTGGGTTTACATATGGGTTTTTAATTCTGTTCCATTGGTGTGTATGTCTATTTTTCTGTCAATACAATGCTGTTTTGATTATTGTCACTTTCTAGTATAAATTGAAGTCAGGGAGTGTGACATCTTCAGCCTTGTTCTCTTTTCTTAGGATTTTTTTTTTTTGGCTGTTTGGGGGCTTTTGTAATTCCATACAAATATGATGATTTTTTGTTCCATTTCTTTAAAAAATGCTGTTGGGTTTTGGATGGGGATTGCATTAAATCTGTATATTGCTTTGGTTAATACGGCCATTTTAACTATGTTGATTCTTCCAACCCATGAATACAGAATATCTTTCCATTTCTTTGTGTTTTCTTCAATTTCTTTTAAGAATGTCTTATGGTTTTCAGTATATAGATTCTTTACATCCTTTGTTAAGTTTATTCCTTGGTATTTTATTCTTGTTGTTGCAATTACAAAAGAAATCGTGTTTGTTTTTTTTCATTTCTTTTTCTGAAATTTCATTGTTAGTATGTAGGAATGCAATGGATTTTAGTACATTGATTTTTGTAGTCAGCAAGAGTACAAAAGAGTAGCCTCTACTCTCACCCAGCTGGAGTGAGCCAGAAACAGGAACTCAGAAGATGGGACACTGTGTTACAGGTTCTGTGTGAGATATGCATGGGCGCCAAAGAAAATACTGAGTGAATGAATGGAATCAGACAAACAGATTAATAGATGGTGGGATGGGGTAACAACTTATTTTTTAACCACCCAAAATGGAAAGAAAATGAAAACCTGAACTAAGATGGAAGCTCTTATAAGAAATGTCTCTGAAGTTTTTCAAGAAATCTCAGAGCAGATGCAACAATGCTTCTGTTATTTTCCTAGTTGGCAACACTGAGCTTATCTTGTGAGTTGGGGAAAGTAAGCCAAGAAAGCAAGCAGAACCCTACCAAAAAGAGTCACGGCTAAGCAGACAGCACTGTGATAAAGGAGTTCTACATGACGAGAGTGCATGGGCTTCTAAGGGACAGGCAACAGAGCGGATGGAGACTGGCATGAACAGATGAAGGCTTTCCGTTCTGCTGCAGGGTGTGCTGAGTGTAATCCAGTCTTTCAACATCCACCTGATGTTAATCAAACTCCAGTTTATCTCTAATTTAGCACTTAATATGCTACTACTGTTCACTGCCCCCTGGTTTCCTTTTATTTTTTAATCCTCATTTGGGATTTAACTGGTACTACAAACATCTGGACTCACAGAGAATTTCTTCCAGCCTGTTGAAAGGTGGAGGGCCCTGGAGTAGGGGTTATGGTAGAAGCTCCTCTCACTTCATAACTTCTCTAATCTGTCCTCCTAACACATGGAAGGCTCTGAGGTGGGTAATAGTCTCAGCTTATTGACTGAGCTGTGTGAGACCTGTGACATTCTTTTTTTCTCTGCATCTGCAATTAATTTTATTTAATTTGCCCTTTATTCCAGTGGGCGTGTGAAACAATCTCAGGCTAGTTAGAGCCTCCCCCGTCCTTCTTCTCGGGCTGCGCCTCTGTTCTGAGACTGGTGTGGTGCTAGGGCAAGTGTGGGCTGGGCTGCCTTGGCTCCCATTGAGCCAAGAGTCCCCATCCACTGCAGGTCCCGCTCCACCCTGTCTCACCATGGAGGTCTCCTTAACCTGTCTGCTGCTCTCTTCGGGACCCAGGGCACCTCACTGGGGCCCCGAGGAACTCAGTAAGGCTGGCTCAACTCATCTGCCCAGGCTTCCTATCAGCCACTGAAGCTTAAGTCCATGGTGAGACGCAGGGGACCGGGGCTGGAGGACATTGCTGCTTCCCTGGGCCACACTTCTGCCTTTAGACATCCCATCCCCTGCCCTGTCTAGAGTTTCTGCCAATAATGTCTCTCCTGAGGGCTTTTCTTGGGGACCCACATCAATGTCTCTTCCTTCCCTCTTCAGAGATGGTTGTTGTCCACAGGCTGGGAGGTTATGGGCTAAGCCTCATCACAGATTCTTCCAAAGCTGCTCTTTATGCCCAGAGTCCCTTCTCTTCTCCTCTGAAGTTGAATGTCTGCATTCTGTGGTGTCACATTCACTCAGAGACAATGAATACTGCAACTTCTCAAAGGGGATACTCACGGGGATGGGGGGTTGAGGGAACAGAAAATATAAGGAAAAGACATGTCAGTGAATATGTCATACTCTCATGTCAACACAGAGTTCACACAGTGGAAAAGGAGCTCAGAGTTCTTCCCCCCCAAGTCCTCACCGTGGTTTGGACCTTTCTATAGTATCTAACACTTTAGTGACAGGAATGGCACTGGACCCTGGGACAACCCCTTTAGTTGCAGTCTCTTTTTTTACCAAGTCTCCCAGCAGCATCCACTACCCTGAGGGTCACATTCGATGATCTATTTATTTCATGTTCTCTTAATGCTCCTGGCTGCCCAGGCCCCAGGTGAGCAGCCTGGAAAGGAAAAACCCCCACCCACAGCAGAAAGGTTTTGGCCAGTCCTGGGCAGAGAAAGGCCACTGCCCCAAGGGAACCCAGCTGGCCCCTTCCTGCTGTCCGCACTATTCTCCACGAGCTTCTGCCTGGGCTTCCCCACAGGCACCCACGACCGTGGAGTAAGATTGGCTACCAGTCCTCATGCCTGGCTGTGGACGGCCTTTGTGCTGAGGGTCAGGCAGGGCTGCTCAGCCAGGGCAGCACCAATGCGATGCAGCTGTCTTAGATGGAGGGCCGGCATTCCGCACTCACACATTTGACAGGAGCTCCCGAGATGAGTCCAGCACATACTCCAGGGGAGAACTCTGCTATGAGCAGTTGTTAAGCTGTTCACCAAATGTAAAATTAATTAGAAGTGGAGGTGAAATCTGTCAGTTGAGTGACTATTCTTCAGGCGATCAGCTGTTAATTTTCAGCTTTGTGTCATCTTGAGTTTCTGTTCTTTCACAGATGCTTACCTTTTCCCCTTCCTCTCTTTCTCTGTCCTATTCTCCTTCTCTTCTAATTCTTTCACTAGATAGATGCCTAACAAACAAGGATGAAATTGAAATACTGCAGCAACTTCGTGGTGGTTTATTTTTTATTTTTAGTACAAATATAAAATAAATTCATATTTATTGCACAAAACTTAGACTTTTATTGATAATTTTATCACGGAGAAAATTGGCATCCATAATCAAAATTCAGTTTGGGAGTATTGCATATAAGGCATATGTTTTTTGATAGTCACCTACAGTCACAGGTGGGGGATCTGATTTTGAAACCTCAGAGCCTCAGTCACTATATTCCCATTTCATTGTTCTAAAATGTTTGAAATTTCACACTACTGAAAGTGTGACCCCAAGTTAGAGATCACTGAGGAAGAAAAACATGGAAAGCTGTCTTAATATACAACTTAGAGATGGGTTGAATGTGAGCATGAAAACTTTTCATTCTGCAAAACCAGTTTCCACAAGAAACACATCAGGCAAGGCTCAGGTGGTAACCACACACAGACACACACACACACACAAATCAATTATTCTGTCTTCATTTTAAAAATATGGTAATTTATTTAAGAACTAATTTCAAGTTGTTTATATTACTGTTTTGACCATGGCAGGGGCAGGGATCATAGACCCAAGTTGCTGATGGGACATTAGCATCACAGAGGTGCTGGCGTCAGCAGTCAGGCACTCATTAAGCCCAGTCTCTTTGATTTTCACTCACTGCCTCTTCTAAACCCAAGAGGATCCTACTTTTCAAATTTAGAAAGTAAGCAACTCCCATAGCTCCCTTTCTCTTATGCAAATAATACAACAGAATGCAGCACAAGACAAATATGCTATTAACTTGGGGACGTATCATCACTGGTCTCACAAAGTACATGTTAGAGTTCTGAGCACATTTTCTTTACTAGATGCATGAGTTTCTGCAGAACTGTCTTTTACCAACTTAGAAAAGAAGAGCTAAAGAGTAATATTTCTCTGGATTTGCAAGAAATAATGAAATCCTACAGAGACAGGACCAGGTTAGAGGAGGGGGATTGTGGAGTCAGCAGTAAGACCTAAGAAGAATTCCTTTATCTTGTTGGCTCTGTCTTCTCAAGTTACAGCAGTAGGGAGTCTCTTGAACTGCCACTCAACAGGCAGAACATCTTGGGTGTGTTGTGATGTGGTGGGTCTTTTATTTGAGATGAAGTGGAAGAAACAAGCAAAGTCTCTGTGGCCGAAGCCATGAAACATAAATGTATGTATGAGCATGTAGTCATCTCTCTCTCTCTCTCTCTCTCTCTCATTCTGAAGACTCTGGATTCTGTTACCAGGCTTGAATAAATGCATGCTTCCTCTTAATAAAAAATGTTGAAAGTTCCCACAGTGAATCCTTTGGCTGGTCTGAGAAGTGGCTCATGCTGCAATGAGGGGGAACTTTCAAGTGGAGACACAGGTAGAAAAGGTAGTCTTAATATGTGAGCTATAGGAGGATATATTAATTATTTCTAATGAGACCCTCGTGAATTCCATTTCTAGTTTTCTGTATGACAGTGTAATGTATCACAAAACTAGCGCCTCTTCTGCCAGTTGAGTGGGCAGTTCAAGGAATTCCCTACACAAAGCTGTAACATGGAAAGACAAGATAAAGGGTGTAGGACAAGGTTCTGACTATTTTCTATGCAATTTCATTTCTTAAAAAACTCAAAGGTTATTCGGTGCTCAGAAAGCTGTTTAATACTTTTAATTCACAAATTAGAATTAGAGCAGCGCTTTCTAATAGAAATATAATGAAGCTACTTATGTAATTTAAAATTTTCTAAAAAAAAAATTTTCTAGTAGCTACATTAACAAATGTAAAAAGAAGCAAATGAAATTAATTTCATAATATATCTATTTAATCTACCGTATCCATAATATTATCACTTTGATATATGTAGTGGATACAGTAATCACTATATTTATAATATTACCATTTGATATGATATAAAAATTATTAATGAGATTTTTTACATTTTTTTATACTGAATCTTCAAAATCTGGTAAATATTTTAAACTTAAAACACTCAAATTGGATGTTAAGTTTTTATCAGAAATACTGAATCTGTAGTTTTCATAAAATTTACAGCTGAAAAAGTGGGCTCATATTTCCAAGTTGCTCCAGACATACTTAAAATAACTGAATTGAGGTCAATTTTTAAATTCAAATGAATGAAAATGAAATAATATTAAAAATGCAGTGTCTCAGTTGCACCAGCTACATTTCAGGTCAACAACAGCCACGTGTGACAACAGCTACATGTGGCGTGTAGCTACTGAATGACAGCACAGGTTTAGAACAATGAACCTTTTCATGCTTTGAGCCACCACAGGTCTCCCAGGGGATGGATTAATTTTAAAGGATTATAACTTTTGGCAAATAGGCTTGAGAATTTTTCTTGCTTTTCTCTACATCATCCCTTCTCCTAAAACAACAACAAAGACAAAAAAACTTAAGATCATGACATAATTCTGATCGGTCATTTTTGTTCCTCCATCAGCCAGCAGCTGTCCAGAGTGATATAAGTTCCATTTCTCCTATGGGGCCCACATGCTAGGGTGGCGAGGAGAGAGGGAATTGGGCTCTGGGCCCTGCTGAGAGAAGGACAGCAGAGAAGCCAGAGCAGGTGCCCAGAGCAGGAGCCACGAGGATGCTGAGTCCCCCAACCCCACTGTGTTCTCACCACCCACCAGACCCTTCCCTCTCCCTCTCGTTGACTCCCAGTCACTGCAAGGCAGCTTGCAGGAACTTGGATGTCTGCAAATTGCCTTGGGAGTTCCTTGGGAAAGGCTAGAGGTTTTTCACACACACAGTAGAAAACACACTGCAGATGCCTGTGGAAACACTTACAATGAGTTATCTTCTCGATGGCTTTGTTGTTGTCATCGTTTTTCCATTTTCTTTGAAAGTGAGCTTGAGCTAACCTGACTGTTGGGTCAAACTTCTACCGTGTTTCCCCAAAAATAAGACCAGGTCTTATATTAAGTTTTGCTCCAAAAGACGCAGTAGGGCTTATGTTCAAGGGATGTCATCCTGAAAAATCATGCTAGGGCTTATTTTCCGGTTAGGTCTTATTTTTGGGGAAACACAGTCGCTCCCCCTCTTCCCACCTGTGTGGCCTCAGATGAGAAAACATGGCTCAGTTTCCCCATCGATAAAACAGGGTTTTGATGAGGTAGTATTTAAATCACCTCTCAGGGAGTCTGGTGGATGAAAAGTCCTCAAGAAAGAACAGATCTTATAGTTATTGTTTTAGACTACGGACTCTTAAAGTTTATCAGCAAAGAACTATGTGACCCCTATGCATAACATATGAGTATTTTAAGGGCAGCACATCTTACAGTGCTCAAAAAAGAAAATGCCTGCTATGATTTGTCCAAAACAGTATTTAATTTTAAATAAACAAATTTTGGGCTTATTTCACATGAACATATCTAGCAGAAGCTCCATGCCAGTTCTGCTCTGAGGAGGATTCGATTATCACCAGCAGACCTCCTTTCAACATTTGATTGTTTGAGTCATTCTGTTGATATGCATTGAAAATGAATGCCCCTCCCACCCCCACAGCAGGAGAAAAATACAAATTCTTCCAGTGGTCACTAATCTTTTTTTTCTTTTTTTCTTTTTATTAATGAACTCACATTTTTTTTTCCTTTTTCTTTGCCTGTTTCTCGTCTCCTCAGCTCCCTCACCAGCACCCCAGGTATCACATGCCTCAGGCTATACCTCACATGGTACATTAGAGGCCAAGCTTCTATGATTCTAAGACAATTTGTAATGACTTTACATCTTGTCTACCCTCTCCCATAACCTGTTGCCATTGGTTTTTAAGCGATTTCAAAGGGTGAAGCCCAGTGAATTAGCAATGATTTCCTTTCAGATCATCAGCTTACACCAGTGGGCTCTTATTGCCTCTGGATTAGAAAGGTCAGTGACCTTCAACCAGGATCCAAGAGGCCAAAAAGGAGCAAGGACGTGTGGAAAATGATGAATGATTTGTTTATGTAACACTAAGGAAATAATCACCGTGGTGTGTGTATATCATTATGTGACTTTATACCATCTGCAAATGATCAGATTAGATGGAAGTTGCACATCACCATGTTATGCAATCCTTAGAGTGTGTCATTAGAGATTCTATTCTTGAGTGACATCCTGAGATGCTTAACAGATATTTAGCTATAATAATCTTTCTATAGATTTGTCATAGTTCGAGAAAAGTGAAAATGGGAATTGTACCTTAGAGGCAATGGTGGTGTGGTAGAAAAAGCACTAGAAAATCCAAGTTTGTATCCTATCCTCCCACGTGCTGGTTGTGACCTTGGACAAGTCCTTTTACCCCTTTGAAGCCTCAGTTTTCTCATCTGTAAATGAGCATCAAAATAACTATACCCTGATGTTTGTGTGAGGATTAAACAAGATAACAAATGTATTCTAGGGCTATTCTTAACCTCAAGTATTTGAGTTATATTAATTTTTAAAATATATATAATTTTATTGAACCACATGAGAAAATGTTCACAATATGTAATTGAATGTAAATAGATTTCCATATTATTCATAAGATAATCTAAATTTTGTAATTAGATATTCACACCATTGTATCAAGCCTTATTTTCTCTCTCAGGCTCTAGATTTGTACATGCAGCTGCCCACTTGGCATCTCTACTTGGATCTCTAAGTTTACATATCCAAAACCAAGCTCCGCATCCTCCCACCCCCACCCAACCTGCCTTTCTTCCAGCTTTCCACATTTCAGTTCATAGCAGCTCATTTCCTCCATCCTTCAGGTCTCAGAAGCCAAAACTTTGCCATCATTCTTGACCCTTCTTTTCCTCTCCTCCCCCAGATCTAATCTGTTAGCAAAATCCTATTGGCTCTTTCTTCAAAATAAACCCAAATTTCAACAATTCCTCACTTCCTCCACTACTACCGTCCAACCCAAGCTTCTGTCTCTCCCCTGGGTTACTGCCACGGCCTCTTACCTGGTCTCCCTACTGCCCACTGCCCTGAAATAGCCTACTTGCAACCCAGCAGCCAGAGGGATCCTTTGACACCCTAAGTCATTTCATGTCACTGCTCTGTGCAGAACCCTCCAATGCCTCCCCGTCCACTCAGAGTCAAAGCCAAAGCCCTTACAATGGTCCAACCAAACCCTTCACGATCTGATACCCATACTTCCTGGCCCTCATCATTCTTCCCACCTCTGCTTACTCTGTTCCTGCCACATGGGCCTCCTGGATTTTCCTCAAACAGACCAAACCCATTGTTACTCCATCGCCTTTGGACTTGCATCTTCCTGCCTGCTCATCCCCAGACATCCACTCGGCTCCCCTTGGACCAATGTCAGGTCTCACCTCAAATGGCACCTTCCCAGTGAGGCCTTCACTAGCTCCCTATCTCATATAGCCACCCCACCCCCACCCTCCACTCCTCCTCCCCCTTTCCTGCTTCGTTTTCCTTTGTGATGCTTATCACCATTTGACATTATTGCGTTTTGCTCTGTGTGTACATGTGAGCATAATATGCAGACATATACAAATATGCACAAATATATGTAATTTATGTGTTTGGTGTCAGCCACTCTCCACTAGCATATAAGCTTCATGAAGGCAGAGAACCTCTGCTTATCACTGCTACAGTCCCTCTGCCCAGAACAATGCCTGGCACAGAGAAGGCTCTCAGTAAATATTTTTGGAATATGTAAGTGAATTATTTACCTATATTCATTCAACAAATGTTATTGAGCCCCCATCCTGTGCCATGCATTGTTCTAGGAACTTGAGATATCATAGTAAATAAAATAGTCAAAGGTACTGTTCCCTATCTATCTATCTGTCTATCTACATGTGCATTACATACGAGTGTATCTGTCTATCTATCTGTCTACCTACCTACCTATCTGTCTACCTACCTACCGACCTATCAAAGACTGGGAAGTGTATAGTGATGGGATTATGGGTGATTTTCCATATTTGTGCTCTTCTGTACTTTCTAAATTGGCCTGTGGTTATTGTTGCGATCAGAGATAGCTATGCAGATAGAAAAGAGGAGTGAAGAAACAGGTAAATGCAAAGGGAACTTTAACATCTATCCTGCATTCATGTGAACACAGTCAGACATCTGATTAGGCATCAAACTGTTATATTCCTGCTGTTACGGAGGCAGGGAAGATGGCCGACTCTCAATTGCCTGACTCTAATCTTTGCTAGTTTATATGACCTTAGCTCTCTCTGTAGCTCAGTTTCCTCATCTAAAATTTGGCGATAAAAATCGTATCTACTTCATAGGTTGATGTGAGGATTGAGTTAATACATGAAAAGTGCGGAGAACAGTGCAGGACATGGAACGAATAATCAATGATAAGCACTATTACTGTTTTCTGTTGGCATTATAGTTATTAATTCTAATCTTTATTACTATTGAATGAAGCGGGGGGAGATTTATTCTCCACACCATTACATTTAATTATGCATTTACTGGCTCCTATAAAAAATGCTATTTAGAATTTTACTCTCACATGCAAATTTGAGTAATTTATTTATAATAAGGTCTTCTGTGGATAAATTCATCAGGAATTAAAGAACAACTCTGAGAATAGGAGCAGTCTTCCCTGAGAGCCCAGCTCCGTTCTCAGAACTGTCTCAGACGTGGTCTGTGGAAGCTGGTTTTCTGGCCATGTGAGTAGGGAGTCAGGATATTGCCATCTGAGGTGCTGCAGAAAGAGCAGTGAAAATGAATTTGTGTAATTGGCACTCCAATGTGAATGCCCGTATGTCTGATGTGAAGTTAATTATATTAATTAGAAAAACAACTGTTTATATTAACTAGAAAAAAATGATTGATTTAACCCCAGATCACATTTTAAATTAGTAACACTCTTGCGGTAAATATATGTAATCCTTTGAAAAACTTATTCAAATGTCATTGTTTGACAAGTGGTTATGCTTTATCAAAATCCAACTGGAAGTTTTTAATACTTTGGGTAGTTATTTATTTGTTCATTTGATTTTGCTTCTTTGTATGTTTGGCCGAATCCAATTACCTTATGACTTGAAAATGTTTTCATTTAGCATTTTATCATAATCATTTACAAATAATCCAATTAAATCTGATGAAGCATATTGTTCAATGCAGGAATAAGACATTTGTGAATTCTATACTTCAGCAGTTGCATTTATTATAGTTAGGGATTTTTAACATTAACTATGTTCTCCAAGAGTGAAGTCTAGAATGCTTGAAGGCAAGACTCCACGACTCCATTTCTGGTTCAACAGCTAAACAGAAATGACACACTACAAGGCCGATGAGGTAGCTTACGCACACTTTGCTTATATAGCTCACATTTGAATACTTCTTACTTTCTCTCTGTTGCACACCGTACACAGTACATCTCAAGGTCTTTCAGTCACTACCAGCTCAACTCTTGTAATTCCAAGAGAGATGCTTGCTCGGGTAGCATGCCAAAGAGGCCGCAGAGTTGTCAGTCTGAAGGAAGTATCAGAGGCTGCCTGCTCCATTCATCTGCCTTCAGGCTAAATTGCACAATTAAGAGTCCAAACTTGCTCAGTCCTCTCGGCTCTCTGAGCAGTTGAGATGTATGTGTGATGAATGAGGCATATTTGAGAGTAGACTGCTTAGTTCGAGTTAAGCTCAGCCCATTTTTCATGTCAGAAATTCTCCCCTCAGACCTTAGCTGAGCCTGAAACCAAGTCCTTTGACGAATATCAAATGATCCTCAGCTCATGGCAACACATATTAGAAACGAATGTGGAGCAGGTGCCCCTCAGCACAGAAATGCGATGCCTTTCTGTGGGTTACAGCTGCGACACAAACATAGCCACCCGAATGGAGAAAGAGGCAATATTCAAAACTCTATTTCATTGAGCGTACCTTTATATTTACTGTCAGGGAAGGGGTCTCGAAGGGGAGGTCATAAGACAGACAATGTCCAGGAAAGAGGTAGAATCAAAGCTAAATATTAAACGCAATCCATTAGTGGTGAAGATGGGATTGTCTGCACCTGAAATCGTTACTTGTGGGACTTGGACCTGAGCTGGGAAAAGAAAGTAGAAATTCAAGGTTTTCCTAGTATTTGTTGTCCCAGAGACAGGAGGCTTGCCCCAAACCTAGGCTGTGTAGTAGAAGCGTTCAGAGCAGAGCTTCGGACTAACATGGGCTGGGAGCGAATCTAGCCTCTGCCGGTTACTTACTGTGTGGTCCCAGTCAGTTTGCTGAACCTCTTGGTTTCCCATTTATAAAACGGGGAAAATGCAGATGACGTAGCAATGGCACCCACCTTATAAGATAGCTGAGAAGCTTAATGAGGGACCATGTATATGGTACCTGGTACATAGATAATGTTAATAGCTGTTAGTTTCTATTCTCCATGTAGAAGACAGATGAGTGCAAGAGGCTCATCCTCCTCCTGATCTAAGGAAAATGCTAATTACCACTAAGCTTCCTGAGCCCTGCAAAATGTTAGCAACATTATTAAGGCATTTTAAACTCCCCCCCCCACACCGTCTCCCTTTCCAATACACCACCTCGGTCAGCTTTCCCCCCGTTTTCAGGGTTTGTTCTCATGCACCTGTATTTTTCACGATTATAATCATAGTGACTGCACACTTTCCTATTCAGATATTTTCTTTTCATTTTCCTTTAAGTCTGGGCTCCCACTGGGCCATGACTTGTGCTGTTCTGTCTGCTGTGATTTGGGGAGGGCCTTGGACCAGGACAAAGGAAACCGTTTTGTCAGGAAGGGCCTGAGCTTTTTCATCTTGAATTTCCACTCCCCATCTCTCACTATCTTGCAAAGCATTGAGCCCCAGCTTCACCCTTTCCAGCATGAATGAAAATCGACAAGGTCCCAACCTCCGAGTTCATAGTCTCACACAATTCAAATGGATGCAGACCAGGCATAACCCAGGCAAACAAGTCTTGAAATATTGCAGAAATTAAATTGTTTGTGCACGCTGGGAAAGCGTAAGGGGTGAACACGCTTATGGCTTGGTGGGGAGCGCTCACTGTTCAGAAAGGCTGGAACCAGAGGGGAAAATGCTCCTCGCCTCAGCCTTTCTCTTGTCTCTGTATTGAATACTTAGTGTTTTGTTCTATACTTGGCCTTCAGACATAAAAGGTAATGAAGGAAAGTAGAAGTTCTTGGCTCTCGATAGTTGATAATTCTTATTCTAACTGATGCACAAATATCACAGTAGGTGCAATATGTATGCAATATGACATTTTCATGAGTGCTGAAGACGGAAAATAGCAAATATTTATGGTTTACCATCTATCTTTTGAAATTATAGCTATCCCTCCTTGTCTCCCATCATGTTTAAAACAAATGACAGATGAAAAGAGGACAAACTTTGAATAACTGAGCAGAAACTGAAAGTGTAGAGGATGATGCTGGAAAAGGGTGAAGGGAAAAAAATCTGGAACTGTGTACTTAGTCACTAATTTATTGTCTTCTCCTCTGCTGAAATGTGAGCTCCTTAATAATAGGGACGCTGGAGGCCTTGTTCAAGGTTACCTCTGGATCCCTAAACACCTAGGAGAGGGCTGGTCCACAGTAGGTACTCAATAAACACCCATTAAAGCATAAGAAAATAGAGAACAGAATTTCACCCTCTTCAGGTTGTAGCATTAGTAAAGTTAGACATGATGGTCCCCACTGGAATGGCAAGCAGACCCAAGGAGCATTCCAGCTCTTAGCAGCCATGATCTTCTCTAAGGGAAGGAGGGAGAACTCCTACCATTTGAGGGAGAACTCCAACTCAGGAATTGAGATTTCCCAGCATCTTCTTCCTTAAATTAACAGGAGAAACACTCCAGCTTGCATCAAAGACTGCTGCATTGCCACCTGACTCCATGTTTAGAGCTGTAATTTGGAATCATTACCCAGTTAGAAGGGGAACCCAGTATCTCTGCCTCTTTATTTTGTTTTAATAACATTCAAATAGGGAAACTACTTTGCTCAGTGTGACCTCTCATGCAGCATGTAGTGTATCTCATTTTAATGTCTTACTGCATTTAAATTTGAACCACATGGCTCTCAAGAATGGTACTTTGTAGCTACTGAGAATAAGCATATAGTTAGCAGAAGGAAAGGATCTGGTCTCTGGAGCATTGCAGGAAACCTGCAAGAGGAGCAGAGAGTCATGATTGTGTCGTGGCTAATCCAATAACCGGGCAGGTTGACTGGATTCTTGAATTCAAATGGAAAAGTTTCAGAGATTTCTGTATTTCATAAAAGTCTTTGCACGAGTAATTAGTGACTTTAACAATTCCCCTCCCAGTAAGAGGCATCTCAGAATCTTCTGACTACCTTAACACAAGTCCTTTATTTATGGAAGAAGCTGTCTGGATAATATGAAAAACCAATCCTCCCCCTCAAAAAAATAGATAATTCAAAAACTATAACTGGTGCTATTTTAGTGGCTGACAATTTTGAGCAGACTTTTCATTTTCCTTGACAAATGGCCCAGTAGAAATGGCTGTAGCAACAGCATTGCAAAGACACAAGAGATACTAACTGCTTCACCCCTCCTCCTCCCAGCCTCAAACACTGCTGACAGGTAAGCCAGAATGCACAGAACTCGGTGGGAATTCATTTACAAAGCTAGGAGGTCTTTTTTCTTTTTATTCTCTTTCCTGTTCTTGAAATTGAAAGATCTTTTAGCAAAAACATGAATGAGACAAAGTGTTTGGTGGCAAAGTTTCCCTACAGGGTCTCTTTTCCTACCCCAAATCCCAAGGCTCAACATTCTTTCCTCAAGTCTGCTTTCAAGGTTGTATTCCTGTGTGTGCTTGGCTTTTCACAGTTTACACCTAGCTCTGATTGTGCCATGAAAAGCTCTAGGACTTGGAAATTTCACGGAAAAGTTGGGGTGGGAGAGGGGTAGTGTTGCCAAATATAGCGAAAAAAACATAATCGCTCAGTTATAAATCATGAATACTTTTTCAGTGTAAGTATCTTCTATGCAATACTCTGGACATACTTATATTAAGAAATGTATGTGTTGTTTGTCTGAAATTCAAATTTAACTGGGCATCCTGTATTTTATTTGGAAACCCTGGGAGAGGGTTTCCTGGGTGGGGAACTATGCCCTGAAGCCTCAGTGAGTACATCTGTACACACAGAGGCCCTGTGATCCATCCAAAGCCAGCCAGAGTGTCTTCAGATGAGAAACAATTAGACCCTCTGTGATGGTGGTGGTGGTGGTGGTGGTTGTTTGGAGAGGGGTTCATTTTTGCTAGCTTACCTTTATTTGAAATAAGTTTGCCTAGGAAAGCAACACTGTAGAATGGAAAGGGCACCCACTTGGGCGCCCTGGATGTAATTCCAACTCTGACATTTATTCACAGTGTGACCTCAGACTAATTAATGTGCATTTGCTACCAGAGATGATAAATACCTGTTCTGCACACCTCCCAGGATGGAGTGGCAATTAAAAAGGAACATAAAGCCAGTAACACAAAGCCCAGTGTATAAAACCATTGATCAATGTGGCCCCATTTCCCACCAGTAAAGGAAATGGTGGAATTATTAGAGCCCCAAACTTCTTGGTAAAGCATTAGTGGGTAGGTTTTCTTCCTACAGATCTTTCTTGTTTGTTTCTTTATTTAATACAATCATGTGTCACTTAATGATGGGGATATGTTTTGAGGAATGCATTGTGAGGCCATTTCATTGTAGTGCGAGTGTCATAGCGTGCACTTATACAAACCAAGATGGTCTAGCCTACTACACATGTATGGTAGAGCCTATTGCTCCTAGGCTACAAGCCTGTCCAGCATGTTACTGTACTGAATACTCTAGGTGATTGTAATTCATTGTGCTATGACATTGTGACATCGATGACATCACTAGGCACTAGGAATTTTTCAGTTCCATTATATTATGGGACCACCATCATTTGTGTGGTCTATCATTGACCAAAACGTCATTATGCAGTGTATGACTGATGTATAACTTATATGTGGTAAAGGGCACAAATATTCAATGCACAGCTTGATAAGTATTTTCATATGCATATACTCATGGAACACAGGCAGGTCAAGATCTAAAACATTTCCATCTCCCCAAAACATTCCTTCATACTGTTTCCCAGTCAATACCACCTTCCCAGAGGTAACTACTGTTCTGACTTCTATTACCATAAATTAGCTTTCCGTGTTCTCAAAGTTAATGTAAGTGAAATCACGTAGAATGTATCCTTTGGGTCTGGCTTCTCTCACATAATATTGTATGTTTTATTTTTTAAACTTTTAAATTAAATTTATTGGGTGACATTGATTAATGAAATTATATAGGGTTCAAGTGCACAATTCTATAATATATTATCTTTATATTGCATTGTTGTGTTCACCACCCAAAAAGTCAAATCTCCTTCCATCATCATATATTTGACCCCCTATGCCTTCTTCTACCATACCTCTCTTTCTCCTTACCCTCTGGTAACCACTAAAATGTCTGTATCTATGTGTTTTGCTTATTTATTTGTCTTGTTTGCTTATTGCTTTCAGTTTTATATCTCATATATGAGTGAAATCATACGGTTCTTGACGTTGTCTGTCTGACGTATTTCACTTACCATGATAATCTCAAGATCCACCCTTGTTGTCATAAATGGCAGTATTTCATCTTATGGTCAAGTAATATTACATTGTATATATGTACCACACCTTCTTTATCCAGTCATCTATCGAAGGATACTTAGGTAGTTTCCATGTCTTGGCCACTGTGAATAATGCTGCAATGAATATAGGGGCACACATATCTTTACAGGTAAATGTTTTCAGACATTTTGAGTAGATATCCAGAAGAGGGATTGCTGTGTTGTATAGTAATTCTAGTCTTAATTTTTTGAGGAACCTCCATACTGTTCCCCATAGCAGCTGCACCAATTTACATTCCCACAAGCAGCGTATGAGGGTTCCTTTTTCTCCACATCCTCTCCAACACTTGTTATCACTTGTCTTGTTTGATAATAGCCATTCTAAGAGGTGTGAAGTGGTATCTCATTGCGGTTTTGATTGAATTTTTCTAATAGCTAGTGAAATTGAGCATCATTTCAATATTGTATGTTTAGATTCATCCATATTGTTGTGTGTGTCAATAGTTTGATTTTTTCATTCCAGTATAATATTCCATTATATGAATATACTATGATTTATCCATTTTATTGTTGATGGAGATTGTTTTTTTCCCAGTTTTGAGTTATAAATAAAGCCACCTTGAACATTCTTGTACATATCTTTTCATGAGCATATGTATTCATTTCTCTTAGATGTATAGGAGTAGAATAGCTGGGTCATGGCGTATAATATCTGTGTTCTCTCTCCAACTCCAGGGGCATGGCATGCATTGCAAACATGCAACTATATATATTTTAGAGAGAGTGAGGGACGAAGTAAATAAGAAAGGAAAAAAGGAAGGAACTGAGAGCCTCGTTCCGTCAGCAGACTTCACCATACATAAAGGCATGCTTTAAATGCACACTTCACCGTAGAAGCGGATCCTGAATTTAAGAGAACTTCTTTGATACAATTCAGTAAACAGAATCTACAGAAAAGCTTGAGCCTTACACACTTAGTCACATATTAGTGATGCAGTTAATTTAAGTTTAAACAGATGTCATTTAATTTAAGAAAAAAAAAATGGTAGTTTCTTCTTACATAAAGTTTATGTTTAAGCCTTCACATTCATTTGTTTTACATCAGTCAAAATATTTTTGTCAATTCTCAAGTTGTTCCAACTGTCACACCATAGCAGATTAACTATTAGACATAAAATACTTCACAGACAAGCCAGGTTTTAAAGGCCAAAATTACTAAATGTCATTCAAATTGTTTCCATTTTGGAAAAAATATATATATATATTGAAGTTTATAAAAATAAATTTTTCATAAGTAGGAACAATATAATGCTTTTGCTTTCCACACCCTTGAGCAGTGTGTGCCTCTTACTATAATTTCCCAGTACTGGGCTAAAATTCTCCCTCCTGTGTTAGGACAGAGAGTGCTGCTGCCTTCCTGCACCAGCAAAAGAGGACTTGACCTTCAGCTGGATCACCACCTGCCCTCGTCCTCCTCTGACATTAGTGCTAAACCACACAATTTCGAGCATTCCACTGTTGAAGCTACTCAGGGAAAGGGGCTTATGAGACAAGGTCAGGGAGAAGAAGCAGAGTCCAGCAAAACAAGAGGTCTTTCAAATAAACCTCCAAGAAGTTAAGCATTTGGTTGTAAAGTACAATCATTTGTAAATTGTTGTGAAATAGATAATTCTGCCTAAAAGTATTTTAGCACTGAAATAATAAATAACACCAGAAGCCCAGTGCAAGGATTATAAGATTAAGTACTCAGAAGCCATCTTTATAATGCCATAGAGCATTGAACGGATGAGGGTTCTGGTATGGTATTTGTTCATTCAAAATCCGTCTAGCAGACACTGCTGTACAGGACTGAACAAGGTCAGTAGAAAGGGAATGCCACGTGATACAAAATGAGCCAAAGGGTTGGTCCTTGACTTCTAGAATTGAGGAAATAAAGCCCTCCCTGAATTGTGCCTCTCCCACTATCCCTTCTCAAAGGGTTGAGGAAGTTAATTAGAGAATAGTATCGGGTGGGGAGGCAGCAGGCTCAGGTTCAAGTCTCAGACTTGCCACTTACAGGACTGTGTCTTTGTTAATATTAACTTCCTGAGCTTTAGTTTCCTTACCTGAAAAGGGTGGGATCAACTGTGGCAACCACCGATCATTATGAGAGAATCTCAACAAATGTTGGTGCCTACACGCTCCTCCACTCCAGCCCTCCCCTATTCTATTTTTCTGCTCAGATACCTGAAGCAGGTCAGTACATGATTTCTTCCCCTCAAGATAGTATAGTCTTGCATGCTGATACTGTTGTTTCACTTCCTGAAACATAATTCTATTTAAAGAAGAATGGGGTACTTCAGATGAGGGTCTACAACAACTTTTGAAAACTTACGGAAATGCAATCTGAAAGGGGGTTTCTCAGGGTAGCGTTTTCCCATATTAAAAACACAAACAAACAGGGAAATTGGGGCTTAAATTAATTGCAATGTTAATCAATTTTAGTAAAATAAACAATTAAATCTGTCTCTCAGCTTTCACAGTATTATGCAGATAATAAATACTCGATATAACCAATAGATGTTGAAATGAATTACAATGGTTAATCTAACTCTGCATGCAACATAAGCAGAGTTCAAGCCCATTTTCTGTGCAAAAATTATCCTTAACAACCAGAAAGCAATGGAACAAAGATGGTGAAAATCTATAAATCTTTGTTCTTCAGAGAATACTGAAAATGGTTTCAAACTGGTTTTAGAGCAGCAAAGTGTTGATAAAACCTTGTGATTCATTTTTCTCATTCATTAAACAAATGTTCATTGACCATCTACCCCAGATCAGGGGCAGTTTAAGATAAATTACTTGCAGCATCCCTGTCTTGGAGGACCTCCCTGGTCTCCAGCAAACCAGAGACTTACAGTTATTTATTATCATAATAAAATGTGAAAAAAGAGACTACAGATTGGATACACCACACTGGAGAACACAGAAAAGAGCCAGGGAAGGGAAATTCTTCATAGAGGAAAAAAAATTCTGAATAGTAGGATATTGGGTAGATAAGAGCCTTGGGTAAGTTATTTAACATCTCTATGCCTCAATGGATTCAGCTATAAAATGAGAATAATACTGTTTAACCTCTTAAGATTATTGTCAGGATTAAATGAGTTAAGATGGTGGTTCTTAAACCTGAGTTTGTATGAGAATCACCTGGAGTTAAGACACACGACATTGCTGTGAGTCCAATTTTCTGATTTAGTAGTAGGGTGAGCCTCTAGAATTTGCCTTTTCTAGCAAGCTCTTGGGTGAGGCTGGTGCTAGCAGACAGGATGCTACAATTTTAGAACCAGAGGCGATACATGTGAGGGGCTCAGAAAAACTCCTGGCACACGACAAACACTCAGTAAGTGTGAGCTACTATTTATGGGCTTTTGAGCTGGGTTTAAAAGCCTGAGTAGGAGTTTGCCAGGTGGAGGACGACACTCCAAGAACAGGGTCTCTCTAATCCAAGGATACTCTAAGCAAAGGAAACAGCATGATGTTTTAGGGATAAATTAGAGATTTGGTGTAGCTGGAATATAGGTTAGGGAGTGCAAAGATGAGACTGTGAAAGGACGTTAGAGAGGAATAGTTTGTGAACGCCTATGAGAGCCACAGAGACTTTAAATCATGACTTGAGCGCCTTGTGTTGTAATTCTTCTCCCTCGGGTCTTATCTCTCTAACAAGACTTTGGTTACTAGAGGGCAGGCGCGAAACCACACTGTGAGCGCTTCATTAATGCTTGTGGGCTGAATGCATATTAGTAGAAAGGGTAAAATTTGTGTCAGTTATAAAGAACAGCAGCTGAGCAGTTAGCAACTTCCTAACTTGAAAAACACAGACAGCCCTGAGCTGCTTAGGCCAAACACAAGATTTCAAGGCAGCTGAGCAGCTGAAAACTGTCTCCTTTCATTATTTTATCCCAACAGAACAGGAAAAATCCACAAAGCAATTTTATCTACTGCAAAACGATTACAGCTGGGCGAAGGAAGAACACCACAAAAGCCTTGGAAATTTCCTGAGAGCCAGGGTATGTGAAATCCAGACAGAATTAATCACCCTTGTTGGGTCCTTAAATGGAGAGCTTAATCTCATTTTTATATATCCGTAAAGAATAATTTGGAGAGGCTGCGAGTAGTGCAAGTCAAAGCCTCTTGGAGTTCAAGGGAGACGTTACTGTTCAAAGAGGAAGAAAAAATGCCAAAGTAAGGTTACAAAAGCTAAACTGCTTTGAAATGTTTATATCCTATAAGTTTACCATTTTAACATAAAATGTAAAGTGTCAAATAATTGTTATCCTGAAATAATAATTTATGTTTCAAAACACATATTAAGCTTTGGAGATATGTTGACAGGCTGTGTGATGAAGATAAGTGATTTCCATCTTTCCTCTGTCTCGCTGAGACAATTGTATGGCCTCAGTAAGAGGAATGTCAAAGGTCTAAAGAAGAGGCCTGGACCCCATGGCCTTTCTGGCCCAGACTGTGATAGGCTTTGGCTAGCAAAAACAAAAGGAATTTCACTTACCGCAAGCATTCATCAGAGAAGGGGTTCTTAAGGGATTCTGTCTGATCTGTACAGGACAGACAAGGGACAGTCTCCCTGGCTGTGTATTTCCTGTGTGAAAATAGGGTGGGTCATTAAAGATTCAGAAGAAGGAAGCAGTGAACAGGAACCAAATGGCCCAAGTCACCCAACCTCTCTGTGCCCCAGTTACTTCATCTATAAAATAGGGGTGATAATTATACCTACCTTCTAGAGTTATTGTGAATATTCGATTGGTTAGGTCTTGAATGTCACCCATCCAATGGGCAGTAATCAGATGCTTACCAGCTGTCGGGGCTTCGGATGGATACTCAATCGCTCGGTGTCTCTGCTTTCTCAACAAATGGAGTAGGATGACTTTATCTCTGAGAACCTTCCTGTTCTTCAGCTTTTTTATTCTGTGACTCTGCTGTGAACATGTTGCCTTAAAGTAGGAAGAGAAATAAAGGGATGGAGCGGAGCCAGAGATGAACTTTTGTCTCCTTGCCTCACTAATTTTGGTCATGAATTCCTGAGCTACTTCAGAGTTTCAACGACACTCGGGGAACGTTTTATTTGTCTTGGAAAATTTCATTTGTTCATGACAGTTTGCACATAGCGAATGTTTGTTTGTCAAACATCATTTTTAGAAGTTACACCAATATTGAGGTTTAATTCTTTGCACGAGATGGGTTCAGTCAAAAAGCCTTATGTAGGAGAAATGCAGCAGAAAAACAACTTTTATGGTCAAATGGAGAGAGAACTTAAAGGCAGGATTCCATCCCGAACATCCTCGGCATCACTGCGTCCTAGCAGCCAGTGTCCCTTTGCCCGTGTCCCTAGAGACAGGTGGCAGAGTGCAGTGGTGAATGGCATGGACTTGGTCCCACTGAGGCAGATATGGGGGCCATGCCCAGCTCTGTCACTTATGGCTGTCTGGTCTTGGCCATGGTACTCAACTTTTCTGAGCCCCACTTTCTTTATATATAAAGTGAGGTATTAACAATACCTACTTCTAAGTTGTTGTAAAGGTTAGATTTTTTTAATGTAGGTCGAGCACTTAATGTGATGTTCAGAGTAAATGTTCAAAAAAAGTGAGCTCTCATGGTAGGCAACATAAAGAAAGTAAAATTATTAAAACAACATCATTCTTGTGATATAAATATGCAAGGACTGTATTCAATATGTAAATCTCCCTCACATCTTCCTTGATAGATCTTTATACTGACATAATTTAGTTTCGTGTTTAAACTATGTCAGTAAAAGCAAAATAATAATGAAGTACGTAATAATCCTTGAATTGTTCCCTCACAATTTACAAAGCAATTTCTTCTTCTTTTTTTAATTAAATTTATCAGGGTGACATTGGTTAATAACATTATATAAGCTTCAAGGGTATAATTCTAAAATACATCATCTGCGTATTGCATTGTGTGTTCACTACTCAACACTCAAAATCTAGTCTTCTTCCATCACCATATATTTGAGTCCCTTTATCCTCCCCTCATCCCCATTCTCCTCTGGT
Organism: Rhinolophus sinicus; assembly: GCF_036562045.2. Lineage (NCBI taxonomy): Eukaryota > Metazoa > Chordata > Mammalia > Chiroptera > Rhinolophidae > Rhinolophus > Rhinolophus sinicus. The sequence continues at coordinate 26,415,960 of NC_133751.1, forward strand.
GATAACCATACTGTTGTCTTTGTCTATGATTTTTTTTGCTTGTTTATTTGTTGACAAAGCAATTTTATATGCATTATCTCCCATATTCAACAAGCTTGAATTTCTTCTAACAAGAAAACTAATTCACAGGGATGGTGAGTGGCAGAGCAGGAAATAGAATGCAGTTTTCTTGACTCTCTGCTCATTGCAGAAGCCACTACCCTTGTTTATAGAGTTTACAAAGCCCATCTACATGCAGCCTCTCATTTCCTGCCTCTCTGTGATGAAAGCTAGACTGGCATTATTACCTCCATTTGTTAAGTGAGGAAATTGACACTCCAAGAAGTTAAATGACTTTCCGAGTCACAGCCTGGTGAAGGGCAGCGATAAGACCAGAACCTGCTCATTGTCTAGTGGCACAAACAGAAATAAAAATAAGCAAATCAAAACAATCTAATAAATATAATCCCTTTTAAATGAATTGTAAGATGTTGTGGGGTCCCAGAAGCAAAAGAAAATAATTGCGTGTGTGTGTGTGTGTTACATGTGTTACATGAGAGGGTATATGTTGTTCAGGGAAGATTTCCCAGAAATAGTACTTGAACTGATATTTGAAGAAAAAGTAGGCTGCAAAGTAGGCACTTGGAGGAAAAGTAGGTAGTGGGGAAACCTCGTGCAAAATAATAGAAGCTCAAAATAATTTTGCTGGTAAGGCAGAAAGTTCTGTATGCCTTACATTCTGAGGATGCTTTCATTTATTCTTTTCACAATTCTTTTTTCAGCATCTACTATGTGTGGAGCTCTGTAAGCTTGAGGTCCCCATAACCTGGTCTGCAGGGTATCCATAGTTGGAAATACCCAAATGGAACTCGAGCAGCTAGAGGCAATATGTGCGCAAGACCAGAAGGCACTGGAATAGATGAAGTCACGCCCAGGAGGAGAGAGCAGTGAGAGATGGGAGAGCCCTGGACAAGCCCTGGAGTCCAATATTTAAGAAGGGGACAGAAGATGCAAGGTCAACAAAGATTAGAAAGCAAAGGTCAAAGACTGCAGAGGTCAGTCAGGAAAGAGGGGAGAAAAATGAGTGAGGCCAGCATTATAACAGTCCACAGAGTTAAAAAAGATGGAGACCAAAAGGCCACCACAGGAAAGCACAGTTGGGAGGTCTCCTCTGGTTTCAGTAAGCACAGTTTTAATGACATGCATAAGAAAGAAGCTAGATAGTTGTTGGTTGAAGAGCAATGAGAAGTAAAGAAGGGAAGCTTCCGAGAGCAGATGAGTTCAGTAAGCTTGGTTGGAAAGGAAAGGAGAAGCTGGAGGTAAGCAAGGGAAATGGGAGGGCTGAGGATACAACTGAGGGAGGGTTTCTTTTTTTTTTTTTTTTTAAAGAATATCAGAGACTTGAGGGAAACACAAGACACTGAAGATGAGAGAGGAGATAAGGAGATAGGAGGAGATGTGATCAAGGACATTGATGAATAGAAGGGGGGATACTTTTTCCCCAGATGAGGGCAGGAATCTTTCTTTGTTGCAAATGACAACAGAAGTTAATCACTGGTTTGTAGAATGAAGCAACCCACTTGCACAAATAAGGGAAGTTAATTGGCTCAGAAAAGTCTAAGGATGGAGCTAATTTTAAGAGAAGCTGAATCAGAACCTAATGTCCCTCCGTCTCTTAGCTCTGAATTTTTCTGTTTGGCTTCACCCTCCTCAGGCAGAGAGGCTCTCAGAAGGCATTCTCTTCTCATTTGAATAAAATTATCAGAATGAATTCTTATTGGCCATATTTAGTCATGTGCCCATTCCTCACCCATGATTCCAATTAGAGAGAAAGAAGAGCTGATTGGCTTGGACAGGGTCACATGTCCATCTCCTGAGATAGAGGTGGGATGACTCCTTGTAAGCCATGCGAGCTGAGAATGAGAGAGTTCTCCAAGAAAACCAGGATGTTGATAGCAGAAAAGTGGGGAAGGATGCGGGGTCAGCTCAAATAAATAAATAAATAAATAATCACATCAGATGTCCACTACCCCTTGTGACCAGAAGATGTGAAAACTTTGGCGGAGGGGACACAGAGAAAGTGCAGGCTGGTGGCCTCTGTTTTGTGCATGAGGGAAGAAGCCTCACTTAAAATGCAAGCCTTGCAGCAGCCTCCACAAATCTCAGCACTCCCACCTACCCACCCCGAACTCCCCTTTTTTCCATTCCTCCACAAGTGAGGGGGAATGAAAGTTGATAAGGTGAATTAAAATAAATGCCTATCATGAGAAGGAAAGAGGTCCCATGCAGAGGTGGAAATACCTGCAGGTGTGGTAGGCGGGAGAGAAGCAAAGATAACTCAAGCCATATCAATCTGCGAAAATAACTTTTTAAGTTTATTACTTATTGAAAGAAAGGACCAGTAGATTCCAAAAGAACAAGCTAACCTCATAGAAAGCGCTGAGAAAAGCTGGTTTCTTCTCAGTGTGTCTCCTTGTTTTTATAATTTACCTCAACTCTTCTTCAGACAGGAGTGGTTGGTCCCCATAGTGTTGCATGGAGATATGGTCAGTGTAAATCGTCCCAGGCCCATCTCCGGGGAGGTGCTATAGAATGTGCTGGTGGGCAAGGGAGGAATCCTGCCCTTCTGAACAAGAATAATTAATGTGCGTGTGGACAAGCAGGGAGGCTTTAGCCTCAGAGCACACTTCAGAGGTGAAAACACAAATCTGATAGGAGGACAATGAATGTGCTGAAACCACATTGTAGGAATAAACTCAGGGAAGAAGTAAATGCTACAAGCTTTCCAGAATCTGAATGCCCCAGAGCCCAGAAGTGGGTCCTGAGAATGTTTGTGTCTGCTAACTAGGGGACCCCTATGGCCCGGGAACAAAGGGCGGAAGGGGTGGGCGTGGGAGCCATTGTTCTGAGAGGCTGCTCCCACCCTTAGAGTCCACACGGAAAGAAGGCAGCCGCCTCCAGCTCAGGGTCTGGAGGAGACTCCTGGCTTCACTTACTCCAGAATTTTGCCCTTTGGATTTGGGCATTGAACTATGGGTATTTGGCTGTTTCCAGAAGACCTGCTCCTTTGGGTTGGTCTGCCGAGCTCCTCTCAGCCCTTCTGGCCAGTTTAAACACTGCCTCCTGCATGAACTCTCACTGGGCATCCATGTTCCAGGGCTCCCTCGCCCCCTCTTCTGAACTCCAGTGGTGCATCATTCATTCAACATTTAAATTGGGTCCCGCTTCACTGTTTCCCCTTCTGTGTGCATTCCCTTCATCTCCCCAGGGGGGCCATAGAGTCCTTGATGGGTTCATTTTGGGGGTCCCTAGAACCCAGCACAGTGCCTGGCAGATAGTTGATGCTCATAACATGTTTATTGGTTGGATGTTCTCTTGCCTTAAGGTTGCTCCAAGCCCAGGAACCAGGAGGGCCAAGAGCCAAGCCAGTCTCACGCAAAGCTAGGAATAGAGAACCAGGGGCAGGAGGAGGAGGGCCTAGGAGAGGAAGCGGGACATCCCCCTGCCTCAAGCTTTTTGGCAGTTTCTGCTGGAAATCCCCAGAGCTATGGGAGCACGTTTCCTGTGGGATTTCCAGCTAGCCACTCGCTAGGAAGGGTTTGGGGGGACTCACTGAGTCATTTGTTTTAACCCTGAGAAAAGCTCCACAGGAGAATTCCATGGAAGTTTGTAAAGGAGATAACCCTCCTGCTGGGAAGTCAAGTTCTTGTCCATTTCTGAGCTGGGTTCTGTAGTCTCCCTGTGAGTTCTCCGAGCTGGCCTCTAGCCATTCATTCATTTATTCATTCATTCAACAAATATTTATTGGGCCTCTATTATATCTGCTAGCTCTGCTCGAGGCACTGGGGATGTAGCAAAAAACAAATCCAACAAAAATCCCTGCCCTCATAAGGCTTACATTTTAGTTGAGAGAGAACAGATAATAAAGAAGATGAGGAAAATGTGTACTATGTTAGGTGGTGGCAAGTGCGTAAAACTGAAGGAAGGTGGAAGGGGGCATTGATGTGGGAACTGGAGATGGGAATTCACGAGAGAGTTCTGAGCAGAGCAGTGATGAGATCTGACTGGTGTTTTAACAATATTCCTCTGACCTCTAAGGAAAGAACAAGGTTAGAGGCAGGGAAACTGTCCAGAGGCTACTGGAATGATTGAGAAGACTGCTGGTGGCAGTGGAGGTGGTGAGAAACAATTGAGTTGTGGATGTCTTTTGAAAACAGAGCAGACAGAATTTGTTTCCTGAGGGTTGGGCATGTGCTGTGAGATGAAAGGAGGAGTCAGGACTGGTACTATCGTAGTCTGTTTGAACTGCTATAGCAAAGCACCACGGACTGGATGGCTTATAAACAACAAAAATTTATTTCTCACAGTCCTGGAGGCCGGAAGTCAAGTTCATGGCACCAGCATGGTCAGGGGAGGGCTCTCCTCTGAGACTCAGACTTCATATTGTGTTCACATGTGGTGGAAGGGGGTAAGAGAGCTCTCTGGGGTTTCTTTTATAAAGCTATTGATTTCAGTAGGGCATTAGAGCACTTGTGAACTAATCACCTCAGGAAGGCCCACCTGCTAATACCATTACATTGAGCACTGGGATTTCAACACATGAATTTGGAGGGGACACAGACACTCAAACCATAGCAGATGCTGAGGTTTTAGCTTCAGTGCCTGGAAGGATATGGTTGCCCCAAGTCAACTTTCCAGCAGGTTTCCTTTCTATGCCTCATGATGGTAGACATGGGAGTAGCCACTGCAAACACATCAGCTACTGAACGTCACATTGCAGCAAAGTGACTTTCTGCTTCCTGACACCTTCCCGTCAGCTGAGGTCTCTAAACAAATGTAGTCCTTCCCTTGTGTCTTCCTCTTTCTCCTCCGTTGCCAGGAAAGAGAACAGAAAACCAAGGCAACCCACATGTGGCAGTTCTGGTTTCTTGGCTGATTTGGATTATAGAGAAATACCATCATCCTTCCAGCCTTGATTTGGTTTGTGAATCATGTATTCTACACATAGCCAATATTCAGCTTTAGAAGTGATATGCATTCATTTTGGTACAGAGCATTCCTTTGGGAAGCCCTGAGTGATATTTGAATCCTTTTTGATTTAGATTTAAGAAAACTAAGGCCTAAGTCTCAAAACAACGCAACTAGTTCACAGAAAAACAGAATTCATTCAGTCTCCCGGTCAAACAAAATTCTAGAGCACTTACATGAAATCACTGCTAAACTGAATGCGGTTAGGGACAGCTATAAATTCAAAAACAAATAAATTATAGTCTTAAAGAGACTGGAATCTAGGGAGAAAAGTGAAACAACCTCCCCCTTTGCCTTCTTTTTTCCCTTCCTTCTTTACTTTCCTCCTTCCTGGCAGACACATGTATTCAACATCAAATATTGCAGGAACTATGCCAGATGGTAGGGATATAAACAGACAAAATAGATCTGGTCCCTGCTCTTGAGAGGCATAGTCTGCTGAGGGAGACATTGGCCTCCAAGTTAACTTATAATAGGAGATAGAAAAAAATCAATTCTAGAAGAGAGCCAAGAATGAAAAGCCATTAGACCCTAGGAGAAAGGAGTGTTAATTTTGACTTTGGCGACTGGGGAATTTTGTAGTGAGTTGGTGAAACCTGAGCTGGCTGGTTAAAGAATGAAAATTTGGGGGGACGAACATTTTAGACTGAGGGAACAGTGTGAGTTCTACCAAAGGACATGGCAGTTTTTGAGAACAGCCGGCAGCCGACCCTGAGGGGGTTTTAGCGACACTGAGGACAGGAGGACGGGAGCCAAAACTATGTGCTGAAGGGAGTGACGCCTCCAGTGTCCAAGAGAACAAGAGCATTCACTCACTCCTGCAACTGTGGGTGGCGTTTCTCACACGCAGGTGCTCTGACGTGGGTGCCCTCCAAGGGGACACACAGGCAGGGAGAGGCTTGTGGAAGGGCTCGCTCGGAGGCTCCTCAGGGAAGTTTACAGATTGTCTCATCTAACTAAATCAGTGGACACTGAGAATAGAAGGTCATTACCAGCCTGGCCAGAAGCACAAAGTGAGGAAAGAACCTAGTGAGGGAAAGTGGAGCGGCTTCAGCTGGCAGGACACACAGGGGAGTGGCACTGACAGACTCTTTTACCTCATTCCTTCCACGCTCACGCCAATATTCTCTTGCCTCTGGAAAACATGGGGCCTGGATAAAATGGGGAAGGCCCATCCGCTCCTCTGACATGTGAAGAGGTCCCCAAGACCCAAAGAAATGCCCCATTAGCCTTGCACAGATGTTTACTATGTTATTAAAGATCCACTACTCTTTTACCTCATTCCTTCCATGCTCACTGGAAAAAAAAAAAAAAAAAAAAGCAAACTCTTTGAGGAAGCAGTCCAGCCAAGTTGAAAGAGCACTGGATCAAGAGTCAAGAGACCTGACCTCATTGGATTCTTCACCTGAGTAGCTGTGTGGCCTTAGGTACAACAGATCCCCTCCTTAGCAGTTTCCCAGCGTGATGCCCATGTGCAATCATGGAGAGTTGTTCAATCTGTCTTAGTCCCAGGTTCCACTCAGATTCACTGAATCAGGATCTCCAAAAGCTAGACTCAGAACCTGTATTTCATAGGGTTTTGGTGGTTTTTGTTTATTTGTTTGTTTGTTTGTTTTGTGGTGCTCATTAGTGCTATTCACCAACTAGTTCCTGTCCAGCTCACTCCTGGGAACCAGGCAGCATTGTTGTGTGTGTGGCCCTCTTGTGGTTGGGTGGGGCTGTGTAACTAGTTCTGGCCACTGAGTTGTGAGTGGAAGAGGCCAGTGTCTGCTTTTGGTGGAGTATTGAATTGTCCGAGTGACGCAGTCCCCTGTTGTCTTTTCCCTCCGGCACTGTGATCAGTCACTTTGGGACCTCTGAGTGACCACGATGAGCAGAGCACCCTGCCTACCTGCATTAGACATTGAGCCTTTGTTGTTACAATCTTTGTCGTTATAAGCCACTAAAATGGGAAGCTTTTTTGTTAGCACAGAGTAACCTAGCTTAGACCAACGGATAATCATCCTCAGGTGATTCTCACACAGCCAGACTGACAGCAGGCAGGCCTCTGAGAAGCATCGGCTAGATGACCTTTCATGTGCCTTCCAAATCTAAATTTTTTTTTTTGGTTCTGGAAGCAGGTTATTACCTATTAACCTCTGAGAAGATGCTAACTGGACATCAGGTTAGTAAGTTTCTTCTGAGGTCTTGCTGAGAGCTGCTGCTGCAAAATGAGAAGTGTAGGGAGATCAGAATGGTGAGGCGGGTATCTAGGGTAGGGGGTACAGCGGAGCTGTCAGAGAAAGCAGTCCTATGTGGGAGCAAGGGGAAGGCACACTCCCAAGACTCATCTCACCTTGGGCCTTGGGCCAACTCAGCAGCTGGAATTCCTACCTTTATCATTTCAATTTTTCTTGGCACTAGAAGTTTTTAATGAATGGATGGATGATCTGCGTTAGGGATTTTCATCGGTGATGATGGTTTCTTAAAATTCTGCTGCCTGGAAACTCTTTTGTGAGTTTGAGGCCTAAGCTCCTTAGCACCACAGTTTGGGTCACCTCCACACATTATTAGGGTGAATAGCCATCCTGGTTGTCCTGGAACTGTCCTGACAGGTTTTAGCACTGGGACCTTGTTTTAGCACCACATCTGGGAAACCCCACAGTCCTGGGCAAACTGGGACCGTTGGTCACTCTATGAGCCACTTTGTTCCTTTCCAGTAATGTCACTATGAAGACAAACTCACCACCCCACTCCAAGAGTTGGCAAATTTATATTCCAACTTCTTTCCATGTGCTCTAACTCAAGTCAGAAAAAAATAAACCCTCAACAGCTTCTGTTCTACAGAAAGAGGTTTATAGATTTCAATATGCCAGCCAAAAAGAAAAAAAAAATATTCTCAGCTTGATTCTTTTGCCAGCTTGATAGGCAGTGACAGAGATGGGTGGTTTCCAGCAAAGTTTTTCGCCCCAGAGCTGGTTTTGAAACTCGCAGCTCTGCCACTTGACGGCATCCAGGTTTCCAGACGCTGGCAGAGCTGCCACAGTCTGTCACCATCAGGGCCACTTAGAATTTTCCTGTTCTAACAACTAGACAAGATGTCTTTTGAAGGGCGTTTAGTACTTGGGTGGTTTGTTTTCAAGATAGATGAGCCCCCTAGTAAATGTGCTTCAGAAAATATTCAATGTTGGAAAATGGTCTGTATCCTACTTGAAGAGTCTGCTTAGTTACAAGGATAGACACTTTTTGTTCTGTAATTAAATGAATGCAATGACTTTTTGCTGAAAGTGGTAATGAGAAACTGGGTAATGAAGAACTAAATGGAGGCCTGTCGGAAAATGGCTGAAATCCTGAGCAGTTAAAGCTGGTAAGGCATTTGCTTCCCCTCTGGCTTATACAAGGTATTATGAAGTGACTAAGATGATCATATTTAATTTTAAGATAATACCTCTGAAATGAACTATTTGCCCGAATGTCCCTCTACTCTGCAGCCCAACAGAAAAGAAGTGTTTGAGGAAAGGCAGATTGCCTCTGGCTCTATCACCCTCCTCCCTCCTTTCATGCTCAGTAGGCACTGGGTCCCAGACCAAAAGCTGTTGCAGAAACAATTTGCTCCTGGAACAATGCACAAAAGGAAGATAGAGTGCAAAAGGAAAAATCTACTTCCAGGGAGACAGAATTAGGAGGAAATGAAAAAATGAGATGTCAAACACAATGAGTGGAAAGAAAGGCAGGAAAGTGAGGGCATTTCTGGAGGCAAGGATGGCCCAGGATGCCAGGAAATATGGTTTGAGACATGCTGGGAAATGCTTCTTGTTTCATATATTCACTCTGGCAGAGGAACCGCAATACAAGGAGTTTCATTCTTCTTTTAGGTTAAGTTCAGTTCTCGTCAGAAAACTTCCATCATGAAATCTCCCTTGGAATGGGATGACATGTACATGTGAATGAATTTATCACATAGATTTTATTCTGCTAGCAGTAGAACACGGTGCCTGAGGGGTAGGGGCACCTGGGAGCCTGAAATGTACAGGAAGGAAAGTGACGTACAACACACATTATTTGTCCTACTTCAACACGTTCCCCATAGCTGACCCCGTGAGAAGGAAAAGAAAACAAAAAAGCCTGAAACTGTGTGTATTGGGCTTTTCTCCTCACCAGTCTCCTCTGGAATGTAACCTCAGTAAGATTTGTGCAAGTAAATCTTACCTTAACGTCTTCAATTTTTGCAAGACTTTGGTTTTTCCTGAGAACACCAAAGTGCCAGTCAGCCTGCCTTTGTGGCTTTCTAAGTCATGGGCTTTGAGGGGTCACCCATGTTTGACAAACATGTGACCAAAGGAAGCTCAGTGATGTGAATTATGAAAAAGATGCTACCGTGGGAATCTTGTCTGGCTCCAAAGGGCCATTTTACTCACTGGGACCGAATGGACACCAGTGCCTGCAAGACCTGTAAGGCTATGGCTCTAGAAAGAAGAACTGATCAGAGAAGGAACAAGTTTGCATTTTCCTTCAGACAAAAGGAGAATCTGGCTGAATGAAGGAAAAAGAAAAACTTCAAAGTTGAAGCCATAGATTTTGCCAAAAAGTAAAAATTGATTATTTTAATGCATTTTTTCAAAAGAGCATGTTTTAAAATTTGATTCAAAATTATGTGAAAAGCCAGATGAGGCACAGCTACCTAATGTGAAGGAAATTAAAGCAAAAATAAATTATAGTAAAGGAAACTTTTATAGAACATTATTTCAGCTAAGATGAGAAAATTAAGTTTAATTTATATAATTTAAAAACTGAACATAGCTCGTAAGTTCTTAAAATTTTTCAGAACGTGAGAATCTTTCAGAAGTTTATTCATTCTCATAAGCAATGATTTCCCTATAGTGACTAGCTAATTTAGTGTAGCTATAAATTAAAGTGAGCACTTTCTATTTTGTGTACTTGTGTTATCTGTAGATTGAATTTGAAATTTTTACATAGTTTTCCAGGTTGTAAAAAAATCATTAAAGATTTTATCAATTCTTTAGGCATCTAACAAGAGACCTAAAGAGATGATATGGGCCTTCCTACTGCTTCCAAGTTTCTAAGCAATGGGTGAAAGATGAATCTTTGAGAATAAGAGTCAGGGCTACAAGGCCCAGCTTCCCTTTCCTGTCAAGTCTCCATCCTTTGCTGACATTGGAGGATCTGAGCTTGATTTATTTTTTTGTTTTTTAAGAGATCTAGTATGCTGCTCTATAATCGCCATGAAATTACGAATTCTTCTTCCTAAACTTGAAAGGGTCTGTGTGTTCCAAGAGATTGGCTGGGGCAGGGCAAATGTGGTCCAGGTTCGGGGTGTGTAAAAAGGTTGAGTCCCAGGGATCCAAAGCTGGACAGACCTGGGTAGGTACTAAAGCAGCCAAGGGCAGGAAAAGCCAAGAGATGAATCTAGGGATTGTCTGAGGCCAAGCGAGGGGAGTTGAGCATGATGATCAAATCCCAGGGAGTGAACTCAGAGCTGAATGAGACAAGAGCCTAAACATTAGGAGCCAAATAGGCTGGGGATGGAGTGGATTCCAAGAGCAACGGGGTGTGAGGGGGGTTCAAAATAGCTTCATGTTCTCAGCTGAAAATGGATACTCCCTTCTTTTAATCCAATATATGGTGTTTTTATATTTTTTATTATTTTAAAACATTTTTGATGGCTGCATATATTCCGTCGTATTCCTGTAGCATAAGATTCTTAACCATTTCCCTATCGTTAGATTACAGTGCTTTCTAAGATTCTCATCTTCATACACTTTAAAGTTAAAATTAAAAGGGATATTACTAGATAGACCTGGATTCACCAATTTAAGAAGAAAAATATAGATATTCACTAATAAAAATATAGATATATTTAAGAAGTTGGGGAAATCTGGAAGCCAATAGGGTAATCAGTGTTTTAGGCACCAAACAATTCTGAACCCTGAAAAAGGTAGTTAATGAATAGGCAAAACCTTGGCGAAGTGTGCAAGATACAGGCTTTTTCTTTCTTTCTTTTTTTTTTTTTTAAATCCAAGTCATTACAGATGAGAAAAAGTTAGAGATTTTTCTTAGTGAAGAATAATTATAGTTAGGACTAAATTAGATGGTGATGGAGAAGATTTACCTCAGATCTGTTATTGTTTTTTAAAAACTTCCTCTAAATTCAGGTTCTGTTTGTTAAGTTTAAAAACATGTAAGTGCTATTTATAATGAGTTTTGTTTTCCTGGAAAAGGCATAAGTAACTTATGGTCAAAGTGTTGCTCTCTGCCATCTGTGCCTGGGAAAAGTCTAGTCAATTAGGTCTTGAAGCCCAAGGGAGTCATCACCCATCACCTGGGTAATGCTAATGGAACTGTGGGTACGGTACCCAGTGCCTCAACCCTGCAAGCCAGACAGAAAGCATAGGAAGTAGGATCTGGTATCTGGAGTTAGTCTCATCTAAAACAAACAAACAAACAAAAAACAATGACAACAATGAAAAAAAAACTTCTGAAATAAGATTTGACTAAGGTCTTTAACAAAAACCGGGAGTGGAACTGGGTTCAGAATTCCTGGAAGGTTGGAAGGATGTGGAACCTCAGTGATGGAACCCTGAGAACCTTCCACAGGGCAAAAGGCCCTATGGTTAGGGCAGAGAGCAGTACAGCCTGACTGCCTGCTTCTCCCAGTCTGGTTCTGACATGAAGCCTTAGACATCCTAATAATATTCCAACACTATGTGTTCCAACGCTTCACAACTCTGAGCTGATTCTCTTCAGTCTGTCCTCTTGGGCAGTTCTAGCATGGGCCCCGACCAAGACAGCGTCCCGGCGGTGCAAGGGTGCATTTCGTAATACACATTTGAGCAAATGGCTGTGGAAACAATTATGCCCGTTCACTTTCTTCCCACTAGGACACCAAGCGCATGCCTGCGTATCTCACATCTGTGGGCAGCTCCACTCCCAGTTCCCCTCATCTCCAGCTCCACCTGGCCTGCAAATCTTTAGACAAGCCCTCAAGGGTCGAGGGCTTAGTATCCAAGCTGTTTGCATACCAGCCTCTGGCTTTGACAAGCCTGTTCTTTCACATCAGGGGCTTTTAATGATTAAAGAATCTCAACTCTGCTTGGAAGGTGAGAGAGACTGGGGCTGGTCTGATGGGGGTGTCCCCTGCTTTTGCCCCCCAGTTGTTTAGCTGTGGACTGCAGTTCCACAGCTCCATGTCTAGTCATTCAGATCTGAAGGTATGTGATCTGAGACCACAGGGAAGTAACGGGGGTCTGGTTGTGCTACAGCCTTCTCAGGCAAGGTAGATTTTTGTAAATTCTCCCTGTGCACTCCTCACCTGGCTCAGAAACCTCCCCTGTTCTCTCCTGTATCTGGACACAAGGAAATGCAGTCAGTCAGGCCATCTATAGCTCCAAGGAAAGGGGACAGTCCAACCCTATTGTAGCTTTTCTCTCTGAGCACCTGCTCCAGAAGTCCCTCACTTTGCCATGACCTTGGCTCTTTTTGTTTCCTTGGCCATCCTACCCTCACCCCAGCAAGGAGTCCATTAGAAGGACAGGCAGATCTGAATCTCCCAGCTGCTCCTGCCCCTCCAGCCCCTTCCATCAGTGCATTCTTATGACAACGTACCCCCTCCCCAGACCCTTTAAATAGGAAGGTACGTATTTATCATAGTGGTTCTCAAAGTGTGGTCCTGGACCTGCAGGACTCATGACTTCTGGGAACTTCTGAGAAAAGTGAATTCTCAGACCCCAGCACAAAACTGCTGAATCAAAAATATGTACTGGGATTGGGACCTGACATTCTGTGTTTAACAAGCCTGCCAGGTCATTTTGATACATGCCAAAGTTTGATTATTTGCATTTCTAATAGTTTCCCAGGTAATGCTGATGCTGATCTGGGGGCCACATGTTGAGAAGCAGTTTATGAGCTTAGGGAAATTATTACTCTCTTCCAGAGTTTGGCAAACTATAGCCGGTGGTCCACATCCAGCCCACTGTCTGTTTTGTAAATAAGGTTTTATTGGAACATAACCACGCCCACTGATCTACGTATTGTTTATGGTTGCTTTTGTGCTACAAGTGCAGAGTTGAATAGTTGTCACAGAGACTGTATAGCCCTCAAAGCCTAAAATATGTACAGAAAAAGGTTGTTGACCCCTGATCTACACAGACAAATCCTCTTTTGGACCAAATATGTGGCTTCTTGCCAAATGGAATGTAAGCAAAGACAACAACAACAATAACACACCATGAAATGAGCACTTGCAAACCCCTGAAAGCAGTTCTAGTTGAGATCAGAAGTCTCTGGGCTGTTGCTGGCAGGTGCCCCAGGCTACCCGAGGCCTGAGGGCGAGGCCAGCACAGAATTTGCAGGTGCACAGGAATGCTGGGCTGTCAGTTACATATAGAAGAGACTACATTTTAGCAGTCTAAGCATTTCTTAACTTATTAAAAAAAACAACTACAGATTTTTTCAAAGCAGCATGCTATTTGATTATCCTGGACTCAAAAAAAAAAAAAAAAAAGTGGAGAGAGTATTTGAGCTCTTTCCCTTAGCAGCTAAGAAATTCCATTTTTCTTTGTTGGCTCTCCCTACAGTACCAAAAATGCTTTCTCCACACTCCCTAGTTGCAAGCTTTTCCAGAACAAGAGCAATCTGTAAATGTCTAAAGCTGGAGAATGTCATTAGGTCAGACCTCCAATTTAGACGTGTCGTTCAGTCTCTAATACTCATGGGAGATGGAGGTGATGGGGGGGAGGGAAATCGTCTGCCTTAAAAAGAGGATATTTTCACCTTTTCATAAGAAATACAGAAAATGGGAATAGCCATTCTGAAACAGCAATTTCTGAAGGTCAAGAAGACAATGCAGTAGAATGGCAAGAAATAGCTCCTAGAATTCAGCTAGAATTTGAATACCCAGATTGAAATCTCAGTCCTGTAGCTTTCTACTGCTGTGGCCTTGGGCAAGTTACTTAACCTTCACCACTCTGAACCTGTTTCCTCATCTATAAAATAAGGATAATCATATCTAGATCAAAGATAAACTTAAACTTGATATGATAATTTCCTAATGTGGTATGGGATACTCAGTCAATGTTAACCTTCATTTACTCCCCTGGCCTGTTGGTAGAATTTTTCCTTTTATATTTTATGATTTCTTTGTTTTATAATTTCAGAAACTTTAGCAGAACTGAGAAAAAAGAAGCTTTTTAGGGAAGAAATGATGCTGTTTTAAGAGACCTAACAGAACTTCCCTAATTTGAGGAAAGTGTTTCATTTATTCCTCTCTCCTGCGTATGATAGCGGTCTTTGAAATTGCTTAGTCCTGGGTTAACAGCTCTACAAGCCTGCTGGAGAAGAATTTCCAGGCAGAGGACAAGCATCCTAGGCACATCCTAACACCTATGGGGCAGGGGAAGGAATGAGGGGATGAAAGTAAGTGTAAAGATGAAGCTAACAAACAGGGCTCTAGAGCTGCCTCAGGCAGTGACCAACCAAGTTATTTTTATTCTCAGGACACCCTGAGAGTAAAGTAGCTCCAACAGCATTTTTCATTGTCTAAAAGGCATGTGACTTAGATGGGGAATGGGGCAGTGGAGAGTGATGGCACATGGAAAAAGAGAAAGGGCTCTACAAAGTCAATAGTTGTTAACTAATATCTCAGCCTTTGTAGTTGTCAGATGCCCAACAACTTATGGATAATTAAAAGGAGACTCTTTGTGATCTCCAGGAATAAAAACACTTTGTCAATAGGTGTTTTGTTATTAAGGGCTGTGCCCACTATTCTCATAAGGAATAAATTAATTCATTTAGAGGAAAGGATTGAAGTGTTCTTGTTATTCAGCAGGAATTCTCACTCAGGTCACTGCTCATAGTCACCTCCTCAGAGAAGACTTCCCATCCACCATCCCATCCACCCGTCTATAGTGACCTCTCACTCCAGCCACTCACCTACACCTAGCCCACTTCACTGTATCGTTACTTGAAATAATATGGTATAGTTATCTGATTACTTGTTTATTGTCAGGCTCTCCAACCAGAATGAAAAAGGCCTTTGCCTTATTCTTTGCTTTATCCTCAGGGCTTAGAGCAAGTACTCAATACACAAGCATTTGGTGAACGAATTAACTCTCTCCAAAAACAATTTTTAATAAAATTCTAATTAGAATTTGTGTCCCATTGTAAAAAGGGAGGTTTCAAACTGACTCAGTAGTCTCTTGTTTTAGAAAGACTCTCTTTTATTTCTGGGCTCAAGGTTATCATTCATTTGCTTGTGTCTGATCCTGCTGCATTTACTTCTAGGTTTACTCTATTGGTTTAGTCAATACAATATTGAATATTATCATAAGCATGGGCATCTTTTTCTTATTCCCAATCTTAAAGGTAAAGCTTTCAACATTTCAGCAATAAATATGGTATTTGCTCTAAGATTTTTGAGATGCCCTTTGTCAGAGTAGAGAAGTTCCCTTCTATTTCTAGTTTGCTAAGTTTTGTTTTAATTATGTGTGCATAATATAAACAAATAATTTTGCTGTACCTGTTGGAATGATCATAGGATTTTTCTCTTGTTTTATCAAGTGCTAAACCATCCTGACACTCCTGATATGAATTCAACGGGGTCATGATATATGGGTTCTTGCTATATTTTGCTAGACTTAGTTTGCTAATATTTTTTTTAGGATCTTGGTATCTATGTTCAACAATGAGATTGGCCAGTAATTCTTCTTTCTAATAATGTCCTTGTCCAGTGTTGATATTAAGGTCATGTTCCCTCTTTTTCTGTTTTCTGGCATGATGGGTGGGTGTTGTTTCTGCCTGCAGTACTTGATAGAATTCACTAATGAAGCCATTTAGGCCTGGAGTATTCCTGTGCTTCTCAGGTGTTAGGAAAGCAACAGATCCTACCAATCCAGTTTCAGGGCTTGAGAGGATTCAAAGCCTAGCTGCCGTCTCTTCATGGACCAGTGTACTTTCCATTCACCCTTACTTCTGGGTTTAGTTATTCAGGATCCCAAACCAAAATGTAGAGAGTTTGCCAAGCCCCCTGCCATCATCCAGGCCTCATGTTTTGTCCTCCAGCCCGGAAGGTTGTCCAAAGTGCTGTTCAGCCTGTCAGCCTTTTCTTTGATAATCAGCAGAAACCCCTGGGGATAGAGCAGCTGCCAAGTCCCACCTTACTGCTCTGGGTTTCCGGTTTCTCCCCAATCTTGGTCCCATAATTTTACACTCACCTGTTACCTTTCTATCCCTTCAAATATATGTGCTTTCATTCTGTTCAGCTTTCTTATTCTCTTCAGTTGGATAGCTTTTCTAAATTCCATACTCCACTATGACCAGGCAGTAGTTTGGTGTTTTTCTTCCTCAAACAAAAAAGGAAACTAGAACCTGTACACCCAAGTGAAGTCTTTCAAAGCAGTGTCTTGTGGTTGGCCACACACTTATTCCAAATATGCTGCCTTTGCTGAGAAATTATTCATCTCCACGTCAGTATTATCTTCAGGACCAGGTTTGATTGCTACCTTCTTATTCAAATCAATTCAAAAAGTATTCTTCAGTCCCTACTGGTACCAAATACCTCAGGCAAAGTACAAAGAATAAAAAGACAAATAACAGAGGGGTAGTAATCTGCGGAGATGGGTATTTAGACAGACAAATGACAGCATAAGGCAAGTACCTTTACAAAGACAAGAACGAAAGGTATTTATACAGAGAGGACATACTCGGATAGCGCACTGATTCTTTCTAGAAAATATGGTTAATAGGTCATATGTTAGTCTGGATTCTAAGAAAGGAGCAGAAGTTAGCAGTAAAGAAAAGGAGGAATGGTCATTCCAGGGAGAGGGAACAGCACATGAAAAGAGAGAACAGAGATAAGTTGAGAGGCAACATGGCACAGTGGTAAAAAGAGTGACATACCTATGTGAAAATATTGGCTCTGATAGCACTCACCTGGTCAAGTAACTTAACTTTCTAGGCCTCAGTTATCACTTCTGTAAAATAGGATTAATGATATTTTCCACCTTACAAGACCACTTAATTAAATGTGATGTCACTTGTAAAGTGTATTAAACAATATTTAGTACATAACAAGTACTCATAAATTATTGGAGCATATGATATAGGGGAAGGGGATAGTAAGAAATAGGAAGAACAGATTGATTTTCTCATTAATTTTGCTGCCTATAAAAATAGAACTCTCTTGAGAATATTCAGAGAGTTAGGTCAGGGTTAGAAAGACATGGAAAGGAGTTGGAGGGCTATCCCGCCCCAACACACACACACACACACACACACACAAGTTCCAGGATCGGCTTGCAGGAGGCAGGAGTGTGGGAATTAGGGTTTAGACTGTTTTGAAGGAGATGGCACTCATTTGAGTGGACAGACTGAACTTATTTTTTTAAGTTTATTTTAAAATTTTTAACACAATATTTTATTTAACCCAACATATCCAAAATATCCTTTCCACATGTAAATCATATAAAATTACTAAGAATATATATGTTTTTATGCAAGGTCTTTGAAATTTGATATATATTTTATCATTTTGGAGTAGCCACATGTCAAGTGGTCACTAGCCACAGGTGGCTAGTGGCTGTTGTATCGGAGTATGCAGATTTGGGGGATCCTTATTGCCTATTTCCCAATTAACTGACTTAAAACTCTGCTGCTGCTTTACTCTTAAGCTAGAACGATGAAGAAAACGTGCACTTAGGTTGTACATAACATTCTGTAGGCAACTTTACGATACCTTTTCTTCCCATGTGACCAGTCTGGGCTAGCTACGGCAACAGTGAGTGGTGGTGCTCTTAGAGGGCCCTACAGTTACCTCAGAGTAGTTCATCTGCCAAAACTACCTGAAGTTAGTTTTAATAAGACATTGATTGGTGGTCACTTGGCTGTGCTTGTCCCTTAGGTACATCCGTTCCTCAGAGCAACCCCATACCCTGTTTTTCTCCACTTCTGCACCTTCTCTGCCTCATCCTGTGTCCAGGGACACCCCTCTTCTCCACCCCACCCCCCAGGGCTGCTCAAATCCCACCTTCCCGCCAGGTGCCATCTCTTCTGTGGACCCTCCTCTTACCTTCCTCACTGACCCCAGCAACCACACTGCACACCAAAGCCTTTTCATTCCCTCCTGTTTGCTTTTCTGTAATAGTTATTCCAAACCCCTACTTACATCGGCTCCTATGGGGCAACCTTTTTCAATACAAGGAATACGCTTCCCATCTTTGCCTGACAGAGCACAGGACACTCCCTTCTTAATGAATAGTCATAAATTAAATAGTACCAGCCAATGTGCGACAGAATAAGTGAGGTCTAATTTCTCTCTCCATTCCCTCATTCTAGGGAGGATTGAAGGGATGTTCGACAGAAGGTAGCTTGGTCTAGTTAAGGAGTATGTCAGTAATCTGTTCATCTGCACAAATTGGAACCTATCTTAAACTGGTAAACTGCTAAACTGAAAAGTGGTTACCACTGCAGCACCAGGAGGAAAGCGGCACCATAGCCTAGGGAGAGAACACAAGCCCTATAATGAAAGGACGCGGGTTTGAGGGCGACTCCATCCCTCTGTTTCTTCTCTGTGACGTTAGTTAACCTCTGGAGTATTGATTAGATAGACATCCACGAGACAAAAACAATACCTGCCCTGCCCACATTAAACGAGAATAATGAAAATAGTGGGTTCCAATGAGCTGGTGCTATACCAATGCACAGTTGCTGTTTTACAGAGGCAGGATTTGGCTTATGCTGGGTGAGCAAAACCTGGAAATAAACACTCCATTTTCATTAGCCTCACCATCTCCCTGGAATCTTCTAGAGTGGAGCTCAGCAGTAGTAAGGGAGCTAGAACAAGGCAACTGCTCATTCTGCCCTGTTCTAAAAATGAGCCCTCAGGAGTGAAGTCTAGTTTCAAAGGTAGGGACCAGAAGGGGCGGGGGAAGTTGCACTAAGATAGGAACAAAAAGCTTCCAAAGCGTTCTGGCCCTCGGGGGTATCACACGGTGTTTGACTCTGGGCAAAGGAGAGGTGAAGAGAAAGTTCTTCCCCAGCTGAGTTGTGCAAGGGAGGAAGCTGCCTCCACAACCATTTGTCAACTTCTTATCTTTACTGACCGTGGTGAAGACAAGCCTTGTGAGGCTAGAAAGGAAAAAAAGAAGAGGAAGAAGAGGAGGAAGAGGAGGGGGAGGAGGAGAAGGCGGAGGACGAGGAGGACGAGGAGGAGGAGGAAGAATGTTTGAGGTCAAATCACGGAGGAATACGACATGTTTGCCTCATATAAATGCCCTTAAGCTGTTCAGCCACCACATCACCCCTAAGCACCGCACCCCAATCACAGTCTCTACACTAATCCTTGTAACTCCCAATTCATTTCCAGTTTTATAGATTTTTGTTTACCAGCTTTATTCTGTTCTCTTCTTCAAGTCCCAAAAAGAATATAGTCGTTCCGGCTCCAGTGTTCAGTGAAAGTTGGAAATGGTCCAGGATATAAATGAACTCAATAATGATATGTCAATCATCTAGTGTTATTGAAAGCTTCTCCCTGCAAACATCGAAATATTCTTAGATAACCAAAGACGGCAATTTGCGAGCTGTTTTACATGCAAGCTCTTATCCGCATTCTGCCGTTCTATTTCACATAACATTCAGATATAAAGAAGAACTTCCCGAAATTCATCTTCTTAAACTTCTTTGTTCCAATGTTGAAGTAATGGACGTGTGCACTTTAATCCTAAGAGTGTGGTGATCATTCTTTCCAGATACAAATGCTCACCACAGTCCAATTTTCATTTATCAAGAAAAATGCTTTCTTCTTCTCTTTGGGCACTTAATACGTTTTCAGCCACATTATAATTCGCAGTTTCAAAGCCAGATGTTTTGATTTGTGAAGGCCGTGGGTTCCAACCATTTTTGGAAAAGGAAAAATTGCTGGTGTTGCAATTTTTATTGTTTTCTTTCTCTCCTAAGAAAACAATCGCTTGTGAATTTAAGGTAAACATTCCCAAAGCAGAATGTATCTCTCTTTCCACTTTTAAATATGTATGTATATTGCCAATGGTGTGCGTGGATGTCTACAAGAGCAGGCAAGCAGGGGCAGACTGTGAAGAAACCGACGCCTCAAGGACTCGGGAGAAGCGGCCTCCTTCCTTCCTACTTTATACCTTATTACCATATGTGAAACACATTTATTCAATCCTGCCCAAGTTTGATGCCTTTAAAGGGCAGTCAAACCGAACCAAATTATTATTACTTCAAAGGTTAGGGACAAGGTCCTGATCACTAGTAATGAGAAGGTTAAACAATGCAGTGAACCTAGAAGGTTCTGGTGAAACCATCTGGCTAGGTAAACCTTATTTTAGATGACTTTGAAGAGCTGGAGAACATCCCCATTTGTACAGGGCTTGTTTTGTTTTGTTTTATTTTTTCTCTCTCTAAAGAGAGATCGAATTATTCTAATGCATATGTTGGCCCTAGATAATTTTGCATGCAGAGCTAGCCCTAATCTCGCTGTTTGCAGGCAAGTAGAGCTAAATCAGATAGACCTATTTCAACACGTAGACTATGCAAATTCTTAAAAGAAGTTAGAAACTTTCTTTGGCTTAATTTTGTATATAAAAAACATCCCCCACAAAACTCTAAAATTAAAATTCAAAACATAAATATTGAACAGGGCAGCCACTTTCATTCTCCTGTACTTAAAATGCATCTTTTCCACCAGAGCAAGGCAAACATTTCTCACCAAGATTCACTCATGTGTGGCCTCGTTAACCAGAACTCAGTCATAACATCACAATCAACCAGATACAATATTCAATATTTCTTCTTATTCCTCTCTGCTGCCTTGACTCCAAGGCCTCCCACCAATTACAAGACCAAAAGATGACTGTAGAGGGGTTGAAAGCTTTCTGGCAAATATACAATGTAATAAAACATGTGATTTCTACTGCCCCAAGTTTCCTGGGTAAGCCTTATCTGCCTGGGTGTATATTTGACCACAATGCTCATTTTCCAACATTTTCAACGACAATTAATTATTCTAAAAGTGGGGGTGGACAGCAGATAGGTAATCCCTCAGGAAGTTTATACGCGCAGCCTTGGGGCTGGCAAGCCTGAGGTCCATGGGGAGCCTATTTTAGTGGCTCTGGCATTCACAGAACCAGTTACTTTGATTCAGATTCTTTTCATCTTAATTAGGACCAGCGACGTAATGACACAATCCAACACATATGGTAGGATTATAAAACATTTGGGGTGACTGCTGGCTGCTGCTCTGGTGGTATTTACTAGTGTATATTGATTTGTAAATGTAACAATATTGGGCTGAAGCGTAGGAATCGCCTCTGTGCCTTGAGGCAGGAGAAGTAATACACTCTGGCTACCAGAAGCCACACTGGGTAATCGGAAGGTAGGAGTCCTTTAACAAAGCCTCTGAAAGCTGCCTGCCGTGGCAGAGTCCGCCAGGGAGAGCTGGAACTCGCACTTTAGCACTGCTAGCTGGATCAGTCACTGAAACACTCTGTGAGTCTGAGTTCTCGGAAAAATGGGAGCGATATCAACTCACAGTTGTTATTTATAAGAACTAAATGAAGTAATGTACGTAAAGAGCTGGGCACAGGTGATCTGTAAAGAGAACTGGAGTACCTGGGTACCTACTAGGCATATTTGAATTTCTTTACTCTGCAAACTTCTGAACTGTCTACACGTTTAGTTCACATTAACTGGAAGAAAGATCTTGGGAACGGTTTCCATGGGAAGCCAAGCTGCCTTTGTGAAGAAATGGAATTATCAAGATTTTTCTATGCCTTTCCCTTCTGCTTTGTAACAACGCTCCCCACCTCCTGGGGAGCTGTAATGGCTTGGCTCCTGAAAGAAGGTGTCTGTCTCCTTTCTATTTCCTTTCATAGGGACATTAAAACTCCTTTCTTCTGGTGTATTAAGCATCCCGTCCAGACAAGAATAATAACGCCAGCCCCCAGAGACCCATCCTCTTACGGAGAAGAGTGATGCTCTTTGTTCCTCATCTTCATTCTACTCACTCTTTTCCCAACATCTGTCCTGAGCTTTAAGAAGCACGGCCACGCTCTTGGTGTGTGTGTGTGTGTGCGCGTGTGTATACGTACCTGGGGAAAAACAAATAATGTATGTTTACGTATGTATGTATTTTCAGCTCCCTAACTAGAATGGAAGCCTTTGAAAACAAGTCCTTTAATGTATGGCTGGTTTGTACCATAGCAGATACCTCCAAACATCTTTCACTGAGTGCATGGGAAAACCAGGCACTTCCAACAAACAAGTATTCATTTTCAAAATATACGCATGTACTACTATGCTAATATTAATTATAAAATATACCTCAAAAAAGCAGACATTTTAAAAAGGGATTAAAAATGCAAATATGATTACTTCTAATTTTTCTTTCCACACCGCAGTGCGCTCACTGTCTTTTGGGGCACAAGCATCCACTTTGGAGACTGTTGCCCCACCGCGCTGAGGAATGGCTGCTTTTTTTTTAAGACCAAGCAGTCACCCTGGCCAGGCAGGACTGAGACGCATGTTCTGGGTTGCTTTTTATTTTCCACCAGTCTCCTGCCTACCATGCTTTCTCTGTTCAATGCCTCCCTCCCCCGTACACATTGACTCGGTAGGTATCTGGGGGGACATTTGGGTGACGGATGTCTTACTTAACTTAGACTCAAGCCTTCCATGATTATTTTCTTGGATGCAAAAGGTGCACCAGCTGCCTGCATTTCCCCCTCTTCTCATAAATACAAGAAGCCCACAGAGGCTGCTGGTTTGTGAGGATCTCACAGTCTGCCGGGTGTTTCAGTCCTGTTAGGTGTGCTGTATGGAATGGTCACCCACAAAAATTGTGGGAAACATTCTTTGCAGAAACAATCTGGCTTTTCATTTCAGGATGCAGATGGAGGTATGGTAAAGAGGTGGTGGGGAAAGGCTGGGGTACGTGTGACCGTGGAACCTGGGCCATCCTGTGGACTTGCAGGGAGCCCACATATTAGCTCGTTCACCAAACGTGTGCTGGGGCCCTATTAGAGGCTGAGAACTCTGAGATAGAGTTGTCCGCTTCAGGGAGATTTCAGTGTTCCTGGGAAGACAAAATATGGACTGGAGAAACTAAATTACACTGCAGGCAGCTGGTCATGACAAGAGGCGGCAGTCATCCCCAGGAAGTGCTGTGAATCCTACCCCAGGCCTGTCACACAGCCTGTGAGACCACGACGGCCCAAATGAGATGCCCGCGTGGACTCAAGACGGACACGCACAGGGAACAGGGTACTAAACCCCACCCTTGCCCTGGTGCCACAAGCCATTCAGTAGCCTCTGCCTGGAAAGGGCAGATCACAAAGTAAAATTTAAGAGGAGGGAGAATTTTCCATCACTAAAAGCTGGAACATGAAGAGCATTCCATTGTCAGTAAAACAGCCTGCAATCCTTCACTTCAGAAGTCATATGACTGCACCACTTTCTCAACCACAACTCTTCCTTTAGGCTCTTGGCCTCCACCATCCAGCTCAGTTACCTGCCCTGCCTATTATCCTCTACCCCCCACAGAGGCCACACCACATTCCTCGTGTGCCTACATTGTAAGGGATGTCTCTTTGTGGTGGCAACAGCTCTAAGCATCCGAGAGTCAAAGTGAATCCATAACTAATTCTTCGCGTGATTCCCAAATGTGAGCTTTTCATTTGTTTTCAATGCCCTCTCAGGAGGAAAATAAGTTAATCTGTCAGTGACATAGAAAGGAAGAACAGCTTACAAAAATTTGATGTTAATGCCAAAACCTGTTTAAATTTCCTGAGGATGTTTCCTGAGTTGGTCTCCCTTCTTTCATCAAGCTCACCAGCAATGTTTGTAGAGTCTGTGAAACTCTGCAGTCTGTGAAGATAACGGCTATTGTACTACAGGTCACTTACAGACCTCTTGTCAGTCGAGTACAGCTGCTCTAATTTACAGATACTTTCTTCTTTAGATTACTGAAATCGTCTCCTGGTTGATCTCCCTCGCTCCAATCTCTGCCTCCCTCAATCCATCCTCCACACTGCTGTCAGTATCTTTCTGAAATGCAAATTGGATGGTATTTTATCCTTGCTTAAATACTCTGATAGCTCTGTATCACCCACAGGTTACATTTTAGATTCATTAAACATGGCAGTCAAGCCTTTCTCTGGTACCAATCAACCTTCCTAACCCTGTTTCAAGCTCCGTAGGTCTACTTTGGCACACTGCCCATCTGATAACCATACCATGTACCTTCTTGTTTAGATGTGTCTCTACTTAAACCGGTTCCTGTTTGGAACACCTTCCCCAACTTCTTGCCCTGGTGAACACCTCTTCTCTCCTCAAGCCTTAGCTCAGATCCTCCTTCCCCCGGGGAAGCTGCTTTCGAACACCAGCAAGCAGAGGTCCCTGCCCACTTCTTTGCTCCCATCCCACCTCCTGCACAGCTCTGTTGTTACTCATCATTGTATTAGACTGATACTTGTCTACTCACTGTCTTCCTTGCCTCTGTGCCCCAGAACCCGACACAGTGATACCCAAGGGCTACGCAAATCCTCCACAAATGACGGAACAGAAGGAGCTTACTGATCTCCAAGGTTTCCAGATAAGGAAATCTCCTTTCTCATGGGGTGTATATAATTCTTGTTTGTAGGTGGCTCGGTCCCCAGGTCTGAATGTGGAGGGCCTCAGACTCTCACCACTTCTCTACAAATATCTTGAATCAAATCATAGGACATTCTGTAAATAAACAGAGAACCTCAAGCTGAAATAGAACACAAAACAAACATTATTAGAAAGAGTCCTTCATTGCTAACTCTCCTTCCCTACCACAGATATTGTTCACATTTTAGATGTTAGCCCTGCTTTATGCACACATGTATGTACAAAGCAGATAAATCCTGAACCAGCTGCTAATTGGATTTCACCAGCAGTTCTGCATCTGATGTTCCATGATTGGAACAGCCCTCAACATTGAAAATGTACTTAATGAGTCACTGAATTGGGTCTTGATTGTGTTTTTATTTTTCTTTCTATTTTTATATGGAGGCAGTGAAATCTAAGTTAAGGGTGCTTCAGCTAATGGATGCATCTTGACATTGAATTGAGGCTACTTTGACCCATCAATGTCCAAGTTCATTCATTTAATCACAGAAAAGCCACCAGGAGGGTCTGAGTCCAGATTTCCATTTTCTTAGTCTAACAATGAGAACCCTCTTCCCCTTCAGCTAACAAGTCCCCGAGTCCCCAGCCACCCAATGAAATCTGCATTTTTTGCAGAACAGCAACAAAGGCATACAGCCAGGTTTTTGAAATGCTCTTTCCAAAATGAGCCAAATTAAATGTAAAGCTCATTCCAAAACATGTTCCTCTCTACATTTGTAAAAGCATGACTGCTTGGGAAGGCTCTATTAAGAGAAAAGGGCAAAGTCTCCCCAAAGATTTTCAACTTTATTTTTTACACTAGTTACAAAAAAAAGTGTTTGGAAAAGCAAATTGCAGTTTGACTTAAAAACAACAAAAAAAGAAGCGTTGTAGGTGGGAATATGTTAAGAAATGCAATAATCATAGTGTTTCATAATCCCTAGAGACCAATATGAAGTATCTCTCAATATCGAAATAATAGATTTATAAGTTAATCTAAGAGATATGTTTTTCAGTTCACTAGGAGAAAAGAAAAACAAAGTTCACACAAGCTCTCCTCAGAAACATATGCTTTTGGCCCACCAGTGTTTTCACTGAAAATGTTTATTTCAGGGAATTTTTATGTAATTATCATCAAACTGCCCAAGTGAAATAATAGGGTCTCAATTATTGACTCCACATTCCTTCAACACCTGCTATTTTTATGACAAATCTCGAGTATATTTTCTCTCCCTTTGCAGACAGACAAGGCCACGATACATACATAATGACTCAAAATAGGGCTTCCTTAACCAAGTTAGATCGATCGGGAATAGGTAAAATAGCCATAATCAGGTGGCCAGAGGACCACCTGCGAGCCTTCGCTCTCTGCCTTAGGTACTGAGAATGAATTCACTCCTTGGTTCTCAGATCTCACAGTAGCTTCTTGTGGAGTTTTGTAATAAGGATACTTGGGGCTGGGATGCACTGGGCCTTGACGATAGAGGGGATGTGTTCATTGTTCTCTGTACTTCTCCTCTATAGCATTTAACACAATGCGATAATGTAATGATTCATGTAACATTTACTCTCCCTAGCTAGACTTTAAAGACTGTGAGGGCAAGGCCCACGTCTGGTTTTTCTGCTGCCTTGTCAGACTTTGCACACAATGGCTGTTTAACACATATTTGTTGCATAAATTAATGAAGGAGGAGTATCAAAACTATTTTAAAAATAATCTGCTGTTGCACAAAGGAATTTCAGTGGTTTGAACATGACATTTTTTTTCTTCCTATTTTTTTCCTCAACCCTACTTTTCCTGCCCCCTTAGTGCCCCCACCACACACACACACGTTATTTATTACTTTGATAGAAATCACTTTCTAATTTATTTTCTTGGCCTTATTTGAGTGCAGATCTCAATGAACAAAGAGTGAATGAGAACTTCCTTATTCAAAAAATGTTTGCCTTTACTTTTGTTCAGAATATATCTTAATCCTTTTTTTTTTTTTCCATAAATGGCTACACAAAACGTTTCAGCAGAGTTCTTAACAGTGTGAGTTATTTGATATTGCTACAAAATCTGTCTATCAGTCTATGGAACCTAAGGCCACTGTTTGCCTTGAGAGCACGGAAATGACAGATTGTCTTTTCCCCACTTGTTTAGGGCGGGTGCAGCAGCTCCTGCAACTATTAACCCCAGGAGTTACCATGGCAATGATTAACATTTGTAAAGAAATGTGTGGCTCTGTGAGCCTTCTCACATACTTTATCTCATTTGACCCTCACAACTAACTGCCTGAAAGCAGGTTAAGGCAGGCATTGCATTTCTGCACATTTCACAGATGGAAACACTGAGGTTGGGGAGGCGACATGACGATCCCATCATCCCAGTGCTGCTGAGGAGTGCAGCCCAGCCTTCAAACTGAGGTCCTGGCTGCTAATTCCAGCCTTTCAACACTATGCTTCCTGTCTTCACTTTCATTTTAAATCTTTTATTATTATTATTATTTATTATTCTTTGGTGGTGAGAGCGGGTGAAGAGTGATCAGAAATGATTTCGTGCAAAGCAATTTGATGACTTTGCTGTTGAGTGTGTCTGCTTGGGAAGAATGAGAAAGGAAGGTATCAGACATAGACGAGATGAATATAAGATTCAGGAGCAAAGCTCAAGAGAGCTCACGGGAGGCCCTGCTCTGTATGTGGGTGTTTTGTTCCGGTCAGAGTCAGGGCCCAGTTTCTGTAGGCCTCGGAGATCTGCTGTAAACTTCAGTCAGGCCTAGAAGCTTCAGCTCCTGGTGATGAATGGTTCATTAACATCGCTACCTGATGGTACCAACACTAATAACTGAGTCTTAAATTGCAAAATGACAAAATAAAAGTGAACCCTGCTGAGGTTAGAAGCTCATTATACCTACGGGGAAATGGACCCAGTGAGGTGGCTCCTACTCAGCTGCGCAGCCAGGCCGGGACCAGAGCATTTGGTCACCTTGTCCCAACATGGAGAAGTCCCTATTCCATCTTAGGCTTGGCCGAGGCAAGGCAGAGCTACCCTGGAACAGGTCTTCTGTGCCCTCCCGTCTGCAGGCATTCCTATTCCCCATTCCATCTGCAGAGGTCAGCCCCCTGGACGGCCCGTCCCCCGCCCTCCCTGCCTGTCCTCACACAGGCTTGGGCTCATCCCGCTCGTAAAGCTGTCCCCATCCCCTCCCGGCGCATTCCTTTTCTGTGGCTGCTCTTAGCAACTAGTGCGAAGTGGTTCGCGTTTCTCAGTTCAGTACATTTCTTTTTCCCATCATGAAAGCAATTCATGCTTCATACAAGAAACGTTAGAAAATACAAATATACAGAAATTTAAATCTACCAGTATCTTACCTCCTAGAAGGACTACCACTGTTTTCATTTTTAGTGAATTTCCTTCTTGGCTTACTTCTATGCATGTTTAAAGATCATATTGCAACAACTTTCAGATCTGCTTTTTTTCATTTAATATGGTTAAGCAAGCATTTTCTTGTGTTAATAAAATACTCTTTTTAATGTAATTTGAAATCGTTACATAATACTCCATCTTACTGATGAAACAATTTGATTCTCCTCTTAAAATTAGTTTTCTTCCTTTGCCCATTATAAATAATGACTCCATCTATATTTTTGTGCACAAACCTAATTGCAGATATCTGAATCTTTCTTTTCGGTAAATTATTAAAAGTAGAATCATCAGGTCTTGGGATTCTTGATTCCTTATATGAAAATGAAGAGCAGTTTTATGTAAGAGCAGTATTTTGCTGTGGTTGGTGGAGCAGTGCACTCGTATGACACAGAGCAGTGGTACAATAAATGTTTCTTGTATAAATAAATGAACATAATCCTATTAGGAGTATTTGCATTTTAAAAGAGGAAGTTTGCCAACAAATGAATCTTCAATTGATAGCAATATTTATAATATTAAAGAAATCAAAATTGTAGTGACTGCAAGATTGAAGGCAGGGAGGTTTTCTAAAAAGAAACAAATTAATGTTTTCTTAAAAGTATTAATTCAGTTCATCACTGTGAAGACCCTAGCCTACTATGATCAAAGGAAGGGCTCTTACGACCCTCCCCCACTCCTTGGTCAGACAGTCAACATGAGCCTGGCATCATGCCAGGGCCCGGGAGACAGATGAATGAGACCTGGTCTCTGTCCTCAAGAAATCCACGAGCTTGAGAGGGGACAGATCAACCAGACAAGGCACAAAGTGACAGGGAAGAGCAGAGTTGAGAGGTAAGCTCGGTGAAAGAAGCAACTAGCTCTTCCTGAGAAGCTTCCTTGGGAAACGGACTCTGGAGCTGGGTCTTGAGTGAGAATATGTGAGAAAAGCATTCCAAGCAGATGCACACGCGAAGAGCCATTCTTCCTGTTTCCCGGGAATCCTAAGTTGCTGATCGCTCTTTCCCCACTCCAGGCAGCACTTTGCCGTGTTGGTCACTCCTACCTTGGTGAGAAGGAGTTGTTCTGGATTTCCTAAGAGCAGAATTTGATACAGAGAAAAGAGACAGAGCCTGAGACCTGGAGAACTTGACACCAGAGGGACAGAGAGAATACCATTAAAAAGCAAAGAAGTGCAGAAAGGAAAAGCAGGGAGCCTGAGACAGGACCACGGAACTGTACCGTTGGGAAACGGGGGTGTGCAAATGGAATATAGTGTGCCCCTAGAGTTGTGCAACAAGGCAACCCTAGGCCCCCAAACCCAAAGACCTCACCAGTGTAGGGAGATGTGACCTTTTCCCAAATGTTGCTCCTTCCACCCTTATCCAGTCTCAGTTCTCTTCTAAACTTCTCCAGCGCAGGTTAATACCCTCTCTGTTTTAAAGCTCTATTTAAATAAAATATCTCTTAGAATACAGTCCTCAGCAATCTGGGGACTATTTCTCTCCACCCTGCCCAGGAAGAGAGCAGGAAGCTGGTTGCCTGCAGTCTTTAAGCCTGGCTTCTGTGTCTCTGTAACTCGTCCTGTGTTGCTCCCACTGACTTGCAGCACACTCACCTCCTTTCTGCTCCTCAGGCCTCGCTCGTCTCTCTGCCTGGAACTTCCTTCCCCAAGATCTTTCCAAGGCTGCTCCTTCCCATCCTGCCGATGTCCCCTCCTCAGGGTGGCTGCCCCCTGACCACTCGGGTTTCCCATTATCCAGCTCACGTTTTCAGAGCACCTCTCATTTGTTGAAGCCATTTCTATGCCTCCTTGTTTACTGTGAGTCACCCCAGCAGAATATAAGCCTCCTGAGGTCAGGAGCTTCATCCGCTGTGTTCACTGCCACAGCCCTAGAACCTAGAACAGTACCCGTCTCAACAGCCCGTGCTCAATACACATGTACTGGGGGAATCAATAATTCGTTTTGGAGATACGATTTATTCATGTTGATGTCCTTAGTTCCTTGCCCACACAGCTCTAAAATGTTTGTGAGATTGAATTGTGCCGAAAATAACTCTTGATCCAACCTTCTTTTTCAGGCAAGGCTACCTCAGCTCTTCCAAACTTTTCTTTCTGTTCCCCTTTCCAAGCCCCTGACCCCACACCTCATGCACATGTTGTGAACATGGTCTGTCCCCGCACCATGGGTCATCCCTTCTCCAATCAGCAGAGCACACAAATGACTTCATTTTCTTTCTCTTTTCAAAAGAGCAAAAAATGGGATGAAATCAGTTCTGTTGCATTTTGAACAGTGTGAGCTGTACATTTCCTTCTGCCTACTTTCTTCCCCTGCTGTTTCTGTCTGAAGGCTGATGGAAAGAGTGAGATGAGTGGCAGTTCACCACCTCCCACTGCTGCCATGCCATCAGTCACAGAGAGACTGTGGAAAGCTACAGTCAGGAGTGGGGGTGGAGAGTGCGGGGAGCGGGCGGGGGGTCCAGAACAGACATCAGGAGAGGGTATGCGTGCCTAGCAAGAGCTGCAGAAACTCATTTTCTTTCAGGTCTAGGCCTCTAAAATATACCCAACCAGGCAGGGACCCTCCCCTTCTTGTCCCCCTAGGAAATAGCCAACTGTTGGGTCATTTCTGATGGGCAGCCTGTGTGAAGGCAAGGTGGAGCGGGGAAGGAGCACACACTTCCATAGCAGACAGAATTCCACCCCTGGAAGGAGCCACATGTTAGATGGGTGGGACCTCCGCCTGTTGTTACTCAAACTCTCTTGGCCTCCATTTCCTCATGGATCAAATGGGCACAAGAGTGTCTACTTGGAAAGACTGTGTGCCTTTCTGCATGAATTACGTGTGAAAGCACCTGTTAGAATCCTGGCATCTAGGTGGTTTCCAGTTTCTGATGATTACGAATAAAGCTGCTATATGTGTAGTTGCCTGTAGTTGTTTGTGTGAGCATAAGTTTCAGTTCACTTGGGTAAATAGCTAAGGGTGGAATTGCTGGGTCACATTGTCTGAGTATGTTTATAAGAATCTGTCAAAATGGTTTCTAAAGTGGGCTGTACCATTTTGCATCTCCACCAGCAATGGTTCCATTTGCTTTGCATCTTTGCCAGTACTTAGCATTGCGTTCATTTTCGGTTTTGTTTTTATCTTGCCCATTCTAATAAGTGTGTACTGGTATCTCATTACAGTTTTAATTTGTATTTCCCTGTTGCCTAATGATGTGGAGCATTTTATCATATGGTTCATTTGCCATCCAACTATCTTCTTTGGTCAAGTGTCTATTTAGTACTTTGGCCACCTTTTACTGGATTTTTTGTTCAGGTATTTTTTTTTTCCAATTAGTAGCTTGTCTTCTCATTTTCCTAACAGTATCTTTCACAGAGCAAAAGTTTTACATTTTTATAAAGTCCAATTTTTCAATTTTTTTAATGGATCATCCTTTTGGTACAATATCTAAAAACTCTTGCCAAACCTGAAGTCTTACAGATTATTTTTTCCTTTTGTTTTTTCTAGAAGTTTTGTAGTTTTAAGTTTTCCATTTGGGTCTGTGGTCCATTTGAGTTAATTTTTGTATAAGATTTGAAGTTTGTATCAAGGGTTATTTTATTATATATAAACAATTGTTCCATTTGTTTCAGCACCATTTGTTGAAGACTATTTTTTTCTCCAGTAAATTATCTTTGTGCCTTTGTCAAAAATCAGTGGACTACACTTGTGTGGGGCTATTTCTGGCTTGTCTATTCTGTTCCATACACTTTCTATTCTGTTCCATTTATATGTGCTTCATTCCTTTGCCAATACCACACTGCCTTGATTACTGTACGAGGTGAATGAGATGCCCATGGTTACCAGCAGGTAGTGGAGCTTGAATTCAAACTCGCGTCTGTCTGATAACAGCTTACACTTAGAGTAATTACCGTGTGCCAAGCATTATCTTAAATGCATTAATCCTCACATTTCATACATCCACCCTGTGAGGTAGTCTCTATTATTATCCCCAGTAGCAGATGGGGCACAGAGAGGTTTGGTAACTCTCCCAAGGTTTCACTGATGGGGTAGAGGCACTTCTCCACAATTTGTACTCCCCCATTGCACTGTGCTGCCCAGTGTTTTCCAGCAAACAGCAGAGCCTCCTGAGCCAACAAGGGTGGAACAACGCCGTCCTTATCCACAGCAAAGCGATGGCATGAGAGCACCCACTATGGGCATCACTGAACCCCTGCTATGTACCCAGCACTGTGTTAGTGTTGGAAATAGGCAAAGACCCTGTCCCAACAGATCTCAGTCTGGAAGTAGAACCAACCGTGTACACAAGGAGTATAACCTGCACTGTGATATAGGGCACTCTGACGGCAGATGTAAAGGAGATGGACACCACAGAGAAAACAGGCATTAATTTTCTGTTCCTCTGTCAAGGAAAGTGAAAGGCAAACGAATGCGTTATTGTTGAAAGCATTTCCTTTTGATTAAGTGGCTATTTAAATATCAACCTGCCTCCGTCAGGCTCCTGCCTCTCAGCCTGCATCACATTGCTGACTTTGCTTTCTGAAGAGAAAGTAAGAAACACCCCCACAGTGAAAGGGGTTGAAAAGATGTGGAGCATGGAACTCCTACATCAGATGCTGTTTGGTTTGTTTCATTTGCCTTTGAAAACTGCACAGCTCATTACAGTGGAAATTAATCATAGCTCTCATTACAAAGTGGATGTCAGAGAAGGCTTGACCTTTGCTTCAGCAAGTACTCGTAAGATATTTACATAGGAAAGTCGTCATTCTGTCAGGAGGAGAGCTGTGATCCTGGACAAAATCTGGAAAGGGCCAAAGTGTGTTCTCCCTTTGGGGGCTCACTTCCTTCATCTAATCCCCACCCCACCTTTATTACCCTTTCCATCTCTCTCAGAGTTTTAGTGCTTTATCTCTTGATTGCAACTTCAGGTCCCTCCAAATTGATGTAAGAGAAAAGTCTAGAACTCTTTCACACTAAGGTGTAAATGACTGGTAATCATATATAGCCAGGCCTTTCAAACTAGGCAGTAAAGGGTGCCCAGGGGTACCCAGTAAAGCCATGGGACCAACACAGCACATCTCTAAGATAAGAAACGTGCTTGAAAATTTAAGAAGAAAGCATTATTTTATATTAAAACAGACACAGATATATGAAATGGAATATAAAATGGTTGAAAGAATGAATCACATTAAAGTGAATTGTTATAAAAAGTATTGTGCCTGAGGCAAGCCACTTCTTGCTAAGACCCCAGAGCCTTGAGGCTGGCGAGTCCTCTTCTCTCTCCTGTGCCCCAGAGGGCAAGCACGGCA